>NC_036248.1:29567366-29667133 GCF_002742605.1 Olea europaea var. sylvestris | reverse complement strand
TAAAAAAAAAAAAAAAAAAAAAAAACCCCAATAGATAGCTATTGTTATTATCAATATCTATTGAAAATAGATAATATTTATTGGAAATGCACAAACTAAATATATTTTTTATTATTGCAAATAGATAATAGTATTAAATATCTATTTAGAAGGAGAATTCAAAATGTAGGATATTGTAGGTGATTTGTTTTATACTCTTAAAGGTGTTGAGCTACTTGAAGCTGCTAATCTATCATTAAATGAGCCAATATTGGAGAATATTATTTTTAATTATAATGAAGAGGGTGATATTGTAGAAAATGAAGTTGGAATAGTTAAGGATTAAGATAAAATGTTTTAGTATTTTATTTTTATTATCATACTTCTGTTTTAATTTTATATATACATATTGTATCTGCATCCGAATTTTTTTTAATAAAATAGTTGTATCGACACACCTGTATTGTATCGTATCCGAACTATGTATCCGAATCCATGCTTCATAGGTTTGATGATTACAAGTTTTTAATATTGTAAGAGACATGTTTGGTCTCTTGTTGCTATTAATTTACAATTTGGCCCGTTTGGTACCCCTTTTTTTCAAAATGCATTTTTCTCTCTCTTCTTTTCAACCACACATTCTTTATTAAAATAATATTACACGTGAATCAAAAACTTTTCTTTATTTTTCAACCACACATTTTCCATCAATTTACTATTCAAAAATGCATTTTTACATAAAAATGTCTCCCAAACACCCAATAAAACTATTGTGCAATTAGTAGTCGTTCTTTGGATCGATGTTTAGTAAGTTTTAGGCACTTTAGTGTTTATTATAACATGATTAGTCAAATTACTCTACTTTTTCTATAGCATTTATGAAATGTAAAACAATAGCCAAGCAGAGTTGTGTTTAACAGTTTGTAATCAGTTTAGAATTCCTTCGAGCCATTATTTTTCTCCTTTAGTTTTTCATAAAATAAAATAAAAAATGAGAGAAAAAAAAATTGAAAAAATAAGTTATAACCTATCAAAGTCATTGTAACAACCCAATTTTTGTGCCCAAGCCGTTAACTTACATACTTCGGGAGAAACTGAGTCCATCTTACCCCTCACGAATTTTTATCGTGTCTAGTGATGGCAATGGGCAGAGCCAACAACTTACGTACTTCGGGAGAAACTGAGTCCATCTTACCCCTTACGAATTTTTATCGTGTCTAGTGATGGCAATGAGCCGAGTCGAGCCGGCTCGGCCCTTTAACCCACGAGCTCGACTCGAGCTCATGGCGAGTCGAGCTCGTAGCTCGTGAAAAAAAGCCGAGCCTCGTGTTTTTTTAAATTTTTTTAATTTTTTTTTTCACCTTAGCTCATGGGTTCGTCAAAATGGCTCATGGTATTATGCCCCTATTTGATATTCATTTTTACCTCATTTGTAGAATATTTTTTACCGTTACACAGTAATTGGAACTGTCAAAATTTCTGCTGCCTGTCACATGAATGACAAAAGTTGTACCTTTTTAATTATTTAGTCTTTTCCTTTACCTGTTTTACCCATAACACACAAGACCATTTTGCCTAGAAATTTGACAAATGGGGGTAGAAATGTAAAAGGGTGAATAAAGAATAAACCCACTCATTCACATGCTACAACATAGGCCCCACCTGATGTGATGGAAAAAATGAATTCTGGTAGAATGATGGCGTCCAAACACAAGCTATATATATTGTCTTTGAGAGAGTTTGAGCCTATTTTACCCCTCATGAATTTCTATCGCCTCCTCAAAATTTGAACACATGACCTCCCCTTAAAGCCAATTGATAACAAGATCCAATTTAGGTCTCTAGCTCTTAAGGAGAGGTCATGCGTTTGAATTTTGGGGACGTGATGGAAATGTACGAGGGGTAGGATGGGCTCAAGTACTCCAAAAGCGAACAATATGTATGATATAACGGCTTGGACACGAGGCGTCGATCATTATAGTCATAATCATGTATTGCCCAAAACATCGATTTTTGCCAGTTTATTTTCCTTCATATGAAGCTTACAATTGTATTTTATGTAATTATTATAGTACTTAAGTTAACGACTTAGACATAAAAATTGAATCGTTATAAAACGCATTTTACTAATATGGCAAATCATTACAAAACGCGTTTTACTAATATAAACTCATTCAACTCAGTATTCTTAATAAAGTGCGTTGCATGATGTTAAGTTCTGGTGTCCCAAAGTCTTTTTGGGGCGAAACTATTGTGTTTGCTTGTTATTTGATTAATTTAACTCCATCTACTATATTGAATGATGATACTCCTCATGAAAAATGGTCTAATAAACTAAGTGATTATTCTATACTTAGAATTTTCAATTGTGCTGCTTTTTCTCATTAGATTGAGGAAAAGTTTGAGTTGGAGCTAGAAAAATGTGTATTTTTGGGCTACCCTGAGAGGGTCAAGGGTTACAGGTTGTAGGATAGAAGCCAAAAGGAGGGTTAAGATCATCATGAATAGAGATGTCATATTTAACGAGGTTGGGATGCTTTGTCTTAAGATTGAATCTGAAATTGTGAGTGAAGAAAAGAAAGATGAAAGAGGGGCCAGTTAAATGTGGAGTTAGGAAAACTTAGCCCATCTATCCCTGCCACTCCTAATGAGGTGGGGACTCAGGTTTAGCAACCTGAAGTGGAGAATAGAGAAAAACTATGATAGAAGAACAACTTGAGGAAGAAGACCCCTTAGCAGATTATAATTTAACTAGGGATAAAGAGAGAAGCCAATCGAGACCACCTAGAAGATTTTGATATGAATCTGAGTTAACTTTTGTTCATACTAGCTATTAGGATCTAGTTGACAGAGAGCCAAAAACCTTCAAGATAGCGATGAAAAGTGAACGATCAGAAGAGTGATTTAAGACAATGAAAGAGGAAATGAGTTCCTTAGAAAAGAATCAAACTTGGGAACTAATTCGTAGACCTAAGAATAAATATACAGTTGTCTCTAAGTGGGTTTTTAAGGTTAAGGAGTGTACTAGGTCATTTGAACCTTTAAGATTTAGCTCATGTTTGAATCTCATTACATTAAATTTCATTACATTCTATTTTTTTGTCCTATTTTCAATCACACAATCTTCCATAAAATACTATTACATGTAGATCAAAAACTTTTCCTTCTTTTTCAACCACTCATTTTTCAAAAATACTATTCCACCCATTTTCATTTCCAAAATGAAGATGTTGATTATAACGAGGGCTAATGGCCAATGGGTATACATAGAATGAAGATGTTGATTATAATGAGATTTTTCACCAGTTCTTAAGTACACTACTATTAGGATCCTGCTTGCATTAGTTGCACATTTTAACTATGAATTTGAACTTAATGTAAAAACTATCTTTTTGCATGGTGAACTTGATGAGTAAATCTTTATAAATCAACCAAAATGTTTTAAAGGTAAACTAAAACCTGATCATGTGTATTTCTTAAAAAGATCTTTATATAGCTTAAAGCAATCACTTGGACAGTGGTATAAATAAAAGATACCCACTATTCAAAAGAGCAAGTTTGATCATTGCCTGTATTTCTAATATGCTGATGTTAATAATAACTATATATTTTTATTGTTATATGTGGGTGACATGTTTTAGTTGGTTCATCACAAAAATGGATAAATAAGATAAAAATAAAGTTGAATGAAGAATTTGACATGAAAGATCTAGGTAAAGCAAAGAAAATTCCAAATATGAAGATTGAAAGAGATAAGTCAAATTCTGCTTTGTTTTTGCATCAATCCTCTTATGTTTCAAAGATGTTGAAAAGATTTGGCATGCATGATTACAAATCTGTTACATTACTTTAAGATAATCATTTTATATTATCTAAAGATCATGCTCTATGTAATGAAAAACAAATAGAATACATGAGTAGGATTATATATTTTAATGTGATTGGATCTATTATGTATTTGATGGTTTGCACTAGACCAAATTTAGCATTTGTTGTCAGTACTTTTAGTAGGTACATGTCTAATCCGGGTGGCCTCGAGTATTCGGAAGCCTTAAAATAAATGTTAAGGTATTTAAAGTGAGCTAATAATGTATATCTAAAGTTTAGTGCTAATAAAAGAGTGAAATTGAAAGATTTTGCAGATGTAGACTATAAGGGGGATAGAGATTATAGAAAATCCACTTTTTCCTATGTGTTTACTTTGCCTAACTCTTG
This sequence comes from Olea europaea var. sylvestris, assembly GCF_002742605.1. NCBI lineage: Eukaryota > Viridiplantae > Streptophyta > Magnoliopsida > Lamiales > Oleaceae > Olea > Olea europaea. The sequence continues at coordinate 29,662,939 of NC_036248.1, read as the reverse complement.
TGTTGGTTGGAAATCACAGTTACAACACATCGTTTTCCTATCCACGATAGAATTAGAATATATTGCTATTACTGAAACAATTAAAGAAGGTGGTTTAGAGGTTTGCTTCACGAACTTTGTGTTTTAAATGATTATGTGGTAGTATATTCAGATAGTCAATCTTCTATACATCTATACAAAAATCATGTTTCCATGAACGCACCAAACACATTAATGTTAGGCTACACTTTATTAGAGATATTGTGTTACAAGAAATGGTAAGACTTGAAAAGATACATACACAATATTATCATTCGAATATGGGCACTAAGGTGCTATCATTGGTGAAGTTTAGAAGTTGCATGGACCTTCTAAATATCGATGGAGGTAACTAATCTTCCATTTTATCAATTCCACTTTTGAATTGTTACTAACAAGTAATAATATTTCTTTGCAGGTCTTTTGATACCAAGATGGAGGTTTGTTGGGAAAATTGTTGTCAAACGATCTCTTAAACAATGATGTAACTTAGTATGTTTTTTCAATCGGCATCGAAAAAATGACTGAATGAAAAGTCGACACCTCAATGAATACGATCTGACCCCAAAACCAAACGGGCCATTGGAAGCAACTTAATTTATTTAGTGTTGCTCATAGCCCAAACCTTTTCTCCTTGGATGGGTTATAAGAGTCGGCTCACTTAGTAATATCGAACCCACTTACTTGCCTATATTGGGTTTGGGCCCACTGCTATGACCTAATGTGTGTTATATGGCCTTGTTTGATTCTCATTTTCTTCAAAATATATTTTTCTCTTTTCTTTTTAATCATAAATTCTTGATTAAAATAATATTATAAGTAAATAAAAAAAATTTCCTTATTTCTCAACCACACATTCTCCATCAATCTACTATCCTAAAATTCATTTTTTTCATAAAATGGAGCTCAAACACTCTCGCCCGCTCCCCACTTGGCTTTGACCGTGAGCTTTCCTCTCTCTTTGTTTGTGATAACGTATGCCTTCTCTATGACTTTGTATCTTCCGTTTCTATTTTCTCTCCTACTTTCGTGGCCGCCTTTGTGGCTGTGTTTATACCTTTTATGTGTTTCCTCTGTGGGCAAACCATAGCAACCTAAGAGAGGATTTGGTTGGAGGATTCTTGGGTCGATTGTTTTGTTATGGTTGTCAATTGAAGGTGAAAAACTGAGCATAGAGCAACCTTTGATGAAAAATCTTCCGCTACAACCACCAAAACTTCTTGTTTCCAAATTCTCTTTCACTATTTTCTTCCATCCACCCCTTACCAAAATTGTAATTTATTAGCTGTGATTAAGGAGTTCATCTATAATTATGCAATCTATTTCCTTTACAGAATATTTTGCTCAAACATAATTGTCTTTCCTTAGATATCATATTCGTGGTGTATTATTTATACACCAATGTACCATGTATCAAATCAATGAAAATTGCTTCATTCATATGAAACTTAACATGGTATCAGAGCATTAAGTTTCGAAAACATACCCTACCTTTGCCATGGCCGATCCTGTACCTGCCATTGTCTTGGATACCACCAAATCTCTTACAAATGCTTCTTCCCCATATTACCTGCATGCATCTGATCAACCAAACCAACTCCTTGTTGATGCTCCTCTAAATGGAGACAATTATCCTGCTTGGCGCCGATCGGTAACACGCGCCTTGAATGCTAAAAATAAATTAGGATTCGTCCTTGGCACCTTCAAACGTCCAACTACAAACACAGCAGCTGCACTTCTTTGGGATCGTGGTTGCAACATGATAATGTCGTGGTTACTTCATTCTATTGATCGATCTCTCACCGGAAGCCTCCTTTATTGTGAAATGCCCAATGACCTATGGGTCGAACTGGAAACCATATTTCAACAAAGCAACAAGACCAAAATTTTCACCCTCAAACGTGACATTGCCAATCTTCACCAAGGACATCAATCAATCACTTATTATTATGGAAAATTGAAAGAGTTATGGGAGGAATTAGCCTCCCTCCAACCGGTCAATACATGTACGTGCAGGGCAGCAAAGACCATATCTGAAACGCAAGATTCGGACAAAGTTTATCAATTTCTCTTGGGATTAAATGATAGTTTTCAGCACATCCGGTCACAAATACTGGCTACTGATCATTACCTTCAATTGGGCGTTGCTATGCTATTCTTCATCAGGAAGAAACCCAATGCCTAGTTCAATTGTCTTCACCGCAGCCGGATGCTTTAGCCCTAATTGATTGTTCAAGGCTGCCAATGAACTCGCCTCATCCCCGCCATCCCCGTCCCGTTGGAATACCACACCGTGCCATTAGAACACTACTATGTAAAGCATGTGGGAAACCGGGTCACCAGCGCAACAAATGTTTTGAAATTGTTGGGTACCCGGAATGGTGGTCGTCCAAGAACAAACGGCACACCACAGTGCCCTCATCGCCGGCTGCTCATCAGGCGTCTAGAGCCACTGCGCCACCAACCGTGAGTGAAACTTCCAGCCTTATTACCGATCAATATAACCAATTGATGGAACTGCTAAAGAACCCGGTCCTCTCCTTCACAGGTTCTGGCTCTACCTCCTCTTTTCGCCCCTCTTTTGATCGTGAATGTTGGATAATAGACAGTGGTGCCACACACCACATTACTAATTTACCCCTAAATAATTGTCAAGATAATGCTAGCCCAATTTTTGTTGGCCTTCCCACAGGATCACAGTCCCCCGTCTCTGGCACGGGTGATATTACTTTATCCTCTCATCTTTCCCTTTCTAATGTTTTATTGATTCCTGAATTTAAATTTAATTTGTTATCAGTCAGCCAACTAACAAAATCCCTCAATTGTGTTGTCTCATTTTTTCCCACCTTTTGCATATTTCAGGACCTAACCACGAAGACGCTGATTAGAACGGGTCATGAGCGTAACGGACTATATTACTTCAAACCAACTCCATTACCTTTTCATTTAGTTGCGAATAAAAGTTTGATGCCCTTTGAACTCATATTTTGTGATATTTGGGGGGGTTATCATATTGCCTCTCTCTCGGGTGCGCATTATTTCTTAACTATAGTTGACGAATACACTCAAGTCACATGGGTATATTTAATGCATTTTAAATCTGAAACTTTATCTTGTCTACGCGCATTTTTTGCCATGACTCACACTCAATTCAATTTCAAGATACGCCATATACGCACTGATAATAGTCAAGAATCCCTTGCACGGACCACACAAGATTTTTTTTCTGAACAAGGCACCCTTCACGAACGCACTGGAATTTCACTCACGGTTGGTGGCGCAGTGGCTCTAGACTCCTGATGAGCAGCCGGCGATGAGGGCACTGTGGTGTGCCATTTGTTCTTGGACGGCCACCATTCCGGGTACCCAACAATTTCAAAACATTTGTTGCGCTGGTGACCCGGTTTCCCACATGCTTTACATAGTGGTGTTCCAATGGCACTGTGTGGTATTCCATGGGGAGAATGTGTGCTCACTTTCCACGAACACATCTTTCCCTTCAAATTACTATCTCAACCTACTACCTCTCCTCTCGTCTTACCACTTCCTGTTGATGAAACCCCTACTCAACCACCAATTCCCTCCCCTCCTCCAGAACCTGTTCAAGTATCCCATCCCACTCGCCCTCAATGTACTATACATTGTCCTACTCATATTGATGACTACGTCTGTCCTACCTTACCTTCATCCTCATCCGTTACGCCATGCACTGCTCCAGTCACATCTTCAGGTACTACTCATCCTATTTCCAATTTTATTTCGTATCATAATTTTTCTGCAGATCATTTTACATTTCTGACAGCTCTATCACAATCCTCCGATCCCACTCGATACTCTCAAGCTGTTAAACATCCCCATTGGCGTGATGCCATGTAAGCTGAGATTCGAGCACTTGAGTCCAATAATACTTGGGTTCTCACACACCGTCCTCCCGATAAGAAACCCATCGACTGTAAGTGGGTCTTCAAAACTAAACTACATGTAGATGGTTCCATTGAACGGTATAAGGCTCGGTTGGTAGCTAAGGGTTACACTCAGGTTGAGGGCCTTGATTATCATGACACTTTTGCTCCTGTTACTAAACTTGTTACTGTCTGATGTGTTTTAGCTATTGCAGCTGCTCGTAATTGGCACCTCCATCAACTTGATGTCAATAATGCATTTCTCCATGGCGATTTACAGGAGGAAGTCTACATGACACTTCCTCCGGGATATGGTCGAGAGGGGGAGACTCGTGTTTGTCGTCTCCTTAAATCTCTTTACAGTCTTAAGCAAGCCTCTCGTAATTGGTACTCAAAGCTGTCTTCTGTATTATTGTCTGATGGATTTTCTCAATCTACAGCTGATCACTCACTTTTTACTCGGACTATTGGCTCTTCTTTCACTGTTGTTCTGGTGTATGTTGATGACATCTTGGTTGCAGGAAATGATCTTTCTGCTATCACTACCCTCAAAAAATCTATCGATGACAGGTTCAAAATCAAGGATTTGGGTACCATGAAATACTTCTTTGGGCTTGAAATTGCCCGATCACCGCTTGGTATTTTCATTAATCGGCGAAAATACACCCTCGACATACTTGTAGATATTGGTAATTTGGGTTCACGGCATGCATCTTTTCCTATGGATCAGAATTTGAAGCTTACTCCTAATGATGGCACTCTGCTTTCTGATCACAGTTCTTATCGACGATTAGTGGGTCAACTTCTGTATCTCACTATTACTCATCCAGACATCTCATTCTCTGTTCATATGTTGAGCCAATTCATGCAAAGCCCTTGAGATTCTCATCATCGAGCTGCACTTCATGTCCTTCGTTATCTGAAAGGCTCTCCGGGTCATGGACTATTTTATTCCTCCCAGAGTGATCTCAAGCTCTTTGCATAGTCCGACTCTGATTGGGCCAGTTGCCCTACCACTCGTCATTCCATGACTGGTTTCTTTGTTACTCTTGGCACTAGCCCCATCTCTTGGCGTACAAAGAAACAGACTGTTGTTTCCCGCTCCTTTGCGGAAGCTGCGTACCGTGCTATGGCAATGGCCACCTGTGAACTTGTTTCGCTCAAATCTGTTTTGCGTGATCTTGCTGTTGTCCATCCGGAACATATATTGCTCTATTGTGATAATGAAGCCGCTCTTCACATCACTCGCAATCCTGTCTTCCATGAGCGCACCAAGCCCATTGAGATAGATTGCCATTTTGTTCGTGAAAAATACCTATCTGGGCTCATTCTTCCTACACACGTATCTAGCAAACTTCAACTGGTAAACATCTTCACAAAGGCTCTTGGAAAGGACCTTTTTCAGCATTTCACTCGCAAGTTGGGCATTACAGACCTTCATGCTCCAACTTGAGGGAGAGTATTAGCTATGATAAAGGAGTTCATCTATAATTATGCAATCTATTTCCCTTTACAGAATATTTTGCCCAAACATAATTGTATTTCCTTAGATATCATATTCTTGGTGTATTATATATACACCAATGTACCGTATATCAAATCAATGAAAATTGCTTCATTCATATGAAACTTAACATAATTTATATTTACAATTTTAAATGAGTTGCTAAACTTTCAGTGTCACAATTATGTCACTTATACTTTTGTTTCAATCAAGTCACTAAATGTAACCATGAAAAAATTTAGGATCACTTTATCCCTCAAAGGCTCTAACAAAAGTTTCTCTCTGTTTCAAGATCCGTAAAATCTCTCCGAATTTTTAACTTCGACACTTTGTGATAACTTGGGTTTTAGGTACTGAATGTTAGGAGTCTCCTAAGTGAAATGAGTGAAAATATGCTTGTATTTTTTTGAGTTTATGGATTTTCAATTGAGAATTTTGTGCACATGTAAATCAGGACAGAAAATACACTAAACTAGAATGAAACATAGGTTATTTCATAGCTAGATCTCGATTCGGTTAAATGATAATTCATTTTCTTTATTTTTTTTCGTGAGTTTCGTGATCCAAAATATTATTTAATCAATCAAAAAATTTAAATGCGAATTAAACTCACATTATAATTTATATTGATTGGTCCAACCACCAAATCCAATTTAGGTCATGATAAAGAGTCACATGGTGCCCTCGTGAACCATCGAACCCAAAGTAGGGGACCATTCTTTAATTGTTATCCGATTGGGTTGACATTTCATAATCCTCCGACATTTCATTATGGGTTTTCCAGTTGTCTATTTGGGATGCTGAAAAAAAAAAAAAATTTTAAAAAAAACAAAAAATTGCAATTTGTTTTTTTTTTTAACAAAATATCTGAAAATGTAGAATCAATAACTCGTTGATTCTCAACTTTAGTAACCGAGCATTTGACTGATTATTTAAAAAACTTTCAACTACATATTTTTTTTGATTTAAAACCGCCAACAATGAACACTAGTTCTTGCTCTTAACGAAATAGTCTAATATTGAAACTATAAATTACCTCTTAAAATTAACAAAACATCCTAATTTTATTAAAATAAGAAAAGAATTTAAATCAGGATCGGGACCTTCACATCCCCAACTGCTATTTCAAATTTCATTGATTTAGAATCGCCAACAATGAAGTTGTTTTTGAACTTTAAATAAATGTAACATTGAAGAAGTGAAAATATTTTAATATATACAATCGTATATTCATAGAAAATAAAATTTCATTTGTTGTTGTTAATAATAAAAATAGGGGCTATTTTATTGAATAATTGTCAACACAAATGGATTTAGGAAAATACTTTCATTAGAAACTATTTTAGTCCCAACACTAATTATTTTCTATGAGTACTCACAGAAAGCTCTATGTACACCTATAATTACTAATTACTAAAGTCTTTCTAATTAGAAAATCAAAACGACTTCAAAGATTATCTATCTCCTGTAAAATTCAATGTTACCTGAAAATCCATATAATTAAACTAGCAAAATTAGGAAATTTTTGTCACCTTCCAGGTGCAATGTTATGTTTTACGACAAGTCATATCAACAGTTGGTAAAATTTGACGTCAAGAAAAATTATCACTACTATCTTTGATTAAAGATTTTGAAAACATTCTTGCATACTTACTATTTATGGTACTATACCAAATCTAAGCATATTTTAAAAAAAATAAAAAAAAAATTGTGTTATTGTTTTTACTAATGTTGTATCCAAATCTAAGCATATAACAAAAAAAAAAAAAAAAAAAATTTGTTTTTTTTTTTTACAAATGTTTTATCAAAATCAAAGCATAAAAAAAAAAAAAAAAAAAAAATTGTGTTATTGTTTTTACTAATGTTGTATCCACTCGTCCAACAAAGTTGTGGGTCTACTGCCCCCCGGGGCACTTTTCCACTGGCAAAGGACGGGCTCTTTCAATGCTGGCAGATCAGAGGTCGTGAGTTCGATTCATGGGGTTCTTGGAAGGCAAGGATTTATTCTTGGAAGGCAAGAGAACTCTTGGAAGGCAAGGATTATTCTTGGAAGGCAAGGTGCAACTTGGATTGGCTTGCTAGGCACTTTGGCAGATCAAGTTGGGGAGGGCTCGGACCCTGGCTAGTTGGAGGCACATCCCGCGATTAACTGAACTGTGTGAAGAGGGGCCGGATCACAGACCCAAGGATTAGTCATGAATTGGACACCTTGTAAAAAAAAAAAAAAAAAAATGGTTGTGGGTCTACCAATCTTTTGCATTTAATTTCCATGAAATGGTCGGTTGTATAGTTGTTTGCCACTTCCCATATGTTACATACACACACACATGCAGAGGTATTTGATTTTGCATTTTTATGTGATCTTCAGGCGCTGAATTATAGTGATGACCACACACTAGGCAAAGCCATGTGCATCTTTTCTAATCACCAAAAAGTTATATAGGTAGATGATTTATGGGGAAAAAATAAAATTTCTCAGTTCATTTTACAAGTTATTTGTACCTATAGTTCGCATTACTTCCTTTAAATTAAAGGTAAAGATGTTCTGGTTGATCTCAATTTTTGATTGGGTAATGTGGCTGACAAATTCTGGCTTACTCACGTCCACATGTAAGGCTCCTGCACACTTAAACAAACTGCTAGACAGACGGCAGACGCAACCTTCTCCAAAAGTCAACATGTTTGATCGGACATATTTGATATACTTGATCTTATATCGTTTAACAAATTTCATTGAGCATTATTAACTATAGATGTTCTTAAAGTTTGAATTGTAAGAGATCACGCATATTGTGCTTGCATAACAAATTCATTTTTTGATAAAAAGTTTTATACACGTACAATTTGATAAATGAAGTTATGGTGAAATTTGAAGTCATGTTGCTAGCTCTAATACCTTCTTATCACCATATTTAAAAGTTTAAACGACTAGAAAATTATTGTATGCCTTCATTTAATCGTATCTTCAACAAGCACGTACAATAAGTATTTTCTAGTATCGAGAGCAACAAGATGAGAGAATTTTTCGTTTCAATTGCCTTATCTTCTAACACCAATTTTGGAAAAATAGTAATAGAGGTCCCTAACCTTTGAAACGTGTTGCACTTCAGTCCCCAACCTTTAAAATGCTTATCAAGGTTAACATATATATATACACATTTATAACGGTTTTCATTCGTCTTTAAAAAACTTATGACAGTTTTAAACCGTTATTTAGGCGGGCTTACTTGATATGAAAATGCACTGAGATTATGAACCATTCTAATGAAATATATGATAGGCTTCCAAGATTTACTAGGATTTTTCATATGCTTATACTTTTAGGTTGCTTTTGGCCATCGATTTAGCCTATACTAAAAATTTAGTATAAAATTATAATAAATGTTACTAGTTGAGGATTAAGATAGTTTAATATTTCTTCGATTTTTAATTCAAAATAATGTTATCTACTACATCATTTCTTATTTGTCCCAAACTCACATCCAACTTCCACATTATTGTACATGGTTGATAGTACTATTCCTATAATTTCATACTAGGATTTCGATAAGCCTAATTTGATGCAACAAACATGGCCTTAGATTTTTAAAAAACAATTAAGACCATAAAAATAAGCTGTGACGTGAGATTTTGCCACCCATGCAGAATGATTGGCCCCTTTTTGAATTCAAGCCATCAGTTACATTCATACCTAGTTGATTTAGACATTGATGGGTTTATTGGTACAATGAATTAAATTCGACAAGATAACTGATAAATTTTGAAATGTATTGCTCTTATAATTCAATAAGTTTACAATGGATGATCGTTACTTACAATGGTGGAGTCACATTAGGTCATTTCAATTCCATTTTTTTTTAATTACTCCACGGATTTTCCCTCAAAGGCTCGAATCACGAATTAATTTCACATTCCTCCCTAATATCTTCTAGGACTTTGCTAATGCCACCAAAATCTAACATTTTCCCATTCGTTGACATTGGCATCAGCATCAACCACAAATTTTCAACCATCAGAGTCGAGGTCACATCTCTTCTACCCACGACTTTTGCAAGCATAGAGTCACTGCCAACCTGACTATTTTTGACACAGATAAAAGAATTATATGATTTTTTCAAAGTAAAGTATTGAAATATTTTATTGCTATTACGTAGTTTAAAAAATATATATATTAACTCTGCAGACTGATACATGAAATTTCTTTCTGTTTTCGATTTCATCAGAAAAATTTTATGACGTAATAAAATCTAACCTGAGCACGTGCGAGACAGCAACTGGCGGGATTTGCAAAATACTAAGAAGAGATATATATTACAGTTTGAAACAGTAGAAACTACTCGTAGTTATGGCTATCGTAAGAGCTGTCACAGCACAACACGGGCGGCTTCAAAAAACGACAAATCCCTTCATTAATTTCAACAGCTCAAGTGTCCAAAACCCCCCAAAACCACCTCTGTCTAACTCACATGGCCCGTGTCCACCACCCCCACCTCACCCCTACTCCTCACCTCTCATTCTATATGCATACAGCTCAAAACTTCAAACGTATTAATCGAATTCAGCTTTTCTTCTCTGGCATATCGAGTCTCTTTATATTTCTTCGGTGGAGTAAAATGGTTTGCAGAAGAAGCGAAATTATGCATGGAAAGAAGAAGATGAGAGAAGGAAAAAGGGAAATGGGAGGTGGGTTGGTTCATAAGAAGGTGAAGAAGTTGCAGAAAATTATTCCTGGAGGACAAGGCTTGAAACCAGACAACCTTTTACTCAGGACAGCTGATTATATCTTGTTTTTGAGGTTGCAAATTAATATGTTGCAATGTCTTTCAAAGGTGTATACACCTTGACCATGCATTACTACTTACATTTTCCTATAAGGGTGATTATTATATTGTCTAATTAGTTCTATATCGAGACAATTCTCGTGAAACTCTTTTGTTTGATAGAAGTGAATTTTTATTCTCGTGGACCAAATGGCATTTTCTATTGATTTGTCTTCTCGACCGGATCTATTCTTTTCAAGTATTTTTTATTATGTTTCAATAAAATGGTGTTGATATTATTTGAGTTTACGAGCACTAAATATATAGTTACATTTATTGATGCATACATGTATATTTTCTTTCACTTTCATTATCTACAATGTACTTTATGACCTAAATTATGTTGAGATGGTTGTGGGCAGATAAGAATTGAGACTTTCAATGGTTCTCTCTTCTCTCCTCTTGATCGAAGCTGACCCCAAAAGTTGGATATTCCTTATTAAGACGATGCGAAACTCTTTCATTTTTGTAGAACTGAATTCTTATTCTCACAAAGTAAAAGGGATTTGCTATTGATATTTGACTTCTCGACTAGACCCATGTATGTTTGATTTTTAATCATCCATCGTTACACTATAGTAAAGCACTAAGTCTCTGTTTGATAAAGATTCTACGAAACTTATTCTTTTAAAATCCATTTTCAATCACACATTATTCAAGTAACTTTTTCTTATATTTTAACTATACGTTCTTCAAAAAAATCACGTTTCAACTTAAATTAGTCATATATAAACAAGATAGAAAAGGTGAAAAAAGAATAAGAGACTACAAAAATAACTTTTCTTTTATAAATTACAAAAATAACTTTTATAAGTCACAAAAAATAAGAGTACCTAGTCAACTTAGAAAAAAAACAAAACAAAAAAAAAAGTAGCATCGAAATCGATTTGTATGCCCAATCAAAGTTCTCTCCCAAGGTCTATAATTGCCTCAAGAGGTCCAATATATATATATATATATATACATATATATATATATATATATATATATATATTATTGGACCTTTTGAATAGTAGTCAAGAAGCTCATGAAAAATGAACATTTGTGTCTAGAAGATATAAAATAGACATTGGCCATTCTAGAAAAACATTTCGCAATTGATTTACCAAAAAAAGTTTCCAATCTATTGGATTTTTTTCGTCTTCTTTTTTCATTAAGATGAAAATAAATTTTGAATATTTAGTACTAATCATATATTTGAAAGAAATTCAAAATTAAATAGATGTATCTAGAGAGAATTCGCTTTCAAGCAACTATTCTCTAGATACACAAGTCGTGTTATTTCACAAATGAATAAAAACAAACCCTAAACTTAGGGACTTATCAATAGGTAATGGTACGCTAATACCCAACCAAAGAGTGGCTGCAGTTCCAATCAAAAAAATGATTGTCGCTATTGGACGATGAAATGAATTTTGGAATTTATTAGCATTCTCTAAAAAAAGGTGATGTTAATAATCCCGCAGATACTGAAACCGTTAAAAGAACACATATATAACTTTTCTTTTTATAAATTGCAAAAATAATGACAAATTAGTTTATACGATATTGAATTATTAGAAATAATGAGAAAAGAGGTTATCATTGCTCTAAAATGTAAGTTTATTAGAGTTTATTAGTGAATGACAATAATGCCCCGCAATCCTAGAAAATATTATCGTTGTATCCTTAATTCAACCCTATGAATTATAGGGGTTTGGTTTTTAATAAAATACACAAAAGTTTATTGATTTCTCTCTATTTTCTATTATTTTTTCTCTTTTCATAATAAGTTATTAGCACGATAGCTTAATTTTTCAAAGTTTAGTAAATTTAGTAATTTTTTTGTAAGTATAAATATTTATCATGTATACCAAAATTAATTTGGTGGCATGTGAATTCTTTTGATATACATATACATTTTGATGAGTATTTAGACATAACAAATTATAAAATTTCAGAAGAGTTTCGGGTGCCCGATATGTTGAAAATTAAGATATCTAAATAAGTTATGTCAATATGGAAAAAGAAATAGAATCGAATAGGAAAATAAAAAAATTGCCGACAACATTTTTACACCTGATGTACTGCATCATATTATAAATAGCGAAGAATCAAAATAAATGCGTCAAAATATATTGATCGAAGTAATGTTTGGCCAAATAAAATGGACACAATCCTAAATTGAATTTACTAGAAAAACATGAAATTTTTGAACTTGTAGTCCAAAAATCAGAAGGTATATACTTATACGAAAAGAAAATGAGAAAAATGAAGTCATAATGTGTAGTGCAGGACTTTCAACAAAGTGAATTTTGCAAAGATCGTCGTGGATGAAATAACAAGTCTATATCATATTATCTTGACGATACATGAGATTTAAAATTTGTGATAGTCAGCTCATCTAGCATGACTATTAATGTTATCTTTGAAAAATTTAGCTCTCGTTTGTTTCCCATTGTTTGCCCATTAAAATGAAAAATATGACCATTATCCATCACATCAAGTCACCATATTTGACTTTTCATTTCTTGTGTGGGGTCCGTAACGGTTATATTTTTCATTCTCATTTTTACATTAATGTGTATCAAACGGGGCCTTAATATGTTCGAAGCATAACTCAAAGATACATGCCTGAGAACCATTTTCTCATATGATTATATTGATTGAAATAATCCAAATGCATGTGGTATAATCGACTAAAAAAATAGTTGTTGAATGAATGCTATAGAAATGATGATATCTTCTCATATGTTTTTATAAAGAAAACAAATATTGGATTTGCAATTATGACAGTTTATGTTTATAATTTAAATTTAATTGAAACTCCTAAAGAGTTTAACAAAACTGCTGATTATTTAGAAAATAAACTTGAAATGAAAGATTTGGGAAAAAACAAATTTTGTCTCGGGTTGCAGATGAACATTTCGTAGAATAATTATTTGTTCATCAATCTATATATATATAAAAAAGTCTTAAAATATTTTTATAGATAATGCACATCTATTGGCATCACCTATGGTTGTTCGATCACTTAATGCAAAAATAAAAAATAAAAAAAAATTCATCCACTTGAAGATGGAGAAAATGTTCTTGGTCCTGAAGTATCATATTTTAATGCAATTGGAACACTAACTTATCTTGCAAATTGCACTCGATGTAACTTTTTTTGTAAAATTCCTTACTAAATATAACTCTACACCAACTCAAAGAAATTGGAATGATGTTAAACACATTTTTCGTTACCTAAACGGTACTACTGATTTGAGATTATTTTATTCTCAAAAGTTGAGATCCGCTTTAGTAGGATGTGCATATGCATGTTATCTCTCTGGCCCATATAAGCTAAATCACAAAAGGATATGTGTTTACACGTAGATGAACAATTATATTATGGAGATCTGTGAAGTAGTATTTGACAGCAACTTCCTCAAACCATTATGAAATTATTGTAATCCATGAAATAGACCGAGAATGTGTATGGTTGAGGACATGACCCATCATATCCAAGCATCATGCCGATTAACTCCAACAAAGGATTGTTCAACAATTCTGTATGAAGACAATACAGCTTGTATTGCAAAACTTAAAGGTGACAGGACAAAGCATATTTCTCCAAAATTCTTTCATACACATAAGTTTCAAATGACAATATAACCGATTTATTCACAAAATCACTACCAATATCTACATTCAAGAAATTGGTTCACAATATTGGAATGTACCGACTCAAAAATTTTCAGTGATCAACATCAAAATAAATGTACTCCTTTTCTTTCATTTGATTATTTTGTCCCATTGAATTTTTATCAAATAAAGTTTTAATGTAACAGATATCTTTATAAAACAAGATTTTAAAGGGGAGTGTTATAAAAGATAAGTTTATTAGTAAATGACAATAATACTCCTACAACCTTAGAAAATATTACCGTCGTATCCATGATTCTGCCTTATAAATATAGGAGCTTGGTTCTTAATAAAATACACAGAAATCTATTGACTTCTCTCTATTTTCTTCTATTTTTTCTCTTTTCATAATAACCATGAAAACCTTTATTTATTTTTGAAACAATATTTAACAAGGAGAAAACTTTGATTGAAATAAATGAATCCTAGAGTTTCATTGTGCCATTTTCTTCTTCACCAGCCATGCACAAGCTATTTTTTAAATATATAGAATCTATATTTTAATAAAAAAAAAATTAATGCTTTGTTTGAGCCACATTATTTGAAAAAAAAAAAAACATTCTTCAAAAGTGGTTTGATATTATTTCAACCCCCACATTCTTTAATAAAATAGTATTACACGCAAATTCAAAACATTTTCTTATTTATTAACCACATATTTTTTATTGATATACCATTCAAAAATACATTTTCATTCCAATAATGTGGCTTAAACAAGGGCTAATTTTCCTATTCAAGTCAACAAACTTGAGAAAGAACACATCCATGTGTAGGAGTGTAAAGAAAGTTGTCTAAAGCCCTAGCTTGAGATGGGCCAATGTGGAAGTGTTTTAGACTCATTAGTGCAAAGTCCAATGCAAAATGCAAAATTGGGCCAATTGGCATAATAGAGTTCGATGGAACCTTTCGAACATTTTCAACACTTCCACTTTTCTGGGTCAACATGGCATTAAATGATATGTCCAATTAATAAATTCATATTTTTTTGTTTAATTCGAGTTATTAGATAATGAGCACATCATATCATATTTTCAACACTTCCACATCATGTTGTCATATGGACCAGTACCAAACACTACGATCTGGGCAAGTATAAGGTCCCTAGAGCAGGGCTAGTACTCCCCGGCTCAAGGCATGAGTTAACCATGGCACATGTCGTGCCACTATCTCGACTTTTAACAACCATGTCTGAACCGTGTAGTAGCAGAACTAGCAATGAGATTGGCCTCTACAGGTCAGATTAGGATAAAATGGCTCACTTTTATGCACCTCTTAACAGGTGAGCGTTACAAAGACGAAAAATAAAATTCCATTTTGACGTACAAATAGCTTTAAATTAAACCATTATTTTTCTTTCATTTGCTTATATACCAATAAAAAGATGCATTCATTAATAGAGTAAACAAAAACATGAAAATAATGAAACATGATACTCAATGTCTTCTTTTAGCAACGTTAATTTCAATTTGAAAATTTTCATTTGTATTCATTTTGTCAAAGTCGAGTCATTAAACCAATTTATTATTTTCTTTTGACATATCAAATCTATCTAAATTTGTTAGGCTAATAAGTAAAATAAATGTCTCAGTAGTTGGCATGACATAAATGAATGAGTTAAATATAATTGATCAATTATACGATGCGAAAAAAATAGTAGAGTTTCAAATGTATATTTGCTTATCAAGTACATTTGACCCACCAAAGACTTTATTGGCCCAATTGACAGGGCTTTTGAACAATCAAAAGCTACTTTTGATATTAAAGAACTATTTTTGAATGTATTTGGATAATAATCTAGACAGAGGTGACCCTAACTATAGGCGAGGTAGGCGATCGCCTAAGACCCCATTTTGACGAGGGCCCCGAATTCTATAAAATTAATTAGCTAATAGAAAAAAAAAATGAAAATTATATTAATGAAATTATTTAAAAGAGAATTGTCATATGCAAATAAAAGATATTAATAAAAATTAAGAATACAAAAATCTTAAAAAAAATTTACAAATGACATAAAATTTATATTTATTCATCTTTCAAACATCATTTTTCTTTTTGTTAATCAAACAAAAAATCTTGGATTTTTTTTGTCTCTTCAAATTCCACTTCAACTGTCACCTACCATTATTTTTTTGTTAAACCCAACACAAAATAAATTTTCTCTTTCTTTGAAGTAAACTTTTGGAAGGATGAAAATAACAATTGGCAAACAAGTCTCTTGACTGTTCAGTTTTCTCACACTCAGTCGCTGGACTCACTGTCAGTCTGCCATGGCATTGCTTGACATGTTTTCTTCTCCAATTCCATTATCTTCAAAGAATCGGGTCCTATAATAGATCACATGACAATCCAAAGGTAGGCTATTATATTTAGTTTTATTATTTTTTTTTTTTTTGTTAGATTTGTTGAGTCTGTCAGACAATTGCTTGAGCTTGACCATCCCAGCCGAGTGAACCCAACTAAGAACGATATGACCGGAAAGTGGGTTTGAAAAATTATGATCGGGGACGAGCCACGAGCGGGAAGTTCGCAAGTTTGCATCTGTTTTTTTTGCCTCTTTTGCCGGTCAAATATTTAACCGCTATTTGGCCAATGATGCATAAAAAGACAAAAAAATAAAAAAAAATAAAAAAAATCTTTCACTGCTATTTGTTTTATTGTTTACAAACCAAAGGAAGGAGGACCGAAACCAAAAAACTGACATAGTGGATTAGTGGTTTATAGGTTGTTTGTGCAGCAGTAGCCTCAGTACCCCGTTCTCGATTTGAACATATTTAATTACGGTTTGTAGACTTGTAGTCCCCCATATTTAATTTAGCTTCTCATAAGTCATCATTATTATTGGTTTATAATCATATTAACATTCTTCAACTCAACATTATTTTGCAGTCAGCAATACTTTGATGCTCGTACAAGCAGTCAAGTACTTAGCAAAAATGGCGTGGAAAACCGAAAACTTGAAATAAATGGAGTTCTTATACTTCCTCTAAGTGAAAACCTCTCACCAGGTTTTATTGTTCCTCTACTAATTTAAAATTTAATCTTGTATTGATTTTGTGTTTTGTATTGCTTTAATATGTCTACTAGAAAGTATTTGTCTGGACATGAAAAAAGAAAAATAAAACTGAAGAATTTATTCGATCTCAAGTAGGAGCTATGGACAAGTTTTTTGGTAGTAATATTAATAATAAAAGAGAAAGTCTGATGAAAGATTTGGTTGTTGAGGAATTTGAAAATGAAAAGGTTCAAAGTGAAGATAATATGACCAAAGAGCAGGAAATTTTAGTGGATCATGAGCAAGAAAATATGGAGGAATTTGAAAAATGTGTACCGTTGCATTACAACATTAGTGATCCAGGGAATTGGAAAAATGTTGATCAAAACTTGATAGATTTGTTAGTGAAAAGAGGTCCACTTAGGGAGGATAGTTTTACTTTTTCGAAAGATTCAAAAAATAGACATTTCTCTTCTACATATTATATTCAACATTTGGCAAATGGTGAGAAGAGTGATAGAAAATGGTTGGTCTACTCAATTTCGTTGGATAAAGTATTTTGCTTTTGTTGTAAGTTGTTTAAGCAAGAAGGAAACAATATTCAATTAGCCAATGAAGGGATCAATGATTGGAAAAATCTTAGTTTTAGGCTTAAAAGTCATGAAACTAGTCATAACATGAGAAGATGGATTGAGTTAGAAAGGAGATTGCAACAGAATGTAACTATTGATAAAGCTGTGCAAGATCTAATCAAACAAAGATAGAGAACATTGGAGAGAAGTTTTTGTGAGGATAGTTTCTATTGTTAGCTTTTTATGTAAGAACAATCTAGCATTTCAGGGGACTAATGAGAAAATTTACGAAAAAGATAATGGGAATTTTTTAGGTTTAATTGAAATGATTGCAGAGTTCGATCCAATTTTGAGAGAACACATTCGTCGTATTCAAGAAAAAGAAATTCATTATCATTACCTTAGTCACAAAATTCAAAATGAATTCATATTCATGTTGGCTGGAGAAATCAAAACTGAAATTATTAAAAACGTTAGAGAAGCAAAATATTTTTCAATTATAATTGATTGTACACCAGATATGAGTCATGAAGAACAAATGTCTCTCATAATACGGTATGTAGATGTCATAGCAACTCCAGTGAAAGTACAAGAGTATTTTTTGGGATTCCTTAAGGTGGATGATACTTCGGGGCAAGGACTATTTGTTGAATTATTAGATATTTTGAAAAAACTTGAACTGAATATTGGGGATCTAAGAGGACAGGGTTATGATAATGGTTCTAACATGAAAGGGAAGCATAAAGGTTTACAAAAAAAAGTATTAGAAATAAATCCAAGGGCATTTTACACACCATGTGGTTGTCATAGCCTTAATCTTGCACTTTGTGATATGGTAAATTCTTGTATAAAGGCTAAATCTTTTTTTGGAATTATACAATGCATATATATATTGTTTTCATCTTCTACGAAGCGATAGAAAATTTTTCAAGACAATGTGAAGGGTCTGACGCTTAAGCCACTATCACAAACACGTTAGGAAAGTCAAGTTGAAAGTGTTAAAGCAATAAGATTTCAAGCACTAGAAATAAACGCTGCTTTAAAACACTTGGTGGAAACATGTGATGCTCATAAGACATATAGAGATGCTCAAAGCTTACTTTTTGACATTATGGATTTTGAATTCTTGTTTGGCATGGTTACATGGTACAATACATAGTCTGCTATTAATAGAGTAAGCAAAATATTGTAAAGTGAAGACATGTCTATTGATGCTGCGATTAGTCACATGAAAGCACTTATTTCATTTTTTGAAGCATATGGAGAAACTGGATTTGAATCCAACAAAATTACTGCTAAAGAAATTGTTGATCAAATGGAAGTTGAACCCACATTTCATGAAAAACGTATTATTCATAGAAAGAAGCACTTCGATGAAAATGTTAATGATGAGATAACACATTCACCTGAAGAATCATTAAAAGTTGATTATTTCTTGTACATAGTTGATCAAGCTCTTTCTTCGCTTAAGTTAAGATTTGAACAATTTCAAAAATATGAAAATACTTTTGGGTTTTTGTTTGATTTAAAAAAATTGCAGAATGCAGATAATAGTTGTTTGAAAGTGTTGGTGTTATAAGCTTGAAGAATTTTTGAAACACGACATGGATTCTGACATTGATGGATCAGAGTTATTTTCTGAGCTACAAATTGTGAGAAATAGTTTGCCAGAAGAGACAAAAAAGGTGATTGAAGTGTTGGACTACATAAAAATGATGGATTGTTTTCCAAACGTATGGATTGCTTACAGAATATTATTGACTATACCAGTTACGGTTGCATCTGCGAAAAGGAGCTTCTCAAAGTTGAAATTGATAAAATCCTATCTTCGATCAACAATGTCACAAGAAAGATTGAATGGCTTGGCCATGGTATCTATTGAAAAAGAAGTTCTAAAACAAATTGATTGTAATAGTATAATTGCTGACTTTCTATTAAAAAATTCTAGAAGAGTAAATTTAATTTAGACATTTGGAAGTTTTAAATTATTGTTTTTGCAATTTTGAACACACACACACACACACACATATATATATATATATAGGGGCTTCATATTTGAAATTGGCATAAGGCCCCCAAAATATCAGGGCCGGCTCTGAATCTAGAAATATTAGTATCGAACTATCTAATTTAACGGCTTAAATGAACAAATAAATAAATATATATACATTCCTCGATAGCCAATAAGGTTCCTTTTTTCAGTTTCATTTTAAATTTCTAATAGGGTCTTAATTCAACTGATTAGGCTCCTTTAATGGGCTTGAGATTTTTTGCTTTTCTTGATTTTTTGACACGTTTTGTATATTGGAAGTAAATAAAAAGTAAAAGGTAAGAGAATTTATTCTTTGCTTTTACTTTTTATGTTCTCTTTTGCTTTACCTTTTTACTGGAACTCAGCCAGCTTTCATTCAAGAAAATGGAAGATCTTATCAATAAAAGAACCAGAAATCTAGAACTAAATCGGCGAATAAATAAACTAAGATATAATTTAGTTGTAGATAATTTATAAATAAACTAAGATATAATTTATTTATTTTTTAAATTCTTATATTGTCAATAAAAAACGTGAGATGACATGTTAAAACTAAAATATTAAATAGAATATAATTCTTTAATTTTACAAGCCAATTAAATTTAGGAATATCAACGAATCGAGCTAGCTCGCCAGCCAAAACTCGAGGCTCAAACTCAGCTCAAGTAAAATGGTGCGAGATTTTTTTAGACCAGAGCTGAGTCAAGCTTTTGCTCAACAAAAAATTCGAGTTGAGCCTGCTCACATTTTTTCCCATTAATAAAACATAGGCAACTGTGTAGTTACTTGCAACTTCATTTTTTTTCTAGTTTTTTTTTTATACGAGCCTACAAAGCCTTGAGGCTCGAGCTTTTTTTGAGTCGAGTCACGAGCAGCCCAAGTCAACGAATCAAATTGACATCCCTAATTGAAGGTGAATTATTTTCAATTACCCTATTTTAATGGTTAAGGCAAAATAACTCAATAATATAAAATTTTGTATAATTTTTTTACTAATTTTAATTCCAAAGAATAATTTTTTATTCCTAATAACCTTCTTCCTAGTCCCTACCCAGCTCATGCCTTACTTGCCCTTTCCCGATTTCACCATCTTCCTTGCTACTAGTGAGCAGTGGTAGACGTAAACATTTGGAGTTAGTGAAATACAATATAGCTTATACAGAAGTTACGAAAAATTTTATATATTCAATATCTTATCACAATTGTTCTCAACGCGTTTTCATACTTTGATAATGTTCCATAATTACATCATTTTCAATACTGTCAAATATATATTTCAACTAATAGAAACAATTATTTGCATTTTTGAATGAAATAACGGTATTAGTCACAGATATATTTTCCAATCCCCACACATATAATTTCTGAAACCAAAAACATAGGAAAATAACAATGAAACTTTCAAGAAATAGCAGTGACCAAGAATGAAATTACCAAAAGGCAGCAATAGTGGAAAACGCCCAGGCATATATGCCATAATTCCAATTTAAGAAGCTACAAACAAAACAGAAATAAGAAATTGAATCCCGATATAAAATTGCACAAAACAAGAAAAATCGCCTTACATGCTCAGGTGTATTGATGTCTAGTTTTGCTGTTTGTGGTCGTTGAATCGTCAACGGGGGAGTCGGGTTAGGAACGGTCAGTAAGGGTGGATGGACTTGCTGGGTTTTGCTTCAATGTTTGGAATTGGGAGCCGTCGAGCTGGGAAGCGGAATTGAATTGGGAGTGGAACGGTTTCTTGCGTTGAATTTCAATTTGGTAATGGCATTCTTTGGATTGGAATTTGGACGGTTTGGAATACTTTGAGTTGGAGCCAGAAGGAATTTTTGGTTAGGAACGGTGAGCAAGGGTGGATGGAATTGCTGGTTTTGCTTCAATGTTTGGAATTGGGAGCTGTCGAGCTGGGAAATGGAATTGAATTGGGAGTGGAACGGTTTCTTGCGTTGAATTTCAATTTGGTAATGGCATTCTTTGGATTGGAATTTGACGGTTTGGAGTACTTTGAATTGGAGCCAGAAGGAATTTTTTATCGCTCCATTTTCATCATTTTCTATTTTATATATATATATATATATATATATAATCCATTTTTGTCGGTGGGTCACATGACACACCGCGACCAAGTGTAAGTCCGCCAGTATCAATCATCTTAACTACAAATTCTGCATAATCTACTATTGTCTTTTAATTTAAAAGTTAGTAAAAGAAATTATTGTTTCAATTTCTCTAATTTGTTCCGTCTTTAAGAAACTTCTAATGGACTTTATGATCTAAGATGACCAAAACTATCTTTTCAATAAAAATTTAAAAAAAAAAAATTATATTTTCTTTTTCCTCTTTTTGCGACTTTGGACCTTGACCTTTGCCCCTAGATGAAAGCCTCAGGCAGCTACAAATCCTAAATGCTAGTTCTCAAGTGCACGCCCACACACTGAAATTTATGCCCCCTCGAAAAGAATTTCCCTTTCTTCCCTAACCCAGTAAAATTGCACGGTTCCCTAGGCTAAATCATCAAGTAAAACTGCTTATCATTTTTCACTACTTTGGCATAGCAGTGCAGAAGCTATGGCGAATGTTCAAACTATAAGGTACATTACTATTGACATTTAGACAGCTGTTTGTTGGGTTTCTCCATTTATGTCCAAGCATTTTTTTTGCACTAAGAATGATCTTGAAGCAATTCATGATCTTTGTGCATCACAAATATGCTTTAAGATTTGATTTTTTTCCAATTTATTAGTAGGGCTCTTTGAAACTACAAGAAGGAATCTGCCTATTGCTTGTGCACCTCAATTTATGAGCTGGATTTGTTCTCATAGCAAGCAAAAGAAATTGGGTTCTTGGGATTATTAACTTATGATTCCCTGTTTGATTCTGTCAAGTTGAGTAGATGGTGCTTTATTATGCAGCCTAAGTGCAAAAATGTCTTGGATTCAGTCAGCATTTGGAAGTAAAATCAGCCCAATAATCCTTTTCATTATAGTAATATTAGCTGCTATATTCTTCATCTCTGGTGCTGTCCACCTGCTTGTTAAATTTCTCATGAAGCAAAGAAATTCATCATCACAGTCTAATGCATACCCAGAGATGTCCACTTCTGGTGCTTTTCGAAGGGAGTTACAACACCTCTTCCATTTACATGATTCAGGTCTAGATCAAGCTTATATTGATGCACTCCCTGTTTTTCCATACAAGGATATTGTGGGCTCAAAAGAGCCATTTGATTGTGCGGTTTGTTTGTGTGAATTCTCAGAACAAGACAACTTGAGGCTTCTGCCCTTATGCAGCCATGCTTTTCACATTGATTGTATAGACACATGGTTACTCTCAAACTCAACATGTCCACTTTGTAGAGGGGTAATTTTGGAACCTGGGTTTTCTTTTGAGAACCCCATTTTCACCTTCAATGATTCAAAAGATGAAGATGGAAATTCAGGGAATTCAAGTTTTATTAGTGTATCTTGTGGTCCAAAGACAAATCAAGAAGATAGTCGCATTATTAGTGACAGAAGGGTTTTCTCAGTGAGACTTGGCAAATTCAAGAACACAAATTATAGTCAAGAATGTGAAAAAAGAGAAGTGGGAGAGACTAGCAACAGCAATATTGATGCTAGGAGGTGTTTCTCAATGGGTTCATTCCAATATGTGGTTGCTGATTCAGACCTGCAAGTGGCCCTGTGCCCTCCTGTGAAAGGGAAAGGAGGGGAAAGTGGGAATTTCACAACTGATGAGGATGCTTTTGATGGGAAGAAAATTAACACTAAAAGTAAAGGTGAAAGTTTTTCTGTTTCTAAGATATGGCTGTGGTCCAAGAAAGGTAAATTCCCCGGTTCCACAGGTACTCCTTGTACTGACTGTGAATTTGCCATGAGATGATTATGTTCAGATATACAACACGATGACAATTTAGTTATAGCAATTGTAGTACAAGTTCCTTTTTTTTTTCTTTTTTTTGTCTTCTACTTAGTTTTGTTCTTCAATTCTTAGAGCTAAAGGACTTCTTCTTTTATATGCAAATTGTTTTCTCTTTGAAGATCTTACAATAAATCGAATGGAGAGGAGTGGATGGAGAAATTGTCTATCAGACGAACCTTTTAAAGTTTTTTTTTGCCATATACTTTTGTTCATTTGTGGAAAGCCATTCGATTGTTAAAGGGCTTCTTTGTTTCTTTCTTTTTCCCCTTTTTTCTGTTGATGCTTTCAGTTTTGGATCTTTTGGTGGAAATAGCAATGAAGCGAACAAAGTGGAGAAATAAAATTTACTTAGCCAAAGTGCAAATTTACAAGAAACAAGACTTAATTTGTCATTTCTATTAGAACAATGCTACAAGTACAGCTATCTTCGTGTAATTGGCTATTGCGAAAAACTGTTTTTGGCAACAATAAATCAAAAGCAAACAGTTGTCGTCTTGTAACAAATCTGTCAAAAAGATTTCGTACTTGAGTTTTCCATTTTATTATATCATGGTTGGCTTAATCTTGTAGTATTTTTATGCAATTTACAGTGAATGATTCTTCTTTTCTCCACACTTTGTGGGAGATGTCAATATATACAAGTGTAATATTGTCATAACTCTGCTCGCTCAAGCCCACAAAATAGTGAATTAAAATGCTTTAAGTCCAAAAGTTCAACCTAATACAGCAAATATCAGTTCTCAAATTTTCCCACATCAATCTTGGGAACTGAAATTTGCTGTATTAGGATGAACTTTTGGACCAAATTGGTACAAAAAATCCCCTTTCATATTCTCCTTTTGCCTACATTTTAGACGGCAACAAATTTTAATTTTCATTATATTATTTTATTAAAGAATAATTTAATTTTAGTTTATTAATATTTATCACAAATCATAATCAACATATAACTAATAATTATTGAATATATTAAAATAAAATAATTCATTAAAATTCGAAAGTTACAATTTAATAATTAAATGACAATATCATATGTTTCTTTAGTGAATTTTTATTTTTAATTTGTAGTAGTATAAATTGTGATTAAATAATTTTAAAAAAATAAATTGAGAATTGAGAATTAAAAAATAAGAAAATAAACAAAAACTGTTCACTTGATGAAATGGTGTAACGTGTTGCAAATGACTTTGCAAAATGGTTCGAAAGCTGCATCAGATTGACATGAAAGTTACATCAAATTGGTGCCATGGATTGAAGATGGCCTAAGATGCAATTTGCTCAAATTGCAATTTATTCTCTAACTTTTAGCTTTTATGGATTCTGATGCAAATTAAGGTTTCGGTTTCTGATTGGAGGTGTTTTTAATGTTTTAGTGTGTTAAGGGGTGTCTATTCTACAATGTCATGAAGCATGAGAACTTCTACACTAAAGGTCGCTAGGATGTTTTCCTAACCCAACCTAGGAAAATATCTGAGGAACTGTAGCGTGGAAAATGTTTGTGTCTCGTCGCGAGGCTCATTAAGCTATAGTTCATAATGCGGGCAGCTTTATCTGATCAAGGCTCGGGGCAAAAGGGTCCCGGTGGCTTGTACTAACCAATAGAAATATCACTAATATGTAGTACATGGAGACGAAAAAGTGAAAGAGGGAAATGGGATCCTACTTTTGTATATATGAAAAATCACCAACCAGTTGGGTAGCATGCTTGAGGGTTGAAAATGAGAATGGTGGGATGAGTGAAAAGTTACTCTTGCTATGATGAGAAATTTTGATTTGAAAAGTTGACTTATAAGTTAGTGGGCATGGGGCCATGGAGTGTTTCTCTCTACCTTATCATGTCCCATACAAATATACTCTTTGCTGCAGCATTAATTGAAAGCAATTTGGTGGAAAATTTTTATGTAAATTTCATGTCACGGGGCATGGGCAATCGAGTAAAAATGAGTCAAGTTGTCTAGATCCTAATGGTTCAACATGCTTTAGCCATATTTCACGCACATGCCAGTTCATTTTTCAACCATATCGTACTAAAGAATAGTAGGTGGGACCTAACAAAAATACTATAAGACACCTAACAAAAATACTATAAGATCTAGACGTAGTGTTCATGTAATAATATCGCTTGTTACGAGTTTCATCACAAAAAATAAAAAATCGTTTATTAAGTAAAGTATTTCAACTTCTTATCTACTTACTATCTCATGTCTAATCAATATACAATTTTGTGGTGCCCCCGGAGCATATCTCAGTGTTGCAAAGAATAAGGGTGAGGTATATTCAACTTTGCTAGCAGTCGCAGTGTGAGGGTTCAATTCTTGAAATATGGATTGAGACTTTTGTGGGCACCAGTGTACAGGCAGCTCTTGTTCCCTGACCTGTTGGAGCACATCCCGTGATTAACCATTCTCATGATATTCCAGAGGCAAGGCGCTGGGGGACCCTTAAGATTGGAGTTCAACCTTTTAATATACATTTGTGGGTAATTTTTGGACAAATACTAAGCATTTCAAAGAGTAAAAAATACTTGGAATTGACAAGTTCATGCATGTCACATGTTGCTCATGTCTAATCAATGTACAATTTTGTGGTTAATTTTTGGACAAATACTAAGCATTTCAAGGGGTAAAAAATACTTGGAAGTGACAAGTTCATGCATGTTACATGTTGCTCATGTCTAATTTTTGGACAAATACTAGCATTTCAAGGAGTAAAAAATACTAGGAAGTGACAAGTTCATGCATGTCACATGTTACTCAAGTCTAATCAATGTACAATTTTGTGGGTAATTTTTGGACAAATACTAAGCATTTCAAGGGGTAAAAAATACTTGGAAGTGACAGGTTCACGCATGTCATGCGTTGCCAAATATGGGACAATGAGTGCTTCAGAACCCGAGATTAAACCTTAGATTTCAATCCAAGCGCGAAGCCCGAGCGATTCACATCGGGGGCCGAGGTGGCAAAAGCTCAACCCCTGGCTCCAAACTCGGGATTTTATCCCTGTTTGAGCAGCAATTTCCAAATGGAACAGATTGAAAACTGACAAGAAAAATTAGGACAATTCAAATGTTCGTTTAGATCTTGGGGTGGCGTGCACATTATTAACAACATTGAACAATTGTTTCATCAAACTTGAATTCATCAATATAATTGAGCGACAACTTGAATTCTGAGTTATAAACTATAATCTAGACAGAAGAACAAAAAGTAAGTTCTAAGGTTTTTCGTATTTTTTATAGTACAAAATTTGTATTTTTGGTAAGCATATAACGTCTTGTCATGCACGTTGAAACACTTCATTATTCGCATAGTTTCCACTGGAGCAAAATCCCCAGATGACAAAATTTCCCGTCGAACCCACACCCACCACAGTCCCGACCTCGCCCCACCTTGTTACCATCAATAGAAAATTGAACTCAAGTAAATTGCTTTCTACTGTCTAATCTTACAATCTAATATATAAAACATACCCGTGTTTGTTGATAGTACTTATAAACTATGAATCATATAGAATATATGTAAATAATAAGTATGAAATTAATTATAGGTCCTCTCCATCCAGCTGGGAAATCACCTCCTGTGCCAATTTTCCAAAATTTTATAGTGGTCAGTACATTCCTTAAAGGGTAGACTTACTGCACCTCATCAGGGTGGAAAAATCAACAAAAATTAGCAAGCTAATATAATAGCTTTTAGCAATTAAAGCTAATATATGTATTAAAATGTCTGTTTGGGAGTGATTTTGAGAATTGATTTTTTGACCATTAGAAGAAAAATGAAGTCCACCTGTGAGAGAAGAAGTCAAATATAACGACTGGAATAGTGAATAACAGTCAAAAAATCAATTTTTTGGGGCAAAAAATCGCTCCCAAACAAGCTGAAAATCTAGATTGTACTGAACAGAATAAATTATAACATTTTAACTTCTTATTTTATATTATTCAGTATTGTACAATGCACCTTACTAAACACGTGATTAACAAATACCTCAAATTCTAGAACCAATGAAGCTTATAAAATCAAAAAACCAAATGTTCTCAACAATGGAAAATTTGACACGCCAATTCATTCTATATATGTGCTTCAAAGGCAAAATTTCATTCCACTTTCATGAATTTCTAACATCAAAATATACATTCAACCACCCTTTTAAGGGAGAGAAGAAAAAAGGGGTAATCCTGAGATATACTGCTGCTGCTCGAAACCCCAACTACCACAAGTCGACGAGACAATAAAATGAAATTTTACCTGAATCTACAAACAGCCGGGAAATGCTTCTCTTTTGTGAAAAAAAGGAAAAAGAGATCGTACATTTTAAGGGAGCCTTCGATCTCACAAATCACGAGGGAAGTTATTGACTTGCCCTTCTTCAAGAACATCTTTGCCGTTTATTTTATAACCTATCCGTATGCGCATTACAAGGGATTTCTGAAAGGAGAGAAATTAATGTTTAGTCTTTAACTAGCAAGCAATCAGGTAAACAGATTGAGCAAAAGCTGCAAGTACCAATTTCGTGCCTTCACATAATACACACTTCTGATCAGGGGAAAAAATATTGGAGCGCATGTTTTTCTGTGTGAGTATGTTAGGCTAAGCTTAAAATGTTCATTTCTAAGTAAATAAGTTACAAAATAAATATAATTACTACTTTCTTTGACGAGTAAGAATTACTTCAAAAATAAGTAACTTTTTTACTTCTGAGAAAAAATCAACACATCCAAGCATGATGGAAACAAAAACTTACAAGCTTAGCCTAACATGCTCATAGAGTAATAACAAGCTCAACTGTTGGCACTTTTTTTTTTTTTTCACGCACCTATTCCAAGGAACATTTAAATGATATTCCCGAGAAATGGTAGCGCAAAGGTGGTTGGCTTATCTGAAGCATAATCTATATAGTTTACTACAAGAACAACAAAAGATGATATACTAATCAACACACCAAATCAAGTGAAATGAATTGCAAGAAGAATCCACACACCTTCCCGTGCTGGCTGTTTGTAAGTTGAAGCTTCTGTGTGATTGATCCATTACCACTTGCAGGAAGAGTATTACTACTAGCTGGATCCAAGTGCAGTTGAAGAAACTGTGGATTGAAAGAACAAAATAATCTTAAAAGCCCTGGAAAGGAAGTGTAAAACGCCCCCCACCATCTTGTGAGGGGGTCTGTACAAGCTAGCAAAACCCCATGATAATAACTAGTCATAGTTCTCAATTAAATTAGGAATGGCCAGAACAATAAGAAATTAATGTTTACGTAAGAAAGAATAAAAAACAATGAAAAGAAACTTGAATTGGGGACAAGATATGACGTTTTTGTTGTAACTTTCATGTCCACAAACATCAAAAACTACAGATATTACCTTTGGGACAGCTGCCTGGAAAATGAAATTTGAGTATGCATTAGGTGACTTGTTCACAAATTGAGCCTCAACAAGTGTTGTCTGTGGGTTTCCGGGCTGCTTTGAGAAGTTAAACGTGACTCTTAAGGAGCCGCTTTCAAATGCTACAAGAGATGGATAGGTTGAGCCATTGTTTTCTGCAACTGAAAGCAAAGGTACATTACTTCAGAGAGAAAATAATGGTGCCGACTAGGTAGATAGACTGATGACACGTACCAGGCGCTGATGAGATGGGTCCAACTTCATCCAACAAATCCATCATAGAAGAACTTCCAACCATAGGAGAGGCTTGTGTGCGAGGCACAGAAGCGGAACCCAATTTGTCTAACATATCCACCGGACTTTTGTCATCTTGAACGGAAGATAACATGTCAACTGTGGAAGGGCTACTTGGAGCCGGAGGTGTTCCAATTGATAAAAGATCAAGTAAGACGTCGTTACCACTCTTTTGAGCCTGATTACCTCCTAAGATATATAATACAGGAAAACAGAATGCTTAAATATTCATGTTTTATAGAGTAAAAATTTAGATGTTATTCTTCTATCCAATAGAGACTCTCTACCGTAGAACAATCCAACCAAAGATTCATGTCCTAAGAGAGAATTAAACCAAGTGCTGTACATATGAATGTCATTTCTTATTTATTCATAAATTTTTCAAACAGATCATCAATAATAAAAAGTACAAGGGATCAGAATCATTTGCAGCCTTTATTTCAGAGACGCATTGATATAATATAAACAGGTTAAAAACATTGTTAGACACTAAATTCCTAGTGTTGTTTCATTTTGGTAATTTTTTTCAATTTAAGCACTCCGTCTACCAATGTTAAAAGAAATGTAATTGCTTACTCATATGACGGAAATGTCGATGCAGCTTTAAAAGTCCATTAAAGCATTCATTTGTTGTCAAAATTGAAAAAACATTTATTCTTCTAAAAACCAATGAATTTAGGAAGCACAACTTCTAAGAAGAATGAGCATTTTTGGCAATCTGGATCAAAATCAATTCGTTAACGGACCTTTAGAGACACATCGTCATTTCCGTTGTACAAGTCAACAATTTATTTCTTTTTAAAAATGGAGGTAAATGGAGTGCCTAAATTGAAACAAAACAAAAGTTTTTGAAACACTAAAAAGGATTCAGTGACCAAAGCAAATTCTAACAGTTCAGTGATCAACTGTGTCTTTAACAACTGAAGACATGAGATAATTTCAGATCTGTGCATAAACAAAATCAACCTGGTTGTGAAGAAGCTGGCGATGGATCAACACCAAGAAGATCCTGAAGAAAATCTCCACCAGACGAGCCAGGTTCCGGAACATCGTCTGAACTAAAATCAAGCAAATCGACAAGTGGAGTTGAAGTGGGTTTAGCAACTCCATTTGGAAAATTCAATGGAGCTCCTTGGGAAGTTGAAACAGCTGCTGGCACAGAACCAGCCCTCCTTCCACTATAGGTTGCCTCATCAAGGACCGGCATTCTTTCAACCAATGCTGACCTGAACAAATGCAATCCAGCAGCTTTTTAACCTATATAAATAACATAAAAACTGCACAATTAAAAAGCTTAGTGTATTTCTCCCTTTTCATACCTAATATTCTGGTGCTTCTCGATAATAGAATTAAATTCCATGGCTCTCTGTTGCAGTTCAAGTACAAAGCTTCCTTTGTAATGAATGACAATATCATTTATCCTCCTGTAGTAAGTTTGATATTAAATTGCACCAGATTCACTTAAACAATTTTAGTAAAGAAAACATTCAACCGTGTTGTCATGTAATAGAAATAAAACAAAAAGGTTCGAATTGCAGGTCTTGGCAGTGATAAGGATTACATTTACCGAAGGCAGATATAGGCAAACAACTAACAACTTCCAATTTAAACAAACAATAAATAAAGAACTCCAACATAACATTATGCCCCTGTCTGGGCTCCATTTTTGAAAAAAATGCATTTTTCTCTTTTTTATTTTCAACCACACATTCTCCAATAAAATAATACTACACATAAACCTAAAACTTTTCCTTATTTTTCAACCACATATTCTCCCAAAAAAACACTATTCAAAAAACATTTTCCCCAAAATTTATTTTTGATGGAGCCCAAAACAGGGGCTATGTATGCAGGTCCAGAAAGGAAAAATAAATAGAAAAAATCCTCTCCCATGAGACAATAGAAACACGGTCAAACACAACAGGAAGAGCAGCTGGTTTTCTCGTGGAGAAGTGCAAAATTCTGACATATTCAGAAAGGACAGAGAAAGACACTAGTTTATCAAAAGAAACACAGATAAAATCGACGCTCTGCGACAAGTGGAAGTTTGGCAATTTTATTAAAGGATTACATACAATAAAATAGTCTATATCATAAACAAACTCTGTAATTCACTTAATGCGGTACAATGGTTCAGATCAGGAAGTAAAACGTGATGGTTTAATCTTATTATTCCAATGATACGATGAAATAACCTCAGAAAAGAGAATCAATATTCCAGTAATACAAGTTTTTATAACAAAAACTAGAACTGGAACCCTATAGATGCTAAGATTAGATAAATGGTTAAAAATAAGTTGCACAACAATCCTGAGGGAAGTGATGGCTAGAAGCTGTTCAAGAATCCAGGGATACAATTTTTTGGAGCAAAAACTAGAACTGGAACCATACAGATGCTAAGATTAGAAAAATTGGATTATAATAAGTTGCACAACAATCCTGAATGAAGTGATGGCTAGAATCTGTTTGAGACAACTAAAAAGTAGAGAGTGAAAATGCTTTCTTGAAGCACCACGAAGACATAATATCACCTTGCTGAGAAAAAATTAAATGGTATAAGCAAAAGAAACATTAGCAGTAGAAGAAAGAACTATTTTCAAAGATGCAAAGCATAAGCCCACTGCAGAAATGCACAACCATATGCTCCCCATAACAAAGTTTATTAACATTTGCAACTTGCAAGAAAAGAAAATCAATGAAAACATACTGCGAACAGGAAGGGAAACGGCTTGACAGCTTTAACAAAGCAATCAGACACATTGCCCGAGTAGTGAGGTCTGAAGAATGGCGTCTAATGGCAGTTTCTACAACATCCACAGCATCAGACTCAGTTACCTGCTCCAGACAACATATTTTCAAGATTATCACCATAATTAAGCTCAAAAAGATCACGAGATTCATGATGCTGATATTTGACTGTTACTCTCAATCATTCAGCTATTGCTTGGCAACTTAGTTATTACTTATTATGCGTATGGAGTTATGTGGTATTTCATCAATTGTAAGATAGATTATCAATCTGCCCAATGACACGGTCATATACTCATTAGATGTCCTCATTCCCAACCTATGTTGATTTATTAAGTGTTGCAGAGAGCACGAGGAAAGACCAAGGTCCATGTCATTATTAGCAACTAGATACCTTAAGCATCCTGCTGTAGAGTAAGAAAAAAGCTAAATTCAGATTATTGATTTCTGATCTTCCACTGATCCAACTCAAAGGAGACAAACTGGTTAAAGCTCGAGTCAAACAGATTGTAGTAGCAGCACTAAAACATAAGGAACAATATTTAACTCTTAAAGACAAGCTCAAGAGAGGGGACATGTGGAAGATATGTCACTAGACCTTTTTTTTCACTAATTGAGTACAGCATTGCACTAGTGGGAGCATGCTAGATGAAAGAAATTGTAGAAAAGGAAATAGACCGGCGGGAGAAGAAGCAGAGAGGAAGAGAGAACCTCAGATTTTGAATTGGCACGTCAAAGGTGATTTTCTTATGCAGTTAACGCTCAATATTAGTTCTGTAGCATGATAAGTTGGTTGTTTCACAATAACTAATGTCACTACTGGAGAGAAATAAATCATAATTCGTAATAACTCATCAGAGAACCAACTTCTTCATTTTTATTACATTAATATAACAATAAGAACTCCACTACTGCACTGATGTGCCCAAGTCATATGAATATCTGACGGAAATTTAATGACAAATTAAACAGATATGAAATTTAAGAGGCAAGAACGCACAGTTATTGGATCCTCTTGATTGAGCATTCCACCATTACCAACCAGCATCTCACCATATTCTCCAATGCACCAAACAGAAACTCTAACAAGAGTTTCCTGGAGGAAACAACAGAATTTCAAGATGTGGATAAATGAAGGCAAAAATACCAATCAAAATCAGACTACTTCTGCCGACTGAAGGCCGTCAATTTAGGATAATAGTGTAGCTACATGGTACCTGTTCACCTGCTGTTTGTAGCTCTCTATACAGAGACCGAACAGTATATCCATGGAGGTCTGAAGCATTGGTAATCACGACAATAAGGGCATGCCAGACTTCATCCTTCATGTAATTTCCAGCCTGCATCATGCAGTAAAAATCAATTCTCTCCATGAGAAAAAGAGAAGATCGATTACATTCGAAAAGGACTAATGGAAAAATAAGTCTGGTCGAGCTCAATTTGAATATGACATTTAACAAACATTCACAGATCCTGACATAGGAAATAAATGAGTGCAATTTATATAGTTGATTGAAAACATACAGATACTTGTGAGTCTGAGTGGTAAACAATTAAAAGGGGGGTAAACAAGCCATTTGTACCAAAAAACTAGTCCAGAAGAATATATAAAGAACAATAAGAAAACAGCATTTATAACATGTGCCGGCATGTACTGACGTCAAACAAAGATTTTGAATTATTAATCTGAAATAATAAATGTGCATAACCGTCAAAAGATTCAACATCCTCTTATAGGATTTGGCAGGGTTAACCATTTCATAATGAATGATAGATTCTCACACAGGATGTTCGTGCAATTAAGCATATGTTATAGTAACCATGTTGAAGAAATAAATATCCTCCTTCACATCATGATACAGTGATCATCTCATTTGCTTTAAGATATTTAAAATAATCTTCCCTCCAGTTATGAATTTATAGACTTACTGACGTACTGCACTCACATTTCCATCTCCCCCATAAAAGCACTCATGTTCTTTATATAACACTAATTTAAGAGGCAAAGTTGTCTCAATCAAAAGCACCATGACACAAAAATAAAAAAGCTGACAGTTGTTCCTTTTCAAGAACAGATTAATTGAACAAGATAAATACTGTGTTCGCGTAACAAAAATGATTAATGTCTTTGGCATTTAAAAATGATCTACACATTTATCAAGAGAAGCCTCAAAATTACAGCCGACAAACAATATGTTTGAAACTTCAAAAAAACATGACGTATACCTTGGGCAGAACTTTAAGCATCTGATCAATGTACCATATTTTCTCAGGAGAAAATCTGCATCACACAACAGAGGATGGGATGTAAATCACAAAATAAATTGGAAGACACATATTAATTATAGTTTGATAAAGATTTTGTCATTCTCAACTTTATCATATTGCACTCGGAGGATTTAATCACTGATATGATGGGCACAGAAACAAGAGACAAAGAAAAGGATGATCAAACCCCATGGAACATTTAGGACGGATTCAGTCGAGCATTATAAGTGCCACATACTCCATAGATCATATGCCTAACACAATTATACTACAAGCAATACTACCCTGCAATTCTTGAACCAAGGAATTGAAAAATTCTGGATACACATAATCCCACTCAACTTACTTCTCCACAATGGAGCAAATTTTGGCGGTGAGATCTCCCTTAAACTCTGGGTCACTTATCTCAAGAAAGTCAATTAGCTCCTTCGTCAAAGACTTCACATTGCTTTCATTCACCAGAAGATATACAAGCTCAAGGGCCCTTTTCCGGATAGAAGCATCTAAATCCTAACAACAAAATAGCAGTCATGAATTTATAAGATGCTACTGCAGATTTATTCACTAATATAGATGTTACCACGGGGGAAAGGGGGAGAGAAACACATAAAAATGAGATTCCAATCAAACATCTTACCTAAACCGAGAGCAAATTAAATAGCATTTTTAAACTACAGCCCAACTAAATTATTACACATATTTCATCAGAGAACTTAAATCTAGAAGGCCCAAATTCAATAATATTGCAGCAACGGTTAGAAGCCATGAACACTATTAAGTTGCTAGAACAATCTGATAATGAACTATACACAAAACACCAGTGATGCCCTATTGTGTTGAAGGGGAAAAAATTACACCTGATCACTCGCTTAAAAGTTTTTGTTAGCAATAATTTTATAAGCAATTTTTTTACCAAGATCTAATTTACCCAACACCCTTATTTTTTCCTCCATCAAAGACCACGACATTCTAACAGCTCAGAAATCTATGACTTCAAAGATGCCAAAAATGGACTATTAAACAAGATACACTTCACAAATATTTAGAATCTTTCTAATATCAGGGATGGAAGAATTAGATATGGTCACATGGTACCTTTACACATTCCAATATAGTAGTTAGATGCCTCTGCACTGCTTGACGGTCTAGAGAAATAGCCTTCATCAGCATGTTCAACGCAACATATCTGACACAACGGATTTCAACTCGACAAGATGAAAAGGCAAGAGATAGTAGCTACTAAATTTTTACCATGTAGGATTCAAATGTAACGACTACGAAAACTACAGTAAACAGCGAGAAAGGAACTGCAAGGATTAATTATGCAACAAAACAAAGACATAAGAAGTTCAACTATCAATTTCAAGTTCTAAAAAATGTCTAGACAGCAAATTGATGGAGAGTGAAAAACATGTAAATATCTAGTTCATGGGGTCAAGTTAATAATATGTACATACTCCAAGAACTTGAAAATTCATATAGTCACTCTTAAGTCCAAGCTAAGCAGCCCTTCTCATTGAGTAAGCAATTCAGTCTATTGAATATGAAAGGGTGGCCACAACCGTATATCATAAGATCTTGTCACTATTATCAGTTTCTTTTATTAAAATTTCAAGTAAATAGTGCAGGTTAACCATCTGATGGGTGCTAGAATCTGACAGAACAAATATGCATCTCAAGCATCAACAAGCATGTCAAGAATTCTTTCCTCCATAATAAAAGCATTAGATCACCAATTAGATAGTGTTCAGAAAATACATTATGAAAACAGATGTAGCAGCTTTCAGCATTAGAGGGAAGTGGCAATATCCAGACAAACACAACACAATCCACAAGAATTAGATGTGAAACATAAGAGAAAAATAAGTTTTACAAGGTGGTTGTCAAAATTTTTTTAACAATGTCCTTAATCATTAGAGGCAACTATTGAAGATGGGATTTTGATGTACTCAATCCTTAATCATGATGGATCCGACAATTAAGCATATGACATCCTATACAAAAAAGGATTCCATTTGGCAAATTTATAATTGGTTTATAATGAGGAATACTAGCGGATCCCACGAAATATGTGAATAGTAATGATTAGTAGTCATGAATTTGTGGTTAAAATCACTTTGACTGAATTTATATCCAAATGGAGTCAATGGACCAGAACCCAAGTGGCATAGCCACAACAAAACATGCCCTTGCAACCTAGGAAATTGTTCAAGCCAAATCAATGAAGGCGACCTGATATTGTTATCACGGCTGGACAAAAATCTTCCCAATATATTGACAGCTAGCACTCTTAAACCACCGCTCTCTTCAATGGTCATGATTGTTGAAACACATTCATAGAGAATTGCATTCCCCGCATTTTTGTTTGACTCAGTTTTGGTTGCCACCTGCAAAATGCATATAGCATATCAGGCAAACAGAACAAGTAATGGTTACAATAAAAATAGGAGTTGTGCTTGGTGTACATAATATAGGGATCACATAGGGTGGGGCCAACACAAGGTGGGTCCCACCACATGTGAAGGGTTTGGACACCCCTATGTACATAAATTTTGTACACCAAGACTTTTCCTAAAAATAGTATCCCTAGTACTGAAATGAATTCACAGAATTTGAATGTTGATCGCCGAATTCGTACTATTATTGACACCAATCATCCTTAAAAGACAGTTCTAGATAAGAAATTAATGATATACAAGGTGTGTCTTTAAGACCAGGTTCTGGAAAAATTATTTTACCATATGTTACAATTTAGTTTCATGCTTGTACGTTAGTGCTTATGAGTTGTAGGTCTTATGGAATATGGAAATACAAGTGGATAGTAATTGTGGATCCTACAAAATATGTGGATAAAAACTATGTTTGACTTTTCCAAACATGCTCTTCATCTAATGCTATATTTTTTCAAGGATAGAGTTCATTACTCTCGTCCCTTTCATTCTTGCAGTATCACTTGAATTCATATCAACAAGGGAAACACTAAGTAGCAATATCTTTTGATAGTTATGAAAACACACTTCTAGAGAATCCAAATGAATAAATAAAATAGCAGATCATTTCCTATCTAAGATTAGAAAAACAGAAGAAATCCATTCCATCTCGAATACAAAGAGTTGACTACAGAAAGATTACCTGTAATTAGTATCTAAAAAGTTAATGATCTCTAATAATATAGTTAGAAGAATTGAAACAAACATTAGATTTTGCAAAACACAAGAAAACAAATTAAAAAAAATTACCTGTCATATCAGAGAAAGCAAGTTAATAAACATGAAAACATTAACTTACCTGAGCAAGAATATCATTCATACTATCACTGGCATCAGCATCTCCCTGGCCCAACACACGCAAAAGCTTGAGCAATCTAATATGAAGAAAAGGATCTGCAATCCCCGAAACATCGTACTCAGGTGCATATGGACTGTTTGCAACATCCTTTAGAACTTTGACTAGACCATCTGTACATTTCTAGAATCATAGAGGAAAAGAGAAGGGGGGAAAAAGATGAAAATCTTGTCAAAATGAAAACCGCATTTCAAATCATTTAAATCCAATGTTAAATATATATTAAAATAAAAAAATCATTTTATCAAGAAATTAGAAAAGTAACTCCATGCTTATTTCAAGTTCAGAAGTTTAATATGCAACAGAGTTACAGATAAGAAACGCTGCAGTTCGAAGGGACTGCACCCTAGATGTAAATTGCTCAAAAATACAATGAATCGCTGTAATTGAACCATTACATCAGATATATAGCTGTATAAGACAAAACTAGATCCATCAGTAGACACCCATGGTTTAAAAAACCCAATTGAAATCCACCTTAAGGCCGGCCTTAGAGTGAGGCGTGCAGAAAAGGTCTCAGGACGCTGATTGTGAGGCAACTTTTTGAGGCGTTCGCCTCAAGACTTGTGCCCCCACAGAACATAATCGACCCATTTTGAGCTGCCACTAAAATATTATAAAATTATGTTTCTCATAGATCTCCTTTGGGAATAGTCCATTGTCCCCAACAATTAAAATAACAGTTACTTCTATTATGAGTTTTGAAAAATTTTATGATGTATTATCGAGCTTGCTTCGTGTTCTAAATAAAATTTTGACATTTTTTTGGGTTTATTGTGAGGCTTACACGTCAAAATGCCTGGTCTCATGAAGGAAAAACGATTTAGTACCCGTTTACATCTTTTTAAAGATTATAGACACCAAACCAAGATATGTTGAAATCAATATGAACTCAGGTCTGTAGTGCTGAGGTTTGTTAACCGAGATCTCCTAGGCTTCCTGTATTGATAACTAGCATTTTTTTTCTAGTTACCAGATGGTGAACTATTACTACGTTTTCATCAGCATTAACCCTTTCCAACTGTTACACAGAGGACAAAGACAATCAGTTTTCTTAGTAAATTTCTGAGGAATAGAAAATGTAGGATTATCAAAGATAATCGTAATACTATTCAGCATGATCTACCCTAATCCAATTCTAACACATCAAAGCAAGGAAATTACATGTTTTAGTCTCCATAGAATTATCATAGTCCATAGACATCAAATCTTTGGCAAAGGTACAAAGCTTAATTCTTTGACTTATCTAATCTAATCAAGCGACAAGATTATTCATTGATCTTAGTTTTATCGCTTCAGGGTGAAAGTGTATCCTGCTGATTTATAGATCAACAGAAAAATATATAAAGATAGGTTACACATTGAATATAATTGTTGTGCATATGACTCATATAGAGTAGAACACAGGCCCTGGATCAAATGGGCCGACGTCAATACAGGGGTATTTTCTGTATGGGCCTTAAAGTCTTATATGGACCCAGGCTAGGGTTAGTATAAATAATATGTTGTAACCCTATTTTTATTAGCTGAATAAAGAAATCTCCGCTTCACTCTCGTGGATGTAGGCATTCATCTCTTTAATATTGGGCATAAAATCCAACAATAATATTGTCAATTTTACACAACCCATCAATAATGCAAGTGTTAAGGAAATAAATAAATTAGTATTATATAGATTAGGCAAGAGTGCAATGGGTTTATTATGATTCCATATTTGTAGTCTTCTTCCATAGGAGTAATCCTGATCTTCCCTATATAATGAAAGTGTAGGAGATGAAAAATATACCTTCCTCTCTACAATGTTTACCCAAACCTTGTCTCAACTTGGTATCAGAGCATCTTTCCTAAGGTTTGGTAGTCTACCTTTGTCTTCAACGCAAGCTACCTTCTTTTTTCCTTCTTTAGTTTCCTTTTTTTCTTTTTCTTTTCTTTTTTTCTTACCACGTTCCTTCATCTTCAATTGTAAGGAGTGTGGTTTCTTTCAAAAATATATTCACTAGTGTCGATCGAGGTTGCGTCTATTGCATGTGCCTGCACTGGTTGGTTTGGTCTATGGTTTAGTGATTTTGCGTGTTGATAGCGGTTTACTGTGACGTGAGTGTGCACTTGTTCTGCAGTTGTTCGGAGTCAGGATTTTTAGATTCTGGCAGCATCTGTGGTTTCGGTTTCGGTTTCGGTTTCGGTTCCGATTGATTTGATTTTTGTTTTGTTTTTTCTATAGGCCCCTTTAGTTTTAGGTCAGTTGATGTTGGGCCTATTGGTGTTGATTCAATTACAATTGATTTTATTGTTGGTTGCTATGTCGGTTTATTGGCTTCTTTAATTTTGGCCCTATTAAGGTTGGTTTAATTTCCGGTTTCATTGTTAGGCTGGTCACTTTATTTGTAGGTCTATTTGTGTTCCTCGAATTATGGTAGTCATTTATGTGGACAATATCATGTCATCCAAGATGGAGATGTTCAATCTAACAGGATCTATGGTATCTGAAAAATTGAATGAAAGAAATTACACTTACTAGGCTAGGTGTATCGAGGTCATCTTGCGAGGCAATGATTTATTTAAATACTTGATTTTGGACAAGCCCTCAGAAAGTGATTCTGAAAAGATTGATAATACTCTCAACAATCGATAGGATCAAGAGTATAATGCAAACATTGAATTTATGTTCAGTAGTATTGAGCCTCATATTGGGTCTTCATCTCTCTATATGTCTACGCCTAAGCAAATTTGGAAACATCTCAAACATATACATTCTGGAACTGGAAAGGTTACTCAAATCAACGAGACGTGTATACAATACTTTGGACTTAAAAAGGGCTACTTCAGTCTCGTTCAATAATATAATAAGCGTTTGATTGTGTGTCAGGATAAAAATGTGCATCAACCTCTCTTATAGATTTGAAAGTTCATGGAAAAACAACGAGAAGACATTGATACGTTAAATTCCTTATTGGTCTTCTGCCAAAGTTTGAGACAAATCGGGAACAAATATTATATGGAAAAGAGCTTCCTACTGTTATAGAGACATTCTCTCATATTCAGTGTTCTACTTTATCAAAAAGTACACCTAACGGAGATCGTTCTACTTTTGTTGCTCGAGTGGCTCATTTAGGGATGTAGCAGTCAGAGTGGATTGGTTTTAGTCCTCGGGGTAGACAAGACACTAGAGGCCATGGTCATTCAGGAAGTCATACAAGTCACTCCATTGATTATTGTTGGGACTTACATGGCAAACCATCTGAATTGGCCAATCAAGTCTCATATGATGAGACACATAACCATTTATCTGGACCAGTGGCTAACTCTAATTCAACACCATAATCTGATTTCTTATCCGTACCACAGAATGAGTATGTTGAGTCTTTAGCTCATAAACAGGCTACTTCCACTTCTAGACCACTCTCACTCAATCAAATACTACATCTGCTCACTGTCTATT
This sequence comes from Olea europaea var. sylvestris, assembly GCF_002742605.1. NCBI lineage: Eukaryota > Viridiplantae > Streptophyta > Magnoliopsida > Lamiales > Oleaceae > Olea > Olea europaea. The sequence goes on along the minus strand of NC_036248.1, from coordinate 29,622,038 downwards.
GTCATCCTCTCACAATCCATGAATTATAGATTCCGAAGCAACTGAACACATGACTGGTTCGTCTACTTCTCTCCTTGATTATCATCTTGTTATTTCTTCCAAATGTGTCATTCATGGTAACGGTTCTTGAGCTAGTGTTGCAAACTCGGGCAATGCCCATCTTAATCCTAATATTGACTTGCCGGCTATCTTTCATGTTCTTAACTTTCCCTTTAGTTTATTATCTATTAGTAAAATTACCACAACTCTTCATCGTTCTTTAAACTTTTATCCTTCCTTGTACGTTTTTCAGGATCTCAAGACGAAGAGGCATGAAGTTGGTAGCTTGTATTATCTTGATCTTTCACTTGTCTCTTCTCCTCGAGCTCTCCAGTTTTCTATTTCACCCATACAGTTGCATTATCATATTGATCACCCTTCACTTTCCACTTAATGTGAAGCTTGTCAGCTTAAAAAACATCACCGTGTCTTTTCGTTTAAGAACTATTAGACGTGTTTCTAATTTATTTGAAATGATTCATTTTGATTTATGGGAACCAATCAATATTAACTCTAATAAACTTCAATATTTTGTCATTTGTGGATAATTATTCTCATATGACTTGGCTGTTCTTAATGAAAAATAGTTCAGAGTTACTTTCTATCTTTCGAGTCTTTCGTACTTTAATAAAAAAATCATATTTTGCGATTTGATAATGGTAAAGAATATGCCTGTTTCTTTTGCATCCTGTCTCTTCCAAAAGTACTATTCATTAAACATCTTGAGCATATACTCCACAACAAAATGTAGTCACCTAACGCAAAAATCGTTATTTGTTAGATGTTACCCGTGCTCTTCTTTGACATATGCATGTCCCTAAATATTTTTGGAGTGATATTATCCTCACTACATGCTATCTCATTAATCGCATACACCCTCTATTTTGAACGATGCATCTCCTTTTTTTATTTTGTTTTCCTCATCTCCATTGTACTCGTTACCTCTCAAGATTTTGGAGTGTATTTGTTATGTTCATCACTTTGGTCCTGATCGTGACAAACTTGATTTTCGCTCTATGAAATGTATTTTCCTTGGTTACTCTCAAACACAGAAGGGGTATCGATGCTATAATTCTTCTTCACAACGCTACTTTGTAAGTGCAACGCTACTTTGTAAGTGCAGATGTCACTTTCGATGAGTTCACACCCTATTTCTTTGATCATAGTACTTCCCTCAAATCCACTCAAGACCCTGATAGCTTACCCGTACCATATTTATTTATTGGTATTTCTCTTGAACTAAACTCATCACCATCTACTGCACCGGAGTTGTCCCGTTCCCATAAGGAACCACCTCCTCCTTTACAAGTTATACTCAACGATTTAAGCTACCAATGCATGTGGCATCATCAATCACCCCGATGTCTATGGATCCCACATACGTCATTTGTTCTAATCCTGAATCATTGTTCACTACTCTCCGTAAAGATAAACGTACTTGTGTAACTAAACACCCTATCAGCTACTATGTCACATTTGATTCGCTATCGCCTTCGTTTTCCTATATCACATGTCAACTTTCTAGTGTTTTTGTACCTAAGACAGTTACAGGAGATTTACTTGATACGGAGGGGCGTAAGGATATAGAATTAGAAATGACAATCTTGCACGAGAATAAGACTTGGAAACTCATTCCTTCCCATCCTGGAATACATACTGGTGATAACAGATGGATTTATGTTCCAAAATTCAATTCTGATAGAACTATTCATCGATTGAAAGCTTAACTGGTTGCTAAAGGTTACACACAGACCTATAATACAGATTATGATGAAGCATTCTCTTCGATTGCTAAGATCTCTTCTATTCCCATTTTAATTTCTATTGCTACTAATCTTAGTTGGACATTGTTTCAATTGGATATTAAAAATGTCTTCCTTCATGATGACTTGCACGAAAAGGTTTAGATGGAGCAACCACCGGAGTTTGTTGCTCACGAGGGTACCGGAATCATGTTTGTAAGTTAAAAAAAGCTTCATATGGGTTAAAGCAATCACCAAGGGTATCGATTGAGAAATTTTCTGAGGATGTTATGAAATTTGGTCTTCAAAGGTGTCGGACGGATCATTTAATATTTCATCTACAAACTGGTATAGGTTATGTTATCCTTAATAGTTTATGTAGATGATATTGTAATCATTGATGATAATGCAAAAAAGATTGCCTGATTAACAAAGTTTCTACAAAAAAATATTTTCAGACCAAAGATCCAGACAAGCTCCGATATTTCTTAGGTATTGAAGTTGCTAACTCTCAGACGAGTATCACTTTATCTCAAAGAATATGTACTTGATCTATTAGATGAGACAGGTCTTATTGGAACTCGTCGAATTGATACTACCATGGATTCTGATGTGAAGCTTTTGAAGGATGAAGGAGAACTGTTTGGAGAACCATGAAAATATCGTCATTTAATTGGAAAATTGATTTATCTTACCATCACCCAACTAGATATTTCCTATGCAATTAGCGTCATTAGTCAACTCTTAAATGTTCCTCCAGTTTTAAAGTTGTGATACATATTGTTCAATATTTGAAAAGGGCTACAGGCATTAAATTATTGTATAAACCAAATGGGCATATCAAAATAGATACAGATACAGATTGGGCAGGATCTCCATCAAATAGATGATCCACTACTGGTTTATATAGTTTTCTCGGTGGTTATCTTGTCTCTTGAAAAAGTAAGAAACAAACTATAGCAAGAAGGTCAACTGCAGATGCAGAACATAGGGTCATGGCTCATACTGCTAGTGAGTTGAAATGGTTGCAGCACTTTCTTCAAGATATCAATGTAACCTTTTAACCCTATTCCGATGTTTTGTGATAATCATGTTGCTCTACATATTACATCTAATCCAATCTTTCATGAGAGGACCAGGCACATAGAAGAAGATCGTTACTTTGTTCCAGACAAAATAGTTAGCCGTGATATATGTACAGCATTTGTAAAAACAAGAGACCAGCTAATATGTTTACAAAGTCTTTGAATGGTAATCGATTGAGATTTCTTTATTCCAAACTCGACTTATATGATATATATGTTCTAGCTTGAGAGTGAGTGTCAAGGAAATAAATAAATTAGAATAATATAGATTAGGCAATACTGCAATAGGTTTATTGTGTTTCTATATTTGTAGTCTACTTCTGTATGTGTACTCTTGATTTTCCCTATATAATGAAAGTATAGGTGAGGAAGAATATACCTTCTTATCTACAATGTTTACACTAACCCTTGTCTCAACAGCAAGGAATACAGTTTCAGGAGAGCCTGGTTATCATTTGGTATCTTGATTATGTTAGTTTGCTAAAGACAGGGCAAGATGTTCCCTATTTCCAGTTCCAATTGATAAGCTTATATAAGCTACAGAAGATGGGAAAGATGTGAACAGCCTGGTTAGTTTATAGTCCATGAACCATTATTTCCCATGACTAGCACAGAAATCAGATGATTGATTGAACCTCTATAGCATCAGGCATAGCTATGAAAATTTTCCAGCTATTTATGATTTACCCATAGATCATCATGAGGAGTATGAAATTAACACAAGTAAACAGCACTAGAAAATGATTTAGATACACAACTAATACATTTGATGGAAACAAGAAGTTATCTTCATCTTATTTACACTTCAGAGGAATATTGTCTTCTAGTTAAGTTAGACACTATTTTTTTGTCTTCTGGTTTTCAGAAATATATTTTGAAAAAAATAAAAATAAATAATAGAGAATGTGATTGTCAATTTACCTTTCTGTAATACTCAAGAGCCTCTGTGCTGATTTTACATAGATCTGTACAAAGCTGAATACCTGTTATTAAGACTCCATGGTGCTTTTCTTTCAATAAAGAAGCGGCAGGATTTATAAAGTTTTCTGCCAGTTCTGGAACTTTCTTTATAATCCTTATAGAGCACAATGCTGCCTACAGTACACAATATAGTCAACAAGATTAGTTTCACGTCTCTAGTGGAACATTTAGAAAAAGGAAAATAAGATTAATTGATTATAGAAAGATGTATTACTGATGCTTTAGACATTTTAAGAACCCCAAACTTTACGTGGATATTTCTGTTCTGAACAGAAAATATCAAAGAAAAATAGGTCAAAGCTGAAACTGATATCCTAATAACAATAAAAGTGGGAGGTCAAAACAGAATTCCTTTTTCAATCTTGTTGATAAGTTTTTTAGTAGTATCTATCAGTAATAAGCACCATAAAAATCACTGCCAAAAAGGGCAAAAAAAAATGCACTTCATAGATGTTACTCATAAAGGATAAAGAATGTGTCATAAAAAGCATACAAAAATAGATCTAAGGAGTGCTTGAATATACTCCTGTCCCATATTTTATATAGCTGTTTATTTCCTCAAAGGGGACATTAATTTGCAAGTCTCCCAAAAAGAGGGGCAAAAGTTGACATAGTGTCAAATCATGTGTACTGCAAATAATAGCTTGAAGCACCAATGAAACTCGTCATCAAGATCCAACTATTGCCAGGAAAGGGAAATATGGTAAGAAGCATGCATATTTCGCTAAAGTTATGTCTGGCTCAGGGATACTACAGCTAATATAAATAATGGCTTTTACAAATAATATAATTTACACCGTGATTTAGTCCAATAGTGAGGAATGTGATATTGCGACAGTTACATTATAATTCTAATTTGCTGACAACAAAAATAAAAAATAGAATGGCATAATCTTGTAGAAATTCAAAACATGAAGCATTAACTGAACCATAACTAGTTACATCAGAAAATTCTATAAAAGCATTCAAGCAATGTTATGAAAGCTTACTTTCTTCCTGATATTTGGATCCCTAAATTGAAGTAATCGCTCAACTTCTGGTGCAAGATCACGTGCCATTTCTGCAGAACAGATATTCCCCAATGCACAAAGAGCCAGACCAACGATATATTGGTTGGTGTGAATCAGATCTCTTTGCACAAGTTAAGGCATCCAATTGAATATATGAACTTCAATTTTTTACATTAAAAAAGCAAGCTATCTATATAGAATAGTTAGGATCAGTAACCTCATCCTTTCTATTTTAACTTACTGCTTCTTTTGCTCTAGTTGAATGGGGGGTACCAATAGCATTAATTATTTCAAGAACACAACATAAAGAGAACTAAAATTAAGTTTAGAGTGGATACTGCTTTATTGAGTTGGTAACTAACATCAGAACTTCCTGTCTCTCATCTAGTAGCAACATGAGGCCAAGATATCCTATTCTCTTCTCAGGGAATCCAGGAGATGCAATTAACTTCAGGCATTCCATTTGACCAAAATGTGTGGGGTAACCAAGCATGTGAATGAACATGAGTTTCGCAAGATTGCGATGCCTATAATCTTGGTCATTTTCACTAATTGCGGCACGAATAGCAGCACATTCTTTTCTCACAACAGCACGCTCCTCTGCAGCAGTTTTGCAAGCACGTATAGCCCGAATCATGTCCCTGAAGCAGTAGGTACAATCAATAATATCTTCAAGCTAAATCAAAAATTAGCAGTAACAGATGATAATAAAGAGATTGCACACCACGAAAGGGATCATAATAAAGCTACAATCAATAGGAGCATTTGATGGAAGACATCAGGATGTGATGAACAGCACTGTGAGAAAAGATAATGAAGTATGACGTTATAGTTGCTTGAGAATTGAAGTGAGCACAAAATTCTACCAAACAAGGACAGACCTTTAGAGGGAGGAGTAGGGTTGGGCAAAGAACCAAAAAACCGACCAAACCGGGTCGGGTCAGTTTGGGTTGGTTTGAACCAAAAAATTAGTTTGGTTCGGTTAATTTTGACCATTAAAAAGCAACCAACCTATATATTAACAGATCCAAACCGCAAATACATTTTTTTTTTTAATTCATCTTTTTAAACCGTAAAAACGAAATAATAAAAAAAAGTTATTTTATCTCAAATAATTTATTTACTGTCTATATTTTTCTACCAAAACTCTAAATGTCTAAAAAAAAGAAAGCAAGAAGAAGAAGAAGCATTTAATGTAAACTTTGGATTTAGATCGTAGCCTTACTTTCATTTTGATGTAATTGGTTGTTGGCAACTATCGAATTTATATATATATGATGATTTTGGAAAAATCGATTCTTTACCATTTACATTATATATATTATTGATATGCATCACATAAGAAAAAAATTTATATGTATAAAAAAACAATGTTTTAACCCAATATAGGTGAACAATTTTTTTTATTTACTCGCAAAAATTCCAAACTGATTAGCCAAACCAAACCGACTCAAACCGATTTGTTTGCTTTGGTTCGATTTCAACAACTGGATTGGTCAGTTTGGATTGGAATTTATCCAAACCAATCAAGTTGATTTCAGGTTGGACTCAAAACCAACCCAACCCGAACCATGCCTAGGCCTAGGGAGGAGGTAGAAGATCTAGAAAGAAAAAGAAATAATTTCATAATAATATACTATGTGAGAAAATTAATTTGCCATGGGCACACATTGTTTTCTTGGCTTTTATACAAGACAGAGAAGGCTATTTATGAAGATGGAACATAGTTTGGGCCTAAGCCTACAGTCTTGCCTTTTGCTTATTTTAGTGAAGTAGAGTCTTGCATTATATTCGACGTTCTAAAAAGGCACACCTAGACTCATGAATCAGAGAAAACACCAAAGCCTACGACACACCTAGGCAAAAAAATACATGCCTTTCGTTTGGCAGATAGTGTTTTTTTGTTTTTAAGTCTAGCTCTACAAAAGCCCAACCATTGTTAACACTTAGTAAAGAAATATGCCAAAAAAACCCAACATAGCCACAAAAACAGTTCCAAACTCCATCTCATTTATGTTCCATATTAGAGCACTCACGATTTTATTAAAAAAATAATAATTCAAAGCATTCATCCTTCTTCGTCTTGTTTTTCAGCCCAGTTTATGTTCCAAATCTTTTTCGACTTGTGATCCGCCATGGGCAAGGTTTAAGCTATGTTATATCTAACCTAATTGTAGGAATTAATTACTAAGTAATTTTATTATTCATGATTTTGAGAATTGTGTTTTTGTTGAAAGCTTGAATTTATGAAGTTTTTATAAATTTCCAAGGTACACATGATACATCATTCATGTAAGTAATGGTCTAGAATAATTAAAATAGGTCAACAGTTCATTATGCCATCACTTTGTAATACCTAATAATAATATAGAGTTAGGGCTGTAGGATCTCTTTATACCAAGACTAGAGTTTATTGTCAGATGGATTTGATTATTTTACATAAAACTTCGATAATTTTCTCAAACTTCATCAATTATTAGGTATTCCATTGTAAATATTAGTTCGNTTTCACCATGTGACATTCTTTTAACTGCATATTATGAACATTGAATCCAACAATGTCCCTATATTTTCTTGAAGCTTTGATCGTAATAGTTTTTTCTTTTTTTTCCGCTTATCATTTCAACTGAGGGTAAAGTTGATGATTAAGATGGAAGATGGGAACTAAGTCTATTTCTTTTGTGCATGTACAATACACGAAAAAAATAAAAAAAAAGAGTTTACCATACACCTCCCAAGCATACACAAAAGATATTATTTTTTAATGTTTTATTGAATTTTAGGCACATATTATATGTATATACCATATCTTGGATTCGATAAGCTGTAATTTACTGCGGAAAAGCTAAGTTCAAATTTCCTTCAGAATGTAAATTTCTTCTTCTATGAAAGCAAATAATTATGAATTATTTTGATATTAATGCAGTTACTAGATTTGTATCTGATAAATAAGACTACTTTAGTAGAAATGAAATGTTATATTATTTTCCTTGGGTATATTTGTGCATATCTAAAGATCTAAAAATTTAAATCAGAAAAAAGTACAATACGATAAAGAAAAGTAACGTGTCTAATAAATAATTGTGATGTAACTAAGTTCCCCATCTCCATGATTCCTTAAACTATTAATAACATGGAAATTATGATCATTGTCGTAATATCAATTTAGTGATAATCTATCGGAAAATATTGTAAGACAAATAATAGTTATTCATGTATTATATACATAGAAGAGCTCATAAATAAAGCCACTTTTTTGAATCTTCAATTTGTTATTTATGTCCATAGTATACCTTACAAGTTGACATTCATATATGGTCATTCACACAAGTCATTTTCATGGTACTTTTCAAGAACAAATCAAAATCCATGAATATTGTGGAGCACAAATATTTACATCCTTTACTTTACCATGAAGGCCATCATTCACAAGTATAGAAGTCTTTATAACAAACAGTTGAACAAATCTCATCCAATGGAGGACTCGACGTGTAATTAAACGGTAAAAACAAAAATCTTCACGGTCAGGATGCTTAAATGAAAAAATTGACATATCAAGCAAGTATAGTTGTATTTTGACGAGGGAAGCCACTGTTAATGGAAGCTAAGAAATTGCATGTAAACATTAATATAAGTGCAAGAATGATCACAGCACTTCATTCGTGCCCTTCTGTCCTTTTCAAATGACCCTTGAAAGTTAACTCCAAAAGATAGGCAACTATAAAAGGTTTGAATACTCAGCTAAGTCAAAATCCTATTAGATATCCATAGAAGGCAAATTGCTCACCGGCAACCAAAGCAAGCTAAATCTAGCCAATTATATTTAAATTGGAGATGAAATTATATGGAAGCCAAGGATACATCATTGTGGGCTTAGGAACAAATAGGATGCTTTTTCACTTGATGTTAAGTTGCCAATTGATTTATAAAATAGCTAGTAACGCTACATTACTGTGTAGGTCAAATTCAAATGCACAGCTTATAGCATTGAGCATACAACCATTCTAAACATTCCAACTTTGTGTCATAAAATAGAAAAACAAAAACCTCTAACTATGATGTATTCTCACACTACAGAAATCTTGGATCAATATCAGTTTATATTCTCCTCAATTTACTTGTAAATTGATTCACTCACTTGTAAAATTAATTCTCCAGATCAATATATTCGCAAAACTACAAACTGAGCCACTAAATCACTGAGTAAATGCTCCAGGCTTTCATCAGTACATTCCATAATCCCAAAGAACATAAATTTTCTCGTCTTTTTTTTTCTTTTTTTTTTTTAATTTGGCTGTAGAAATGATATAAATCCACCTAAAGCTACATTCAAGTGCCACATTATCTTATATATTTGGACTATATACGAAATTCCAGCAGAATCACCACATATACGTGAAATCAAAACAACCCTATTGGAAATTCCAATACTTGATTCAATAAATGATCAAAAAATTACGAAAAGCATAATTCATAATGATGCAATAAGACTTACCTTAGGCGGGTGCCAGAGGAAAAGGGATTCATGATTGGATCAGTCTTGAAACTCCGGGATAGCTCTACTAGATCCAGCTGTCACGACAATTTTGCTCACGCTGAGATGATAACTTACTGCGAAATTCAAAACCCAGATAGAATAATCAAGTGAAAAGACAAAGAAACTGAGATCTGGGTTGGAAAATTTGGAAGCGTCCAAAATTTTACAGGAAGAGTTGGGCTTGGAATATGTAGTAGGAAAATAAAATGGCTCGATTTCTATAATGATGATGGTGCTCCATCTAACAAGAATTCAAAAGTAACCAATTCAATTTCCACTTATATCATTTTGTGAGAATTTTTTCTGGGTTTTCATTCGACTTATGGTGAAATTCGTGTAATTCAATGGATTACGAAATGAAACGCGAGATCGCAAACTGAAATTTTTCTCACGGGAGATTTTCTAATTGGGCCAAATTTTCAATTTTTAACTCACTTTTTAAAGTTTTTTTTTTTTTTTTTTTAAGATGGAAATAACTTCATTCTTTAAAACATTTGTTTCAATTTGAACATTACGACTAGTCAGCTTAGGTTTGATATTATTATTTTGGGAAAATAAAATGTTGCAAAATAATTAATTAAGTTTTTGGTTAACTTTTATTTCAAAATTAATGTACGTCTCACAAAAGTGTTTTATTGTTGTCTTATGTAATATTATTGTTATATATTTTCAAATTTATAAAAAAGTGTAATACCATTAAATAAATATAAAAAATTATTTTTACTCTTTGAAAATGCTTAATACTATTAAATATTTAATTATTATAATATATTTAGCATAGTTATTTTTGGAAGGAAAAAATTAATATTTATCAAATTTCAATTTTTTTTAAATTAGAAAATAAACTTGAGGGGTAAGAGCTAAAAACAAAAATTAAAAGAATATTTTTAGCCCCCATTTGATAGTGATCGTTTGATTACCCGCAAGTGAACATGATCGTGAGCAAATAATATAGTAGTGTATAGAGTGTCGAATCCACAAGTACTTTGTGTTTGATCCAGTTAAAATTAATAATACCTTTAATCGAATAACAAAATTAAGTTATGACTAAACAATATTAAATCTGGCAACTAAATTGAAAGCAAAGTAAAAATTTATCAAATTCGCGAAAAGTATTGCGAAAATGTGGAATCCTCTTTGCTAATCCATTTTTAGTTCGATAATTTAAATTGACAATTTGAAATTATGCTCATTGGTCAATATTCCTATTTTATTAAAAACCTCTCTCGATAGTTATCAAATCTATTCCCCTTATGCGATCATCATATCCCTCAATAAAAGATGCGAACATGATAAATGTATTAAATGAGCTAGAACATATTATAAAAATCATATGAAGTATAGAGGTATACATCTATCCTCTATCGAATCTCACAAAATTTATTATTTTGTGCTAATGATCCTATTATCTCTCTCGATAACAACAAAATTCACAAACAATTCAACTAGTGGCTAATTAATTGAAAAGTATGAAAACGATAATAAATATCTAAACAATTAAACAAATTAACATCAATTGAATTATTCAAATTAAAAATTCATAACAATGGTTCATCACATCCTAGCAAATATGAAAAATGAGCCAACATAATGTTGGAATTAAACAAATCAAGGATAAAAGACATCATCAAAAATTGACGAAACGTAATAAATTTTCCTATGTGTGCGTCGTCTAGTGTCTGCTTTCTCTGTGTGTGCGTCTTTTCCTTTTTTACAATTTTTGACTGCCAACTTGCTTGTATGCGTATATAATCTTTTTAGCCCAATTTTTACTCCAAGAGGGATTCTAATGCACAACAACCACCGCCGTTTCCTATTTTTATATAATTCCAATAGGCAGCTCATTCTATTTCCAGCAAGCAGCTCGTTTTCTCTTCTTTTTCTCTCTGCTTTTTATTGAAAGAATGTATCAATTCAGCCCCAAGCAGCTGCCCAATTTTCTGTTAATTTAATTCCCATAATTCAATTTCAGACGGCTAACTTTTTTGCCTATATTTTTTGACTCCCAGCGACCCGTCTCTTTGTGTGTGTGTATCCCTTGTTTGAACCCCTTTTTCACCAAAATACATTTTTCAACAGTGATTTGACATTATTTTGATCACATATTTTTCAATAAAATAATATTATATGCAAATAAAAAAATTCTTATTTTTTAACCATATATTTTCTATCAATATACTATCCAAAAATTCATTTTCTCTTTCAAAATGGGGCTCAAACAAGGGCATATATTTTAGCAACCAGCAGCCTTCCTTTTTACTCCAGCCAAACTCTCTTTTCTGCTGTCTAATGTGTATATGTATATGATAATCTCCTCTCCTCCAGCATTTGTAAGTATATATATACATATTTAACCTAGCCCACCAAAAAAAAAGTCATAAAATTTCTACTTTGTGACCAAAAAATAATAAGTGACTAACTAAATCGTTAATTTGTGATCAAATTGTACAGATCTATAACTTAAGTATATTTAATTAAATCATAAATAAATTTTAATAAAAATCTTATTTTTGAAATTTGAAATTTGTTTTATTAATTTTGAAATGTGGAATAAAGTTCTTTTCTTTGAAATCCACTCTAATTGCAATTCCATAGCCCAAATAAAATAATATTTTTACCTAGACCTTATCTTTTCAAAATAATGCAATTTAGTCATTGAGTTCTTCAATTTCTGTAGTGTAAACTCTGATCTCCAAACTTTGCATCCAATAGCCAATTTAATTCCCATACTTCGGATTTTGTCATTTTTCGTCATTGTTTGCTTCTTTTCTTCAATTCCTTTTCATTTATAGAGTTTACCTATAAAACATAAAATACGACAATTTAGGATATAATTTGCCAAAAGAATTATCAAATATTGTTATTTTAAGGCCCCGAACAAGTATATAAAATACACTTATCAAACACACTCAAACTTAAACATTTGTTTGTCTTCAAACAAAATTATAATCTAAATAGTAACAAATACACAAGCATGCAAAAATATTTGGTTTGATAGTCTAGCTTTTTATATCGGGGATGGAGATCATCATATTAAATTTACAAACCACTTCAAAATTACAAAATCGAACCAATATCCACTTTTTCAATGCAAGATCGATGTGTGTGTGAAGAATTAAGTAGACATTAATGATCTCACAAGTTGTTCACATTCCCAGCCCTCTATGGTCAAATTTATCCTTACATTCTCTCGTAAGATTCACACACCCCCAAACTTATTCTTTTTTTACTCTTTTCCCAACGTATAATCTAAAGTTGAATTTTTTTATTACCATCATTACCCTCTCCAATTTAGGTGGACGTCACTAGTTGCAAGTAAACACATCAATGAACAAGAATTTTCCAATTATTTGATTACTTCGACCGCCAGTACTCAAGTAAACTAATTATCCTTCATCGAAAGTCAAATTTCCTCAAACAAGTGTTGGGACTTAACAAGGCATTTAGTGCTTTTTTTCCCTTTTTTTTGTTTTTTTGACTCTCCCTTAAACGTTTTAGATGGCCTATGTAGCAAGCTTTAGGCCAATGAGTTACAAGTCAGATGACTTTAGGACACCAGATTTTTGAATACCCTTACAGACTTAATAACCCAAGTCAAAAAGGTTTCGAAGATAATAATTATTATTTTTACTTTCAAGGGCAACTTCATCTCTAATTGCTTTCTAAATTACCCATGTAGCAAACTTTAGGTCGATGACTACCAAACCAAACGACTTTAGGGCATCAAGTTTTAAGATACACTTACAGGCTTAATTGTTCTAATCATAAAGGCTTCAAATAAAACTTTTAAATTTTAAAATATATACCTTGATTAGTACAATGCCCCTTATCATACACATATTCAACGAAACTGACCTCCAACTCAAGACTTTCACCAAAATTTATAATGTTCATCTCAGACAATCCACACAAAAGAGAATTTCTTTTTTTTTTCCACACAAGGAATCCCTGGTCACATCCGCATCTACCTACAATAGTAAAATCACTCTAAACCGTGTTAAATTTGGTCTAAGAATAATTAGTTTAGTATGGTTTAGGTAAAGTTTCTATGTCCAACTACATCGACCTATTAAGAGCATGAAACAACTCATTTCATCACCATGTCAAACTTAATTCTTGTGCGCGTATAATATCAAGTTTTGCAAGTTTAAGTTTCAATCAATCTAGCGTGCAACCTATCCACTATTTATAAATTATTACCTAAACTCAATTTCAAATCAGTATTGTCAGTCAAACTGTCTAAACCAGACAAGCACACAACCTAAATTATCTTATTTTTAAGGAAACACATAAGCACACGAAAACCAAAAGCTCAAAGTTTTTTCACCCCCAAACTTAAAATCAACATTGTCCTTGTAGATATTAGGTTCTGCAGTCAAGAAATCGGATCAACTGGACCACCAGCAATCCTGTGGAACTCAAGAAAAATAGAACAAAGAAAAATGACCGTAAAAAGATCTTAAAAAGACACCGATGTGGTGTCGGCCGAAGACCCTCCGACGGTCAAGTCAGTAAATCTTGTTGACAGTTTGATAAATGCCAGATGGAAGAAAAAAGAAATGAATTAGAGTCTAGTAGATTCTGATACCAGAATGCTTAACCGACTGCTGAATTTATAGGAGTGGAATAACTGTCTAGGAGGGATTGGCGAGGATTCTCCGAGATTTCGTGGTTGGGTAGAGCCAAATTTAATCTGATTTGTTCAGTTGAGATATTAGATCCGTTTGTAGATAACTCTCACCAGATCTGGATAGATCGTAACGTGATCTATCTAGAAGATAGATTATCGGAGATTTCGAATTGACATGTAGGTCATGGATTGTGTATTCGGGTTGATTGTTATAATGAGTATGGTTGATGATGGCGCGATTGAATCGTATGTTGACCATGTTCTATGTTTGGGCCACTTGGACTAGTCAATTAATTTTTACCACTACAGTCCTCAATATCATAAAGTACAAATAAGCACATAACATGGTAGGGAAGAAAAGGAATAACGTACTCCCCAAATTTTTTGTTGAATGTGTGATGACTAGGCAATTTTTTTAATTATGCTTTTTCCTTGGTCTATGTTGGTTTGAGTGTTTCGCGACATCATGTTCTTGCATATAGCGATTCAAATCAAACATTAAAAATCAAATAACTTAGAACTTGTGTTACTTAGCCCAAACAATCAAAGTACCAACAATAAATTCAATGGCATAAGGGGAACATTAAGGATGGTGATACCCTACTAATTGAAATGTGCCTAAATGTAATACAACCTAGTAAACAAAACAAAACTACATTCTATGCAATACAAAAAGTAAAATAAATAATAGGTTAGAAGATTGGGTTGTCTCCCAATCTATGCGATACAAAAAGCAAAATAAATAAAAGGATTAGAAGATTGGGTTGCCTCCCAATAAGCCCTTAATTTATAGTCTTTAGCTAGACTGTACGGAGGAATTGATTAGGGTGGTTTAAACATGTATCTTGAGCTTTTGCACTCTTTGCAATTTTCGACTTTGCATCCTCGTTTTGCCTTCCAAACCTTGAACCCTCCGTTCCTCTCTCGTCCAAGGCTTCTTAAGTTTTTAGGTTTTGACTCCCTCGATCCTTATTACTCTGTCTCAGTAATATACTTGCACTCTTCTTTAGCCTTTTTATTGATCTATCTATGTACTGGATTCTCGATATGAGTATAGATATTGAACTTCTCTTACTTATCTTCCACTGTAAATGTCAGTTCACCACTTTCAAAGTTCATGACAGCGCAGCTTGTTGATAGGAAGGATCTGCTCAAGATAAGTAACACTGTATCCCATGGCTCTTCTATATCTAGGACAACAAAATCAATGGGGACTATGAATTTGCCCACTTTAATGAGCAAGATCTCAACCATTCCTCACGGGTATTTGATTGATCTGTCTACCAATTAAAGGGAGATGGATATGTTCTTTAGCTCTTCCAATCCTAATTTCCTGAAAAATGCGTTAGGTTTATACTTGCTCCTGAGTCACATAAACAATTAAAATTCGAATCATTCCCTATTAAGTAAGGTATTTTGAGACTCCTTAGATCTTGTAGCTGAGGAGGTAATTTATTCTGCAAGATGTGTAGTTCGTATTTAACTTGATGGTCTCAAAATCTATAAGCCTTCTCTTTTTGGATAGGATCTCCTTCAAAAACTTTGCATCGTTCGGTATTTGAGATATAGCTTCAATCAGTGGGATGTTAACATGAAGCTTCTTGAAGATGTCTAAGAACCTTGCAAATTGATCTTCCAACTTCCTATTTTGTAATCTCTGTGGAAATGTGACCAGAGGCACATAAGGTTTGATAGGAACGGTTGCCTTGACTTGTAGATTTTCTAGCTCTTGAGATGGAACTACTTTGTCTAGTTGTTCAGATTTATCCACCTACTCCTCAGCTATAAAAGGTGCATTTTTATTCAGTCAACCGTCTCTCAACTGTAATTTCTAGAAGTTAAACCCTGCTGCATATAGTGATTGTCCCAACCTCCTCATTCTCTACAACTTTTACTGCCATTACTTGCTGCTTAGGATTTATCTCAGTGTCGCTTGCCAATTCTCCTTGCTGTCTTTCTGAGAGTGCTTTTGCTATTTGTCCCATCTGATTTTCTAAATTCTTGATAGCAACTCCCTAAACTTGTAAAGTCTTATCTATTCTTTGCATATGTTGAGTAGAGAACTCTGCCAATTTAGTAACAAGATCTTCCAATGAAGACTTATTTTCAGCCTGCTGAAAACCTGGTGGTGTAGTTTACTACGGCACAATCTGAGCTCCTTGATTGTTGCTTCATTGAAAATTTGGGTGATTTCTCTAGCCTAGGTAGTAGGTGTTAGGATTCTGATTGTGTTGCTGTCTTTGAAAATTTTGAGCATAATTTACATCCTTTAGTGATTGTGCAAAAGGACTACCGACGGTGCAATCAACACTTTCATGATTTCCTCCACAGTGCTTGCATTTTTGTCCGACTGTTTGAATGGCATTCATCTTATCCACCTTTTTAGCTAAAGCTATCAACTGTGCTGAGATTGCTGGATCTATCTCATGTATCCCATCTACCTTCTTTACAATCGTTCTTTTCATAGGCCACAGTGCACTAGTAAATGCTAAATCCTCCATGATTTGATAAACTTGATTCGCTATTCTCTTTTTGATGGAACCATCGCATGCGGGTCAACATTAGCCCTGCTCGTCAGGATTTAGCCCCATATAGAAACATTGTACTTGGAGCGATTTTTGCAATCCATGCTGTGGACACTGACGGAGCAGCCCCTTGTACCTTTTCCAAGCTTCATAATAGTATTCCGAGTCAAGATGAGAGAATGTGGTGACTTCGTCCCTCAACCTGGCAATCCTTTTAGGTGGAAAATATTTGTTCAAGAACTTCTGACTCAGACTATTCCAATTGGTGATGACGTGTGGAGGAAAAGTATCCAACCATTCCCTAGCCGAATCTCTCAAAATGTAAAGAAAAAGCCTCAGCCAAATTGCTTCGCTTGAAACACCTGGATAATCGATTGTTGCACGCATGTCCAAGAATCTTGAGATATGAGCATTTGGATTTTCAGTAGGTTTCCCGAAAAATTGTAGTGCATTTTGGAATATGTTGATCACTTCTTTCCTCAAGTGAGAATTTGGTTGACCAAATCCCGAATATACTATACTGGATTGGCTCTCCACGTGTTCATTGGCTGCAACTTCATTTGGTGGAACCATATACTCTCCCATCAACATAACGTGTTCATTAGCTGCAACTTCATTTGGTTGCGCTACACGCAGATTAGCCTCGATGGCTATTTGATTCAGATTTTGTTCTGCCATGAGCTCTACTTGTCGTTTTTGGTGTGCTTATAATTGTTCTCTTCTCCTTGACTTGAACGTTTGCTTGATTTTCGGATTAAATTGAACAAGATCTCTGGTTCTTGAACTTTGCATACAAAGTCCTAAAAAGGAAAAATAGAAAACACTGTAGTATTTTTCTAAATTAGTGAACTAAACTTAAAAAATAAATAATAAAAAAAGTAAAATAAAATTCAGATTAAAGGTAAATTAGTTAAAACTTATCAAAACTATAGTCCCCGGCAACGGCACAAAAAACTTGATCGTTTGATTACCCGCAAGTGAACTGGATCGTAAACAAGTAATATAGCAATGTATAGAGTGTCGAACCCATGAAAACTATGTATTTGATACAGTTAAAATTAATAATACCCTTAGTCAAATAACAAAATCAAGTTGTGACTGAACAATATTAAATCTGGCGACTAAATTGAAAGTAAAGTAAAAATTTATCAAATTCGCGAGAAGTAATGCTAAGATGTGGAATCCCCCTTGCTAATCCATTTTTAGTTCAACAATTTAAATTGACAATTTGAAATCATGCTTGTTGATCAATGTTCCTATTTTAATTGAAAACCTCTCACAATAATTATCAAATATATTCCCTTCATGCGACATTCTTATCCCTCGATGAAAGATGCGAACATTATAAATGCATTAAACGAACTAGAATATCTTATAAAAATCATATGAAGCATAGAGGTATATCTCTGTTTTCTATCGAACCTCACAATATTTATTATTTTGTGCTAATGATCCTATTGTCTCTCTCGATAACAACAAAATTCACAAACAATTCAACTAGTGGCCAATTAATTGAAAAGCATGAAAATGATAATAAACATCCAAATAATTAAACAAATTAACGTTTATTAAATTGTTCAAATTAAAAATTCATAATAAAGGTTCATCACATCCTAGCAAATATGAAAAATTAGCCTAATATAATGTTAAAATTAAACAAATAAAGGATAAAAAACATCACAAAAAATTGAGGAAACATAATAAATTTTCCTATGCGTACCCCATCCAGTGTCTGCTTTCTCAGCGTGTGCGTCTTTTCCTTATTTACAATTTTCGACTGCCAACTTGCTTGTGCATGTATGTATACAATCTTTTCAGCCCAATTTTTACTCCTACATGGATTCTAATGCACAACAACAGCTGTCGTTTCCTATTTTTATCTATTTCCAGCAGGCAGTTCGTTTTCTCCTCTTTTTCTCTCCGTTTTTTATTGATAGAATGTATCAATTCAGCCCCAAGCAGCTGCCCAAATTTCTGTTACTGTTAATTCCCAGAATTCAATTTCAGTCGGCTAACTTTTCTGCCTGTATTTTTCGACTCCCAGCTGCCCGTCTCTTTTTGTATATCACATATATATTTCAGCAATCAGCAGCCTCCCTTTTTACTCCAGCCAAACTCTCATTTCTGCCGTCTAATGTGTATATGTATACGATAATCTCCTTTTCTCCAGCATGAGTAAGTATATATATGCATATTAACCTAGTCCACCAAAAAGGAAATCCACTCTGATCGCAATTCCATGGCCCAAGCAAAATAATATTTTTACCTAGACTTTATCTTTTCAAAATAATGCAATTTAGTCATTGAGTTCTTCAATTTCTAGTGTAAACTTTGATCTCCAAACTTTGCATTCAATAGTTAATTTAATTCCCATACTTTGGATTTTACCATTTTTCATCATTGTTTGCTTCTTTCCTTCAATTTCTTTTCATTTATAGAGTTTACGTATAAAACATAAAATATGACAATTGAGAATATAATTTGTCAAAAGAATTATGAAATATTGCTATTTTGAAGCTCCGAACAAGGGTATAAAATACACTTATCAGATAGCAATTTTTCATCCGAAAAATTAATTTTTTGACAGTTATTTTTTATTTCTTCACTGACATATAAGACCCATTTTTTTCTCTAACTATAATAAAACAATTTTCATAATTACTATCGAACAGACCCTTAATGTGAATGAATGGATGAGATTATGTTATTCTAGAATAGAATATCAATAAATATAGAACGACAATAAATTAAGGATTAGAAATAAATTAATTTTATTCACATGGATTAAAATTGATTATTGTAAAAATGGATAATTAAGGAAGCTAAATGCAAAATCTGAAAAGTTATCATCTTGATGTTTCTCAAAAATTTTTGTCAAATAGTGCAAAAATTACCAAACACATAAAATAGTTGTGCTTGTTTTGAGAAACACAAGTTTTTAATTGCTTGTTTGATTAAATTTTGCTAAAGGTTTAACTTTTTAATATCAACTTTTATATATTAAAAAAATTGATATAATCCCCAAAAAATTGATGTGATCGTCCATTAACATATATTAGACAAGGAGGACTAACTTGGCACAAAGAAAACAAAGTTTGGTGACCTCCACTGAATTTAACCAATTTTTTATGTTTAGAAATTCTTGTTATCAGATTTTATAATTTTGTGTAAATTATTTATAATTGCTTTTGTTCAAGATCAAAAATCGTATACAACTAAGAGTTCATATATTTATCCATCTTCGATAAATAATTTGTCTTACTGAAAATTATATAGAAGATTCAAGAATTATGTCCGACTACAAAACCATGCAATCAAATATTTCATATTAATTATAACGGGAAAAGTAATTAATTAGACCACTATGATATCAAATGTTGGAAAACAAGTAAAAATTAAATTTTATGAAATGCCACATCCATACATCACCTACGCTTGAAGCTTGCTCGTGCTTACATTTGTTGGGTTTGGGTCCACCATCATCTATTATTAAAATTCCATAGTGTCACGCCAAAAATAAAAAATAAATCAATCAATCAAACTCTATTATGTAAAATTACCAACACATGTACAAAATACATAATTTTCACATATCATAAACATCATATATGACACACCATTCCCACCTCTAAAGTAGATGCTGGAGGCACATTTAGTACATATGTGTTTGTTCTACAGTTTCTTCTCAAAAAATCATATCCAAAATTTATAACCATCTTCTTCATTAGACTTGATCCCTGCTTTGCCCTCACATATGAGTGTCCCATTATGTAAGCCACACCAGCTACCCTAGCTTCCATCAGTGCTCGCAACTCGTCCTGAACATTTCGGTCGATCTCTGGGCTCTTGGGAATGACAAACCGAACCCTTTTCCGCGGTTTGATCACAGGTGGAGATTGTATTTCTCTAAGCTCCGAAGTGCTAGCCAATTCTGTATTTGCCACATCATTGTCCTCGCAGACTTGGATTCCGTCTAAATGTGTCGAAGGCGTTCCCACCACCATCATTTCCTCGCGTTGCTTTACAGAATCCTCACCAGCATTGTCTAAACCTTCTCTTCCTGTGCGTATATATTCGGCTATACTGCATATGAGATCATTCTCAAATTTCACATCATCCACACGAGCATCACGATAACCATAGCGAACAACGCATCTATATATATGATGCTCCCTCAGACCAATATGTCCCACGAGGAACCGTTCTTCATGTTTAACATGAGCGATTGAAACTGTTTTAACACAGAGAAAGACAAGAACCTGGTGGAAGGCCGGAATATTGGTGACAAAGTGGGAAAAAATTGACGGTATACCAGATACAAGGTCTGTGTGAATGAGGCCAATGCCACCGACCCGTACAATGCCCAAACCGGGACCGAGGCTAAGTAGTCGGTCAACAGAAACCGTATTTTGGAGATCGAACTCATACTGTCTCAATGTACCATAGTGCCAAACACACATCACTGACATGAAGAAGAATGAAAGGGCAATTGGTACCCACGCTCCTTCCAAAAACTTGATTAAAGCAGCAGACAAATATAGCACTTCAAGCGTCCCAAAGAATAAGATGAAGCAAATTGCAAGGATGACACTCTGGTGCCAGCATAAAACAATAACTAGGGACATTAAGCAAGTCGTGACCAACATAACGGTAATAACTACCAAACCTGAAAAATAATAATAATAATAATTATTATTATTATTAAGAAGAACAAACTTTGCGTTAGTAAATGTCATCATAATTCGACGATTGGGATTACTTGAGAACTACATTAGATTCTTCAAATATCATGGACAGGCATTAATTAGAATTCTGGAGCTTTTTAGGAGCTATTTTTTCTGATTCACATTTGGGTGTGTTTGATTATATTTATTTTCCATTAAAAATATCAGTTTTTCATCCAAATTTCTACTTGAGGTGTTTTATTGCTAATTTTTTCCATGGAAAACATTTTCCAACTTTTAAAAATTTGCCTAATCTTCCTTGTTTTTAAAGAAAACATTTTCCTTAGTTGAAGGTAATTTTTATTTTCCACAAAAGAAGGAAAACATTTTCTTCTCTAAATGATATTTTTCATACCGATCAAACACACTCTTAGTTCAAAAGCTTGCTTCTTTAAAAGAAAGTTTTTGCTTACTTTTCAATTAAGTACCTTTACACTTTTAAGCTTAGCCCAAACATACCAATGGCCCAATGCAATACTAATATTGAGTATTTTCTGTATATGCATGATTTATTTTAGGATCATGCTACATTCACCTAATGATTTACACAATCTTTTACACACACAACACATGGCGGCTCCCTATTGGAGGGGCGGATGGCCCACCAGCCACCCCTCCAATAGGGGGCCGTCATGTGTTGTGTGTGTAAAAGATTGTGTAAATCTTTGTGTACAAATAGTTTAATCCTTTATTTTATATTATTGATATTTTTTCTTCCTTCCTTCCCTTTTTTTGGTTGGGAGGGAGGGGATTACCTGCGGCATTTCCCATGCTTTTGGTGTCTCTGAAACCAATAGTGACGGCCAAACATAAAAGCATCAAAATCCAGTTGATCTCGGGTATGTAAATTTGGCCGTGGGTTTTTGAGGATATGTGTACTATTTTGACTCTAGGAAAGCACCCCAGAGCAGAGCATTGTTTTATAATAGAAAAAGTTCCAGTAATGATAGCTTGGCTTCCAACTACTGCAGCCAGTATGGCAAGAATCAGAACTGGCCATCTTAATCTCTCTGACACAAGCAAATATTTCTTCCGTTGAGTGTTAATTTGCCAATAATTCGCATTCTTCCTATCTAAAAAACAACAATTGAAAACACATACCAGGTACTGAAACATAAAATCCAATACGATAATTATTATCGACAACGTGGTTCTGGGAAAGGTAAGCAGCCTGCCCCATATATGCAAGGATCAATGACGGATAGACAATAGAAGTGAAGGCTATCTGCAAAAGAATAAGTATATAAAATGAATGTGCTGCTTCATTAGATATCAAGAAATGAACAGTTGTCATATCGATTGATCCCGTGATGGATGTGGAAAAATTATGAGTCGAGGGTCTCTTAGTACCAGATGGGATTAACAGCTTGACTTTAGCAAAACTTGATTTAAGATTGCATGAGGGAATAATTTCCATAAGCTTATAAACTGCTGGAGGAAGACCAGCTGATTTATAAATGGAAAAAATATCGATTTTGCATACACAAGGTGCACAATTCAGGTGCCAACTTGAATTGTAAAATATCATGAAATTTGTCGAAGAACTTCGGAATTCCTATAAAAGCAGTATAAAATGTAAACAGGTCCTAAAATGGCCCACAAAAATCTTTGGATGTTACCAAGATTCTTGAACTAAACCCCTACGACTCCAATTTCCAAATTCTGAAGATGATAGGAGCATCCTATTTTATTTGATTTAAACATGGAAAGCTACATTTTTTACTTCTATATTCATTTGTTTTCGTCCCATATCAGGCGCGGCTTCCACATAGCTGCAACATAAGAAATGAGACTAATCTTCAAGCAATCAACAAAGAAAAGTGTGGGAAAATTATTCATGTAGCTAACCCAAATTTATTATGAACAAGGCTTAATGCTTGTCTAGGGGTGTTAAAATTATAATTTAAAGTAGCGGGTCCCACAGAATGTGTGAATAATAAGTGAGTGGTAATTGTAAATCCTACGAAATCTGTAGATTTAAAGTAAGTTTGACCACAGTAATAATAAATTAAACACCTCTCGAAGAAGCACTCAGTTTGTTATATCTAATTAGAAATTATGATGTCTTTCGTGACAATAAAATCACATGGCCCCTCTTGAAAGAACTTCAGGTACACCGAAACGGATGTTAACATTAAAGCATAAAGGCATTAAAAGTGGTCAATTCTCATCTATATCTTTTGTAAGAGAGAAACTAGCTATATTAAACCAAAAAAAAAATTACTTTCTGATGGACTAGTTCAATCAATTGTCAATCAACTATGACTTCGGGAGGAAGGAAATTTAACATGATGATATATGGTTCATAACATGGGGAGTAATCTACTATACGACCTTCTCTTTATGATTAATGGCAGTTGGGAAAAGTGTCCTAGAACAGTTATTATATATGAAAGTATTGTACCTTAATTGACAATTGGGAAAAGTGTCCTAGATCGGCAAACATTGCTTCTGAACCTGAAAGAATAGAAACATATATTAACTACTCTTGAGGGTAAAGGAAAAAAAAAAGAAAAGAAGAAGGTTTGTACAAGTAATTCTAACGTCCAAATATTGAATACATTAACTTGCCTGTTATGCACAACAGAATCCCACCCAAAGACATCCAACCTCCCCTCTGTGTTTTTTTCAGAAATTTGTACATGTAGTATGGAGATAGAGCTCGATACACGCGAGGGTTCCAATGGAAAATATTATATATGCCAATAGAACTTATGCACAAAAGCCATGTTATGACCACAGGTGCAAACAAGAAACCGACCCTGTGGGTGCCATAGTGTTGAAGGGCAAACAAGGCTATCAATATGATACAAGCAAATGGGACTTCTATATCTGCAAGATTTTCATTTTAAGAAGCAATTTTACAAGATTAGTATTCTGTTATGTACTATAAGCACAAATAAAATTCCATGACGAGAAATTATAGATCACCTAATCCAAAAATTTTATCTGTGAGATCCATACCAAATGAATTCTGCTAAAATATGTATTATGAGGTTATAATAATAAAACATAGTATAGATGCCGATCAACATACAAAAAGAAGCTTCATCATATACACTATAATTAAACTTGAAACTTATTCTCAAAGTACCATAATGTATTTTGCACAAGAGAAATTAACTGTTCATATATTTCGGACAATCATATCCATAATACTTATAATTACTGTATGTTTTCGAATCATATTAGAGCATATTACATAGATAGCCAGGTGTTATTCTCCTCATGTGGCTTTAGTCATTGTCCCGTTCTGCGTATATCCTCACGCATGGCCATAAAATTATCTTCAAAATGGCACAAATAAAAAAAAAAAAAAAATCAGAGATACGCATTTGTTCAAACTTCTCCTGGTTTCCTCTTTTCTAATAAGTGCATGATGTAATTGTTTCACAATCGCCTAAAGGCGACAATTTTGCACACCATTGCTTTAAAATCTCTCTTTCTTTCCATCCATGAAGGCAATACTCACACTCCGATCCAAATTAAGAAAGCTTTACCCACTTGATGCAGAACAGAACAATAAAACCTTAGACTTCTTTCCTTCTGAGCCTTAGATGGCAAACTTTAAGACCTTATGATGGCGAGCCTTCTGAAGCATATGATAGTTCAGCAAAAAATTGCAACAACATAAAGTTCGTATGAACTAGCACCAGTAACTAGAAGCAAGACTATATTAGGTATTTTCCCCAAAAATAATAAACTGAATAGTCTTAGGCATCGAGCCACATACATGATCATTATGTTAAATACACCAAAACTTTTAATCTTTTATTTTACTTATACATCCCCCTAATTCCTATGCAGTATGAGCTATGTCACAACTGGAGTATTGCACTGGATGATATAAGATACAAATGCATAATGCAAGATAACAAAATGAAATTATTACCAATGCAACAGTGTGCTAATAATTTTTTCTGCAAAATTAATTGAATCTTTTGGGAGAAAGTCATTTTCTTCCAGTTTCTCTTGGAAGCATCATGAGTACCAAATACCTACAGGCATAATGACGGTGATATTCGACAAAAAGTAAAGACCGAGCACACAATCTTAGATTTTTTAAACTGATTTTATAGTTATATCCTTCAATCTATAGTGAAACAAGTCATTACTCATTTAGTTCAAAGTCTTGCAATTACTTTTATTATCTGCAAACTTGTCTGTGATGGAACTGGCAAAGGCGACTAGAAGAATAATACACCTGGAAATGAAACGTTACGAGATTAAGAATCTTACATTGGTGATGCCCTTTCGACATTGCTAGTTCGATTCCAGAAACTGCAGAGAAAACTGCATAAAACACGGGGTACATTAAACATAAATTAACAGACTCCAAAATATCAAAAATTAGGTAAAACCACAGAAACAAACGGAATACCCGAAATTGCAGGACTAAGTACACCATCACCAATGACCATACAAGCACCAATTAGAGCCAATAATAGCAAAAACTTTTGCAGAACTCTATGTTTTTCCAGAGCAGATTTTAGCCTTGCACTCAAAGTAGATGGTGCAGGATTAATAATATCATTCTTGTACATTGACAAATCTTCATCTACAACCTGGCTACTGGGCAAAGGATTCACTCTGGCATGTCTACATAGAAGTGAATAAAGTGCAAATGTGCCTCCTTCACCATTATCATCAGCCTTTAGCACAATGAACACATACTTTAGAAGAGGAACTATGGTTAATGTCCAAAACACAAAGGATAAGATCCCATAGATTTCTTCATTAGTCTCAGAATGTTCAATGTCATCAGCAAAAGTACTCGTGTATACATATAATGGTGATGTACTCAAATCCCCATACACAACACCCAAACTCTGATAAGCTAACGTCAAAACTGTTCTCCAAGATTCTTTCTGCAATCCCCTCAAAAACAAAATTTATCAGAGAAAAAACCCCCCAAAAAATGCTCAAATCCATCAATGATTTCAAGCAGAACTCACCTTAAAATGATTCTGATGAATCCCTGTTTCAAGATCCATCGTGAGAGCTCTTAAAACCCCCAAAAAAACATTTCCAGTGCAAATTCAAGAATTTCAACTATGACCCATTTTCCAAATTACCCTCCCAGTAAAGAGCTTTCAAGAAAAAAACACATACTGACACACACACAAACAAAATGACAGATTCCAGTTATATAATACCAGAAATATTATAATTTATTTGGACAGCATCCATATGTTACACAATGACATAGAAGTTGAACAACACAATGACAAAGAAGTTGAACAACCTCTGGCGAAAGAGCAAAAGAAAACCCAAAAAACAGTGCTTTAAAAAACCTGATAAAGAAAGGTAACAACTTGGAATCTGAGCATATTGACTCGAATAATTTGCTAGTGACAGCTTAAGATATTATTTTTACAATATTTTAGAAGAATGAGATTTGTCGTTTATGAGAGCAAGTTACTTTTAAGTTTCCTTCTGATGTTTGTTTTTCTTCCATATTTTTCCATTTGGCTTATCAAAGAAAAATAGATGAATGTTCGATGTAAGCTATGAAATCAAGCAGACAATAAGATGATTAAGCTATAAATTTATGCTATTGATTATGGATTAGCATTTTGATTTGACAATCTGGAATTCAGATTCTGTTCATAAAGATTAATTCAATGCGTTTACTTATCAACTTTATTAATTGATATTTATATTTTTCACGCATTACTTAAATATAAAAATAATAATAAATATATAAAAATTTGGATTGTGCTTATTAATGATGTTAAGTTATAAAATGAAAACGGAGTTCTATCTCAAAATTGAACGAGCAGTAGACTTTAAAAATTGGTAATCTCAAATGAGACACTATTAGTGCGTGTTTAGTTTTGAAAAGCTTTGATATGAGTTGAAGGTTATTAGTTCAACTTGAAGATTCTATTCAGACAATTTATTTTGACCCAACATACAAAAATATATAATTAAAAGCAACAAGTCACTTTTTAATTGTTTCTAGATAGTTAACCAAACAAGTGAAATTATCCTAAGTTGAATTGCTACAAATATAATAAAGCAGTAAATAACACAAGAATTAATGATAGAGAAACCCAACTAGGTAAAAATTTCAGGACAAAGTCAGTATCTCCACTATAGACAATGATGAACCTACAATATTATCCAGTTTAAAAATATTCACTAAACTCGTCGATCTACTTCCATCGATCCCAAGGCCCATTGGAATGTATTTCACTTACACATGTTTCTGATCTTTTAGATTTGTCTATCTCCTGTGGATCATCAAAAACACCTTGTTTTTATACTCTTCCTGTGTATTCTGGTTCAACCTCCCTCAATCTTTAACAATCTCTAAAAGTTATTGAGAAAATATCTTCTTGTATGTTTATAAGAAGGAGGTGTTTTGGATTATGTGAACTTGATGTTTTTTTCCTAAATATGTGGTTGTATGAACTCAAGAATCAATTGACAAATCAAAAACTTGAATGTGTTCTTAAATATTGGAAAATGTTATGAAGAGACAATGTAATGAACAACCACCCAAAAATTCGTGTCAGGGATTTGTTACATATAGTAAAAGGCATTTAGGTAGCATGAACCGGTTGAAACTCTTGAAAAATGTGAACTGTGATTTTGCACATAACACCGTCACTTGAGCGTCAGGGTACAAGGTTACTGTTTTTTCCGCTCAAACATCAGATGAGCGATAAGCTAGTGTAAACTAGGCAGCTTTTTCCTACTTGTTCCAAACTAGAACCCCAAGAGACCTATTTTATCTAAACAGTATTCGAACTGACTTATTGACTTTTACAACTTTTCAAGCTAGTCCTTTTATAGAATTGTCAATAAAATGCAAATTCTAACAAGTTTAAGAAAAATTGAAGTTTTAAGTTGAAAATTCAAAACCCTCACGACACATCTATTAGTCATTATCTTATTACGTTCAAAACATGAATTTATTTTAATCAATAAGCAACAAGAAATTTGAATTCAAAGTTTGTATCGGCTTGGATGATGCAACTTCAATAAAGAGAGACTAATGTATTTAAATTTTATTTTTCCAAATAAAATCTTTCTTGATCTTGATTTTAGCTTGAGAAGTGTTTTCTCGTAATTATGGAAGTATACTAATTCATTACAATTTTTCATAGATAAATATATTCATACCATAATTTTAATAATTATAGATGACATTTTAATTGCATGAAAGGTTCATAATTTTTATACATTATTACATTTATTTCTGAAACTTTATTCATCGTATTCTTATTCTCAAATTAACATAAATTGTTCTTAATTATGGTTTCTCTCTAGAATTTTCTTTAAGATTGAGTAAAAATTCCCATTTGTCATTGCATTTTTAAATCAACAAAACAAATAATGATGAAAAATGCAATTAAATATTTGGCCGTCATTTTAATGCACGTTAACAATATTTTTTGATGAAAATCATGATTAAGGATAAGATTTTTTTCAATCAATGAAATGTTAAAAATAAAAATATGATGAAGAAAAAAGTTAAGAATATAATTGTAATAATGAATAAAGATTAATGACATTTAATTTAATTTAATTAAAATTTGGTCTATTTATAAAAATATGTGGTGTGAATATTACCAACCTAATTATTTTGAAGTATCTAACTATAGATTACTTCAAATTTATTTAAAGAGGTATGAATTAAGTGTGATATAACGACCAATTATTTAAATAATAATAGTTAGGTTTTACTTAAATAATAAGGACACGTTTATTTTGTAGATACAACTGATCATTTTGTGTAGCCGAACGTCAAAATTCAAATTCTCTTCATATTTTCACAATACGACACAAATTCAAATGTAATTAGATGTAGGAACTTGACAAAACAATGAACAAAATTGTGTATCTTATATTTAATTAAAGGGAAAATTGCAGTCGAGGTACCAAATCTTTCGTTTATTAGCAGATTTTGCCCAAATTTTAAATTTGTGCCACCGGAGATACCAAACCTTTAAAAAATGTGTGGGGCCGGTCCAAAATGAAAGTTTCCGTCTATTTGACCGCCAAAACCGTCAGTTGATCCCTTTAATGATAATTTCAAGAATTCTTCCCAAATAAGTGAAGGGCAACATGGTCATTACACACATTTCCCTCCTCAACATCAAACACGTCAGTTGCAACTTCCTTCCACTCACCATTCACTATGGAACTTGCGAAAATCCACGAAGAAGACGAAACAGACTTAGAAGAAGACGAACATCCAGTGGACATTGCAGCCCACATTCGAGACTCTCTTTCTCAACCCGTGTATGGTAAGTGTCTTCCCCTGTTTTCAGTTTACGGTGTGAAGTTGTATGATTATGAAGTTCCCCTGTTCGATTGTATTCACGTACTGGAAAATTCAAAAAAATTAAGTGATTTGATGTATTAGAACGTAATGCTTGTGTACTATCTTTTCTGCACATATTCGTTGCTTGAACTGAAAAGGGCTAGGGCTTAACTTCCTTTTTTCGGTGTTTTTTTAGGGGAAAATTCAAAGTACTTCAGCATACGGTTTCATCATGGTGGAATTTTATTTCAGAAGATGAGAAATTTTGTGTATGAGTATGGGAAAATAAGTTATATAGATTATATTGACCCTGATTTCTTCAATAGATTTCTTTTGGACAATGCCGTGAAGATGTTGGGATATTCTGATAGAATTAAATATCTGTACAAGATGGAGAAGAAAAGAATGAGTGAAGGTTCATTTTGGTTGGTTAAAGACTTAGATTTCATGAATTTAGTGAAGTGGCTTAATGATAATAGGACAGCTGAATTGTATTGCTTGCCTGTAGCTGAGGTTTTGGAGTTGCCTTGGGATGAAACAGAACAGAAGGATGTTCAAGTGTTTGATTGTGAGACCGGTGAGGAGTTGGTGAATGTTCAAAAGTCTGGTGAAGCATTGAATGAGCAACAACCATGCTATGCTATTGAGATTTATGACGAATCAGTAGAAGGTGATGACGTGTATGTAGTTGATGAAGTGGATGACATGGAAGCAGATGAAGAAGAAGTTTATACAGTGCATGGAACAGAGCATGAGTATACAGAGGTTGATTTTATAGGGGCTGAAATAGACTCACATGAATCAGAAGTGCATACTGCTGAACCAAAGAAACCACAGTTGAGGTTTGAACATAAGTTGCATGACGCTGAACACAGCAGCAAGCTCAGCAGGAGTTGCATGCTGCTGAACGAGAGGCGCAGGCTGCTGAACATAATGCCGAAGCAGAAGTGCAGATAGTTTACAGCGACAATCTCAACCAACCACACAAGAAGATACACATACCAGATCAGCGAACGGGAAGAGAAAAGCACATTCAACGCAAACCTCCAAGTCACAGACAAAGAAGTTCAAGCATAGAGGATCGCAATCATGAACATCATGTGGTTTCTCTTGTATAGTTACCTTTTTGGGAAAATGCTGTGATTTTTTGTAAATCGAACTGGAAATATGTGCTTCCAATGTTGTGTATTTTGTAGATGTAACTGAAATTTTTGATGAAATTGTTCAATGTGATGATAATGTTGAGGTCGAATATCTTGCATTATGTTTCTGTTGTTTGTCGTTGGTTTCTGAAATTGTATTCGTAATATCTGATGTGCAGGCGATTATAAAATATATGAGAATGTTTGATACTTCCTATGAAAGTATTATCAAACATTTGGTATCTTTACTACAATGTTTTTAAAGGTTTGATACTCTGTCTGAAACCATTAGAAAATGTTTAGTACTGATTCTGCGAATAGTTATAAGGTTTGGTACCTATGCTGCACCTTCTTCAGATAAGTTTGAAGTGTAATCTGCTCTTTTAATTTCGCATTTTATATAGAGGCCAGGAAAATATCGTTAAATTTCAAGTCAAAAGGTACAACACAATTTTTCCCTTTTTACATATGCATTTCACAACATCTAGCACATGGCTCCATTTCGAAACCCTAAGCTCAAATTTCTAGAACAAAAAATTAAAATCCTACAATCTGACCCTACATACATAGGAACAATCTCATTTTGCAAACACTCCACACATAAAGCCGAAGAGTCAGATCTTCCACACATTTGGTTTTGTTGTTTGAAGGGTGTCGATTTCAACTTACATTTCCCTCCTAGCTCGTAATAGACCAGGAATCAGTTCCTTCGATCTCTCACACATCGAAGGGTCACACCACATAAAGAAGGTGCATCCACCCACATCTTGGCTTTGAGGACAAGTGAGAAATCTTCTTCCTGGGTTCAAGTTCGTCCACGGGGTCTTCATCTGCACTGGGGAACCACATCTGCATGCATTCCCCTCCATGTGCGTGCTAATTTTTTTTACTACCTGTGAGAGAGAAGGTAGGTAATATATAGTGATAAAGAAATGGAGTGAAATAAACAGTAAAGTATATAATAGGAGGGAAATGTGTGCAATGCCATGTTGCCCTTCACTTATTTGGGGAAAATTCTTGGGGTCAATTGACGGTTTTGGCGGTCAAACAGACGGAAACCGTCATTTTGGATTGACCCCACACATTTTTTAAATGTTTGGTATTTTCGGTGGCACAAACTAAAGATTTGGGCAAAGTCTGCTAATAAACGAAATGTTTGGTACTTCGATTGCAATTTTTCCTTAATTAAACTAATCATTTCAGCATATTAATCATGTTATGCGGACCGTGTGATTGTTATGGATCAAATCTCATGTCACTTAAACGTTTAATAATAATCAACATATAAGAAGAGGCGGGAATTGATCTCGACATACTGGCCAATTCTTTAAATAATAATTGTTAGGTTTTACTTAAATTAAATAATAAATACACATCTATTTTTTATATATAAGTCATCTTTATTTATAGTCGCACGTTTGAATTCATTATGTCTTTATATTATCACAATGAATCAAGTTACATGTACACCGAGCTTGACCGAACTTGACAGCTCGATGTACATGCCTCTGACACAAGGGGCGGGGTTCGCACATTAAATGCGCCGGGGTCTACTCCCCTCATGTGAGGGGAGTTTTTTGTGAATTTAGAGGATCATTTGAATTGACATGAGGGGAGTTTTTTGTGAATTTAGAGGATCATTCGAATTGGTCATTGTTTTGATGTACCTAACAACCTGTGATGGGTTGTCAACTGACATACATGAAAATGAAATCTTAGATGTAGACTTAGAGACGCCCTTTGTACATTTGCAAATTGCAAGTATATCTTCCATTTGTACAAGAAAGTGACTTGTCCCAAGAGCCATGACTTCTTTCATAAATAATTATGCCCCGGCTTTGATATCTCGAATTTGTTGTTTCCTTAGCCGTCTCTCAATGTATTTTGACGTTTTCGAGGTATAATTTTTTCTTAGCAAGTGGGAAGATGTCAGTGTCAAAAGGAATATTTTGATGTCTTTTCATCTGCTAAGAAGATGTGATATATTGATGTGTAGAAAATATCAGTTTGTTTAAGAGTAATTTTTTCCCCCTAAAAAAATTAATTTTTTGACCGTTATTTCATTATTCCAACTGTCATATTTGATTTCTTCTCTTACGGGTAGACCCCACTTTTCTCCTAACGGTCAAAAAATCAATTCTCAAAATCACTCCCAAACAGACTCTATATTGGGAAGAGCAAATTCAAGAAACACATTTCAATTTAGTTAGTAAAATATTTGGATGAGGCCGATGAACCTCTAGCACACACCAATCCCCATTCGAGTTGATTAATGAATCTTACTGCAATTGAGTTTGATCCAAATAAATTCGAAATGTTCAAAATCTGTCTAAATTAATTATTAAAAAAATAGAGAGGTCGAATATTTGTCATCAGATGGCCCTCTTCTCTCTTTTTATGAATCTTCCTTCCCACCTTGGTTCTACCAAGGTTCAGTCCATCCATCCCCAAACTTGGACTACTGAACTCATCTCGTCAACTTCATTTTTTTTACTTTCTTGAAGACTTGTTAGGCTTTCTAGGACTTGATAGCATATTTGTCAAGGCTAAGCCATGATTAGGTTTTTATGGGGAAAAAAACTGTTGCATCATAGGGCTCTTTTTGAAGGGACAGAAAATCTCGAATTATTTTTGTCCAATGCCTAAACTGAACTTTTAGACTCAACCCAATAATTTTTTATTTTTATTTTTTTTTTAAATATTAGCAATGCTCCATGATTCAACTTGATTTCAGGCAATGTTGATTTGGACTTCACTTACTTTTACTTTCAGTTCCTTGTTTTTACTTTCAATTACTTAATCATAACGTTATTATACAACAATATCAAAATATGAAAACTAGTAAGGAACGCGTTTTATTATGAAACCATGTTATTTTTAGTATTATAGCGATTTTGTTCTATAGTTTTATCATCATTAAATTCATGATCGAAACTCAATTGTCAACGTGGGTTAAATTATGCCAGTACTGAACAAATTTTCTGGCTCCGCCCCTTCTAATAATAGCTTACGAAGAACTACCTACCAAAGTCAACTTAGGCCTTGCCTTGCCTACCTTCTCCTCTTTTGATTACAATTTCAAGTCAATAAGTATCTTCTCTAAAATCTCTCTTAAATTATTTTTCACAATTGATAAATTATTCAATTGTATTAATCAAGGCTTTTTTTATATATATTTTAGAAATTTTAGTTTGGATTTAAACTCGGTTAGATGCAGGGACGAATAGAGGGGCCCAGGCCTACCCCAAGCACAATTTTTATTCAGACCTTGTTATATGTATAATAAGATTTTATATAAGAAATTACATAATATTCATATGATACTCTATCATTTGTCAGTTTAAAATACAATAACTTTTTTCATCTAATTTTTTCACTCCACGTCATTTTCGATAATCGTTTATGTACATTTTTTATGTAAAAGTAGCAAAATCTTGGTTATTAAGCTATCGGTCTAGTAATTTTTTTTCCACCTAACTTCGGCCCTGGTTTCGATGTGTTAATAATGTCAACTAGGACTTGGAACTATTTATGGTCACGATTAAAGAATTTATAATTCATCTTTATGAAAAGAAATAAGTTGAAGCCATGTCTAAAATTCATTTATAATTTTTAAGTGAAATATAAAAGTTGATTCCAACAAGTACCACACCAGATATTAGTTTCGAGATATGACAACTTGCTTTTTTTTTTTTTTCTCTCGTTTTTTAGTTAAATTTTTATTATTTTTAATCAAATTTATGTTAGGCAAGATTTTATTAAAAATAAAAATACAATATAATCTTTGAAGAACACAAAGTTTGACCCCTATGAGCTGCTATATGGCCCCTATTTGGCGCAGTTTAAAAAGTTGTTAAAAAATAAAGTCAAACTCAACAATTAATTTTAATCATATATTTCATGAGATTCACAAAGTTTTATTAATTTTTCAATTATGCATTTTATCAGCTTTTATCAAAATCTTTTTAAAAAAATCAGATTTTTAGTTACACCAAAAGGGCATGAAATAAAAACAAAATAACATTCGTGAGAATCATGCTTTGTACTGAATTTGTTGTAAAAAGATCGTCCAATCTTTAAGTTAACAAGGCATTTCAAAAAAAAAAATGAATTAAAAAAATATGTCGTTTGTCTATATAGAATGACTTAAAATATTTCGACTGGGGAGTACCTTACATACTTATAAATTATAATGTAATAACCTACAAATGAGATTATTGATAGGTTTATTAGGTTTGTTTGAGAATTTTATAGAAGGAACATTTATTGTAACAAACAAATAATTGATAATTTGGGAATGTTAATGGCTTTTGAAAGCGTAAGCTCCGCATCCGCGTGTAAAGGAGAGAATGGTAAGTGACTCAAACAATTAGCCCATGTATTAAAAAAAATTTATTTTTCATAATCATTTTTAATCGCACATTTTAATATAAAATATTTCATATGTAAACTCAAGAAACATTTCCTACTTCTTAACCACGTATTCTTCAAGAAATCACTATTCAAAACATTATTTTCTTCTTATTTCTCTTTCTAATGGCCATGGGGTTTAATTGATTCATGGAACTCCCACTTCAATTTTATATGCACTCTTGCATGTTTACGAGATCTCTAATTTTCGAACATGGATTTTTACTACTTATCAGTCTTTTGAGGAACAAAAGCTACATTTTTATTAAGCCCTCGTTGGATTTCCATTCTTTTGCTATAAAAATGAAAAATATGACCATTATCCATCACACCAAGACACCATATTTGATTTTCTACTTATTGTGTGGGTCCCGTAACGACTAAATTGTTCATTTTATAGCTTTCTGGCAACAAAATGGCCCTTCTGTAGTTGGAGTTAGGGGCGAAGCCATTGGAGGACAAAAGAAAATTTACTAGACTGGCACATAGAAAAATAATTTTTTTACCTGAAAAATTACATTAAAAAACAATTGGGCTTGAGGTTAAGTCTAGGTTAAGCTTAGTGCAAATTGTTATTAGGGGATGTATGATAAGCATTTTTATGTAAAAATGTATTTTAGAATAGTAAATTGATATGAAATGTGTGATTGAGAAATAAGGAAAAGTTTTTTATTTACGTGTAATATTATTTTAATAAAAAATGTGTGGTTGAAAAGAAAAGAAAGAAAAATGCATTTTGAAAAAAATGACTACCAAACGGGACCTAGGTTCGATATGATCTGTAATTTTTGGTAAATAGAATTGTGTAGAAAAATTTAATTGAAAGTTACATAGAACTAGATTTTTTAAATTACCTTTTCAAAAATCAGATTTAAGGTTTGTTTACACAAAAATCAGATGATATTTTGATATTAATAATATTGTAAAATTAAATTAATACACCCACCCTCACCCCCACCGAAATTCACTCAATTCTCCCACTCCCTCCATCCGTGCACTACGATCCCCTCACTCCACTCCACTCTGATATTGGTCTATTTGATTCAGAAAATTTGTGTTTCACTCTATAAGAGGCACATACACAACATGATCAATAGTATTTTTTAGAGAATGTATAATTTAAAAGGAATGAAAAAATTTTGATTCATATATAATATTATTTTATGAAAGATTGTATAAATGAAAATAAAAAGGAAAAAGATTATAATGTAAAATAATGAGGACCAAACGAGGGCTAATTTAGTTTAGTTCAACGTACTAACATGTTGAGAGTAAGAAAAGGGGACACGTTTATTTATATTATTTTCTAATAAGTACTGTAAATATTATTACCACTTTCCTCTTAATGTTATTAATTTGATGTATTTCTTGAGTTGATTTAATATTATTAAGTATTTTTATCAAAATTTGCTAAATTTTTTATATGAATATAATTAAAGAATACATTACATAGTGGAGTAAATGAATTGTTTGTTCCCTTTATCTTATAGGAAAAAATCTTCATTCATTATTGAGATGGGGATATGTCCCTTTCTAAGAATGTTTTCATCATTAAATAAGTGGCCCTGTGCAACACAAGTTAAAAATAAAGTACAAAAATCAACTACTCTTTACTTTAAATAAAGTTTTCTAGTCAATTTACGTTATAAATATTATAATGTTCTTAGCAATTGAATATTCGTTAATGACACGTTTAATTTTCTCCGATACCTTCATCTTCTTACAAATAATAGCGATAGTAAATTAAAAATATTGAACATATTTTACAATAAAGATTTTTCTGAGAATTGTAAATTATTATGTTTGATTAGTATAATTTTTCACGTGAAAAATGTTGAAATAAAAGTATTTTTTGGTGTGCGTTGGGCTTTGTTTTACATGAAAATTGTCAATTAAATGGATAGATTTTAGTGTATCGGGGATGAAACTTGTTTCCATTGCCAAAAAAAAAAATTCAAGAAAATCATATATCTTTTGATATTCGTTTGACTTTGTTTTACATGAAAATTGTCAATTAAAGAGAAATATTTTTTTACAATAATTCTTAGAATTTGTTAACTTTGCCAAGAAAAAAATTATATATATATATATGCTATATTAATCGGGAAAACCAATTCCCATCCCTAAAAACCAAGAAAATTTCAAAATTCAAGAAAAGCAAGAACTTGAATTCCAATGAAAAATATACCCATCAAACACATTAAAAGTTGAAAAATGTTGTTGGAATTCCATTTTCAATGCAAAATTTGGGTGTATCAAACACACCCTAAATGAATTTTAAATATTGATATCTTGTACTTGGTGATATGATTTTGTGGATATTCAATAATTTGGACCAGCCATACTTTAACTCCAATAAAATACCAAATAATTGATATAAATATCGAGAAACTATGAAATTATTTATTATTCGAATCAAGACAATCGCAAACAATGAGCCTTGATTCTTCTTTTACGGAAAATCCTTGCAATCTGAACTCTAGATTTATTAAAATTAATGAAAGATCTCCAAATTATTAAGAATAATGGAAAAAGTCATATTTTCACTAAAATATTATAAAGAGATAAGTTTCATATGAGTTGTTTTGGTTTGTAGCAAAATTTCACAGCTGGATTTATCTGATATTTTATCCATAGTCAAATATAGGACGCTGACACCACTCGTTGAAATATTATGCTCTGTTTGGTGGAGATTATAATTTAAATATTTAATTAAGTGAAAGTCAACATTTAATTTTAACAATAATTTTTATCCATATTTAGGCTTCATTAAAATGTGTTTTTTGGGGGGAAATGTAAAAAGCTGCTACAGGGGATTTTGTCAAGATTATACAAGGAGACGCTTGTCA
This sequence comes from Olea europaea var. sylvestris, assembly GCF_002742605.1. Taxonomy (NCBI): domain Eukaryota; kingdom Viridiplantae; phylum Streptophyta; class Magnoliopsida; order Lamiales; family Oleaceae; genus Olea; species Olea europaea. The sequence continues at coordinate 29,584,089 of NC_036248.1, read as the reverse complement.
TTTTTTTTTTTATTAATAGTTTGCAAAAAAAAAAAAAAAGCCAATCACGCATTGCTAGCAAAAAATTCCTTGTATAATGGGAATAACTGGAAAATGCATTTTGGAATAATGAATTTTTTTAGAATGTATGATTGAAAAAAAAAATTGGGTTTAAGTGTTATATTATTTTATTGGAAAAGTGCGTTTAAAATGAGCAGAGAAAAAAATGCATTTCGTATAAAATGGAACACAATCAGCAGATTCACAAATTTTTAACCAACATTTTATTAATTTTTATTAAAATCTTCTAAAAACTTGATTTTAATTTCATTCAAAAATGGTGTTGTGATAAGTTAAGGTATGGCTGGACAAAATTTTCGAACCAAATCGAGCAATTCTTCTTAAGTTAAATACTCGAGTAAATATCTGAATCGAGAATCGACGAGTTCGGTTCGACTTGGTTCTCGATTCTAAATCAAGAACTGAAGAATGGATCTCCCTAATTTTTTAATTAATTTATTTTAAATAAACCAAATTATGTTATTTTTTTAAAATAAATTTGCTCACTAGTTAATTTAGCTCAAACCCAAAAATATGATTTTCCTACTTCTAATTTTTCGTTAAAAACTAATTTAATCTAATTGACCAAAGTTTTATCTAAATCTTTTACTCTACCGTAGTCCCGAATCTACCGTTTTGAAAAAATCGAATTGAAACTCAATAATGACTTTTTTAATTATTGTGAGCTCGTTATCTTCCTCTTCCTAAGATTTTAACAATCAAAACTATAAAGAATTCAGCAAAGAAAGACGTAAAAGACACATAAAATTGGACTACGTCATTTTATAAGAGCTAATATTGAACATATCATTAGTTAAATTAATGTAGCTTTGTAGATATTAAAAAATTTAATTATAATACGAAACATGGGAATCGAATGGAACCGAACTTGAACAGTTCTATAATTAAATTTGGAATTAACGGTTCCACTTGCTAAATATCTAAAAATTTCGGGTCCAGGCATCAAACCGGACCATGTCCAACCCTAAGTTAAGGAAAAAGTCATCAATATAGGAAATTTTAACAAAATCGTTACCAACTCTGATGTGATCACAGATGATTGGATTATTTTTTCTCTTTCCATTTTCCGCCATTTGTTGTCTATCAAAGTTTTCTGCACTTATAGCATGATTGGTCAAGTTAATCACATGTAGTGGATAGTCTAGACCAATTCAAGGAAGTCCAAATTCATGATGTTAACCATTAGTTTTTATCTCTTAACTTTTTACAAATAGAATTGTCTTTTAGGCGTTTTAGAGTGAGAGGAAAAAAATAAGTGGAAATACATAATGCCACACTTTTAAAGATCAATATTCTAAAATCGAGGTAAAAGTTTCATTATTCAAAAATTATATATAAATTAAATTAATCTACATATTCACCCCCACCTAACCCCATGCATCTCAATTTTAATTCAAGCCCAAGTTTATTTTTCCCTCACTTCTTTCTCCATCTTCACTGCACCGTGGTCTTCTTGGTCACTTCTCTCTAGCATCGAATTGGAAGTCAATCATCATAGACATTTGTAGTCGTCAGCTTCACGACTGTTGTGAACTTAGTAGAACAGCAGGGTCAAGCAACAACAGCGTCTGCTTGGTTGGTGGAGGTTATTAGACATGTGGTAGTAGGGAGAAAACTGGTGGCAAGGGTGAGTAAATCGGTGGTATTTGTAGTTTTGGTGTCGGATTTAGTGATGGAGATAGAATCGGCATAGCCTTAGTTGGTGGCATTATCTTCGGTCGTGGTGGCGATCCTGCTTGGGTGGTAGAGGTAATGGAAGTTTGGTCGTGATTTGGTAGCTACCTGCCCGTGAATGATGGGATCTGGACACGATCTACAGTAGCAGCTATGAAGGGACTTTAGGGAAAAAAAACTCTAGCTTTAGGCCACTGTGCGATATACAATGGTTGACGGCGAATATGCCATGGGACAGCTGTTGACTATCAACTTTCGGTCTCATTCAAAATGATGACGGCCCTTACCTCACAAATACCCTAGGTCGGGCACATAAGGTCAGCTCGGCCTCAATGCCGTCTTAGTCTTAAATGACATAATGATTAGAGATTTCCTACACCATGTCACATCACCCAATCAATCAGACACACTTGGAGGGAACAACATCAGCGCCACTCCAATCCCACCAATCAAACACCACGAATCCCCTATCCAAGGCAGACCATCATTACCTGAGGGAATACTGAAATGACGGCAGCTGGCCTCATTAACCAATCACGGCGAGATTGACGGTAAGCTGCCCAAGATCGGCACTTTAGTTTATTAGATTAACATGATATAATTCTAGCCAAAGCCTCCTCGAAATAGTAAGAAATGGTTCCCTTAGAGGGGGGCGCAGAGATATATAAAGAAAGTGATAAAACCTTTTATGATTTGTATAAAAGTTCTTTTATTAAAAAAGCTGGCTCAAAAAATAGCCCCGACAATTTTTTGATGTTAACAGTTTGGCGCTAAAAGGAAGACCGTATTGTGAAAAAAGGCATCATCTTTCCATGAAAATGACAACTAAAACAAAAGGTATGAGCCATAGTTCTACTTCGGGAAGTCAATCTCACACTCGCTCAAATAAAACTAATGCCCGACGTAGTTTCCCAGAAAGGCAAGACCAAAATAGAATGGGCAACCTACAGATTACCGTAATGAAGAAAGTCGTTGAAAGGCTAACAAATGCAGTCAATTGATTGGAACAAAACCAAGTCCACACGTCCTCGCCAAATATCGAGGTAGAATTTTCGACCAGGTAGAGGATTAGACGGCTTCTTACCAGAAGGTTCCTCCACTTCCCAAATGGAGAATCCTCCAAAAGTTGCATTAAAGAAGTCAGGAGCCAAGCCTCGGCAACAAAACTAGTCACCAGGAAGATTGGCAGTGTATTTGACAGATTAAGTTCACAGCACTCGCTAACCCCTACGAGGGAGCATGTTGGACCTGACCTGAAACGCTCACTTGAACAAGCAGAACCTGAAATGAGCACCCTGAAAAAGTGCATTGGAAGCTAAGAACAAAGGAGGGATGGAAGAATATCTTACCGAACGACACTCTTCTTTCTGAGAAGATATTATCACCGAACCCCTCCCTGAGAAGTTGAAAATACCCCAGATGACTGCATATGAAGGGGAAGAAGATCCCCTTAGCCACCAGGACAAATACACCTCGTGGATAGAATTACAAGGGCGAGTGATGTTATTATGTGCTAAGCTTTCCCCTTAACCCTGGGAGATAAAACTCAAAGATGGTTTAGGAGGTTACACCAAAGGTTAGTGAAAAATTAAAGTGACCTAACTATGGCGTTCTTAGTCCAATTCATGGGCTCCAAGGCTAGAACTATGCCTAAAGAGTTGGTGAGCATCAAGCAAAGGAAAAGCGAATCATTCAAAAGATATCTAAGCATATTCAACAAACAGTCCATAGAGGTCGAAAAAATCTCCGACGACGCCAAACTTTCATACTCTCTAGATTATGGACCGGGATCAGATTTTGGTGATCAGTACATGAAGATGGTCCCTGAACATACGATAAATTCCCCAAACGAGCTGAAAAATATATAAGTGCGGAGGAAGCAACGTCAGACTAAGACGATGCTAGGAATGATCCCAAACCAAGAAGCCCGGCTAAGGAAAAAAGGCCAGACAAAACCCTAACCTGAAAGGAGGAAAGATAGGAGGGAAATGGACCGCTCTAAGACCTATCCATATAAGCTCCATGAGTATCATCCACTGAAAACCACCCGATTGCAAACGGGAGACATGTAGGTGTTTTAGAGGCTAGCTACCTAGAAGAAGGGATCGGTAGGAAACAACCAAGTCAGATATTAGCAGTATCACAGATGGGGGGGACACTGTATAGACAATTGTCGGGATTTAAGAGAAAAAGTTGAATCCTTGATTCCCCAAGGTCGCTTGCAAGAATTAGTTGATAAACTAAGAGAAGTAGATCGACCTCGTCCACAGTAGCCCCTGTAGCAAGGACTCAGCCAGAGAGCCCAACAGGCCATTCCAGATCGTAACCCACCTCCTAGAGCAGAAATCAAGATGAGGGTTGGCAAAAATAAGTGCATTGAAAGGTCTATGAGTGCGAGGCACAGATGAGCTCGAGATGTTCGCATCTGGAAAAACAATAAGGAAGGAGGCCCAAAGCTCGACCTCAACACGACAACGAATCTTAAATGGTTTTGATTTTCAGAAGAAGACTCTCAGGTAATCCTATAAGATCAAAGTGACACTTTGGTTATAACTATGCCAATTGCAGGAATAAAGTTGCATAGAACACTTGTGGACAACGAGAATTTGGTCAACGTATTGCATTTTCGCATTCTAAGGCAGCTAGAGATCTCGAAACGATACCTCCAGCCATATCCGAGAAACTACAAAGGTTCTCCATAGACCCCATTGAAGCCCAGTTCAGATCATCTTCTACTCACCAAAGGAGAATTCTGGCTGACTTCGTAATAGTTGATTTTCCGTCCAATTATAATACTATATTAGAAAAGCTTATACTACATGAACTCAAAGTGGCCACGTCAATCTACCAATATTGTATGAAATTTCCTATCCTATATAGGATCAGGGTCATACGCGGAGACCAGACTGAGGCCAGGGCATGCAATGTTGACCTACCCAGGCCTCACATCCGCATGTTGAGAGATATGCAGAATGAGTAAGCCAGGTAAGCGAGATTAAAGAGACCCATTGTTGCCGACCTCTCTAAGATCGGTATAACTTAGAAGTACCATAGAACACCAACAGATTCTCACCTATTTTTCAATGAAAATGAAGCCGACCCTCACCTCTATCCCAGAGTCTTGGTAGTTTCAATACCTGTGGCCAGAGTTACCATTCCCAAGGTCCTGGTTGACACAAGGAGTGCCCTCAACATACTCTTTACTGACACGCTCAAATGGATGGGCATACCCGTCCACTTCCTACGACCATATCTGAACATGGTTCTCAGATTGAATGGAACTCTAACTACGGCAAGAGGATCGATCAAGCTCGCAGTTGAAGTTAGGGCATCCCCTCCACAAGTTAGGCTAAACACTGAATTTGTGGTGTTTGGTTCCATCCCGCCCTATAACGCCATCATGGGACAACCCTTGATATTCAGCCTTAGGGTCATCATCTTCCTATACAATTATTCACTCAAGTTTCCCATGCCTCCATGGTGTAGGAGAAATCAATGGAAATAGGAAACTTGCCAAAGGGTGCCAAATGAGAGTTCATCCTAACTGCCAAAACGAACGTGTCCCTCCGGGTGTGTATGTGGTATGTTCATTAGAACCCGACCCCAGCTCGCTAAATCGTGCATGAAAATTGAAGGAAGAGAATCCATGGAAAAGCTAGATAAAATACCAGTTTGCGAAGCCACCCGTCAAAGGAACTCAAAATAGGACATGAGCTGCAGCAACTAACTCGGGGAGAAATAGTGAAGTTTTTTCGACAGAATCTTAATGTCTTCGCCTAGGGTTATGAAGACATAAAAGGGATTGATCTCGAATTCGCTTGTCACAAATTGTATGTGGACCCCACAGTTCAACCGAAACAACAGAAACGTTGCTCCCTGAACCCAGAGAGGTACGAGGAGCTAAGCAAGGAAGTACAAAAGCTACTCCACCACATATTTATACGTGAGGCCAAATACCCTAAGTGGATTTCTAACCCAATTCTCGTAAAGAAAAATAACAAAGATTGAAGGATATGCATCGACTTCACTGACCTCAATAAGACCTGCCCAAAAGATAGTTTTTCCTTGCCAAGGATAGACCAAATGGTTGACGCCATGGCGAGACACGAGCTACTCAGCTTTATGGACGTATATATCGAGTACAATCAGATCCTTATGTATTGGCTGGATCAAGAGAATACTTCATTTGTCATAGATCGAGGTCTCTACTGTTATCGTGTAATTCCGTTTAGGCTCAAGAATACTGGAGCCACATATTAGTGCTTCGTAAACTCTATGTTCTCCCTGTAAATCGAAAAAACCATGGAAGTATACGCCGACGATATGTTAGTCAAAAGCACACACGCCAAGGACCACTGCTACTTACTCGTTGAGATGTTCGGGATCCTAATAAAATACAAAATAAAGTTGAATCCTAAGAAATGTGCCTTCGGTGTGAGCTTGGGCAAGTTCTTGGGCTACATGGTTAATAGTAGGTAAGGATGTCAACGAGTCGAGTCGAGTAGGCTTATGAGCTAAAATTCTAGGCTCAGGTAAAATATCTGAGGTTTTTTCCGGGCCCGAGCCGAGTCAAAAAAAGCTCGGCAAAAAAAAATTAGGCTCGACCCTAGCTTTTGGCTCGTGCCTTTTCGAGCCGAGCGGGGTCGGCTTAGATTTTGTTTGGTTTTGAAATTTTTTTATTTTTTATTAAACTACCTGCAGCCCTATTTCTGGCAGCAGCATGCTGCCTTTTATTTTTTTAAAAAAAATATATGCTATGATCCGGCGAGCCACACGGGCTGGCTCGAGCTTTGCCCGGTACCTAAAAATGGGGCTCAGCCCAAGCCTCGAGCCGGGTGGGCTCGAGCTTTTTTCAACCCGAGTCGACGAGCCCGATTGTCATCCCTAATAGCAGGGAGATCAAGGCAAATCTCGAAAAAATATGATCTATCATCGAAATGAGGGCAAAAACTAAACTCAAGGAGGTGCAAAGTTTGACGAGAAGAATCGTTGTCCTCAGTCGATTCTTGTCAAAATTGATAGATCGGTGCAAGCCATTCTTTGATACACTACAAGAAGGAAAAATGTTCGAATGGACCTCCGAATGCCAAAATGCTTTCGACGAGCGAAAGAAGCAACTAGCTTAGCCACTGATTTTGTCAAAATCTAAGGCAGGCGATGTTCTAATGCTATACATAACCGTGTCAGAGCATGCGATCAGTGTCATGCTAACACGAGAAGAGAATGGAATATAGCATCTTATGTACTACACCAACGAGGGGCTCCAAAATGTAGAACTTCATTATTTCTCTATGGAAAGGCTAGCTTATGCCATAGTTATGGCAGCTTGAAAACTAAGGCCATATTTCTTGGAGCACCCCATCAAGATAATTACCCACTCTCCATTAAGACAGACTTTATAGAAACCTGACACCTCTAGCACAATGGTCAAATGGGCAGCAGACCTCAAACAGTTTGACATATCGTACAAGTCCCATACATCAATCGAGGGCCAAACCCCTACTGATTTCGTGACAGAATTTAGCATTGAAGCCTAGGGAGAGCCACCACAGGAGGCCTTTGGGAGCTCTTTGTAAAAAGATCCTCCACAGGAGATCGGTCTGGGACTGGTATGGTCTTGATTAGCCCAAACCAATGCCTGTTATGTGAGACCCTATCCTTTGACTTTAGAATATCCAACAATGAAGCCGAATACGAGGCCTTGATAGTTGGAGTAATGATGGCCAAAGAACTGGGAATTTCTTGCTTAATGGTACATGGCGACTCTCAATTGGTGATCAACCAAGTCAATGGGATGTATTAGATAAAGGATGAAAGGATGGACGGCTATCTTCAATTTGTTAGAAATGAACTCGAGAATTTCATGTTCGTCCAAATAAAACAAATTCCATGATCCCAGAACAGTCATGCCGATGCTTTGGTTCGATTGGCCACAAGCGAGGGGTAAAAGAGTTTGACAGTATCCCTGTAGGTAGGATCTTACAACCAGCCATCGAGCTAGTTCGGGGCGACACTCGTGATGATAGACTCCAAACAAACCTGGCTAGACAAAATCATCTAGTAACTAAAGACAGGAGTGTGCCCTGAGGACACCAACAAAGCGAGGAGGCTCCGGGTTGGGGCAAGCGTGTACACCTTGAATGATAATACTCTCTACAAATAAGGGTATTTCACACCCTTTTTAAGATATTTGAATGAAGAAGAAGTACAGTACACCCTATAAGAAGTGCACGAAGGCATGTGTGGAAACCACTCTAATGGGCCATCTTTGGCCCACAAAATACTACGCCAAGGGTGCTTTTGGCCCACAATGAGACAAGATGCACCGGGGTTCGTGAAAAGGTATGACAAGTGCCAACGCCTTGCTTCCATCATCAAAACACCACCGCGCGAGCTCAGTCCAATAATTACCCTTGGCCCTTTACAAAGTGAGAGGTCGACTGATCGGACCTATGCCCACAGGAAATGGGAGTAAAGTTTGTTGTTTTTGCAGTACATTATTTCATTAAATGGGTCGAAACAGAGCCACTTGCCAAGATCATGGAACAAATAACAACTAACTTTATATGGAAATTCATCGTATGTAGATTTGGAATACCTCACTCTATCGTAAACAATAAAACGCTCGCCTAGCAAGTTTTTGTAAAGGGCTTGACATAGGGAAGTATTTCTCTACACCCAACCATCCTCAAGCCAACAGCCAGGTTGAGGCTGTCAATAAAATCATTAAGCATGCGTTAAAAGAAAAGCTTGATGTACTAAAGAAGGGGATAGGCTGAAGAACTCCCAGTGTGTTATGGTCACACTGCACCACAGAAAGGACCAGGACAGGAGAAACCCCATTCTCCCTAGCCTTCGACGTAGAAGTCGTAATCCTATTAGAGGTTGGGATTCCATCATTCTGCATAGCTTCCTATAGCGAAGTTGTAAATCAAATGGTCCTTTGTGAGGAACTAGATTTAGTGGAGAAAGAAGAAATGAAGCTGAGTTCAGAAACACTGTCTACAAACAGTGCAATGCAAGGTATTACAATCAAAGGGTTCAAAAACAAGAGTTTGAAGTTAGGTCCCTCGTCCTGCGAAAAGTTTTCCTCGCCACAAAGGGGGTTGGAACAGGATTTCTAGGCCCCAGCTGGGAAGGACCCTACCGGGTAACCAAAGCCCTCCTCAAGGGAGCCTACAAGCTGGAAGTTACGAAAGGAAAGCCCACCCTCCATCCTTGGAACGCCGAACATCTCAAGAAATATTATCAGTATGAGAAAGAATATTTTGTAATATGTAAACATTCCTATGTAACTACTGTAATAAAAAAATGGGCCTTGCGCTTCAGGATCATTTTCAGCTAGACGAGCTAAAGTTGCATGTGCTGCAACACTTGTATAAGGCTCAGCTCCGAGGCCGACTTCGCTTCCAGCTCTACACTTATCCTATTAAGCCAATCCTCGTACTCCTTCTCCTTTGCAGCGAATTGAGCTTGCTTAGCCTTCATGTTCTCATAAAGGTCCAATGCTTGATCCTTAGCCTCCAGCATTTTGTCAAGTTCAGCCTTTACCTAGACCAACATGAGAAATAGTCTGAGTTGTGACATAGTAAAAAAATAATACTTTTAAGTACACCAGTTTGAGTGGATTACCTTGTCAGCCACATCCATCATATACAAGATAGATCGATGGCTGTAGAGTTGAGCGGTTACAATAGCCTTCCCAACCGGCATCTCAGCTAGAAAGCTCTATTCCCTTTCGCTCTAGCTTCTTGTAAGGAGATTAGTGGAGTCACGTAGAAGTGGAGAGAGTGCGGTTGTAGTCTCCCTGGATGGAAAAAGATCTTGGAAGAAATCCAGAAGTATTTCAGGGCAGTGGCCCAATAAGCCATCCAAGCTCGGTCTCTACAAGTCTGGACATCTCTTCTGCAACCTTACTAAGCTGGCAGTAGCAGTAATAGGGATGGATGAAGGAAGTAATATCGGCGTAACTACGACGGTTGTAGGCATTGGAGGCAGGGGCGAATCCAGCACAAACTTTCAGCTAGGGTAGAGGTTGACTTTGACCGTTGAACGTCGACAGTTAACAATCGTAATAGCCCAGTTTGACCGACGTCCGATCATTTATTAAAATTTGATTAAATAATATTAAAAATTATTCAATATATATGTAAATGCATCAAAACGTCAAAATTATATTTATATGAAAACATAGTTCAATACAACCCAAAATATGACAACAACACGGCAATTGGCAAGTTCTATAAGACAACAACTGCCTACCTCAAGAAGACAACGACACGACAATTGGCAAGCTCCATAATCCATTCACCCAAGTCCAACACCAACAATCCAACCGACAACTAGAAAACTCAACAACAATAATCAACAATTCAACATTCACATTTCACATTATCACATTATTCACATAGTCACCACATAGATGGTAGAACAAAAACAAAACCAAAAAAATAAGAGAGAGAGGAAAAAAATGCAGCCTCACTTGAACCTCACCAAGAAATGCATTGCAGATCCTCGACGTCTTCCTCTTGTCTCACCTCTTAGAGTCTCGCCAGCAGCAGCGTAGCAGGCGAGCAGCAACAGTGATTAAGTACCATAAGCCGTAAGAGTTTGTGGTGGTTTTGTGCGATTCAACCTTCCATTCCTTCACTAGATGCCATGCCAGTTGAGTTCACCCTTCAGTAATTAGGTAAGGGTTTGTGGTGGGTTTGAAGGAAATGGAAGTGTGGAAATGATTTGGAGCAAAAGAATGGAAGATGAAATACATAAATGAAAGACCAATTTGGTTTGGGAATTGGGCAATTGAATTGGGCCAACGCGAATCCAGCACAACAACAAAAAAAAGACAGCCTACATTGAATTGAGCCCAGGTTTATTTCTTTCTTCCATACTCTGCCTCTTCTTTCTCCTGGTTATGTTGCCTACAACTCATCGCTACAACATTTCGACGGTTTCGATGGATCCAGCTAAGGGGCCGCACTAGCTCGCCACTACCTGGGTCTGCCATTGATTGGAGGCTGCCCCATAGACGGAGCTGCGAAGAGCGAGCTCGGCTGCATGAAGGATGAAGTCGCAGGATGTGAGCTAGAAGCTAGTAGTTCTGGGCGGTTCCATTTTAGAGGCTGAACGTCCTCCTCAATTTCCTCAGATTGACTCTTAATCCAAACTGGCACCTCTATTTTCTTTTCTCTGGTGGTAGCTGCCACGTTTTAACCCAGCATATCTATACTTTGAGCTTAAAAAAGGCATTTAATATTCTTCCCAAAACCAAATCGGTACTCCCATCATGCAATTCAACTCTTACCACAACTAGCTGAGGTGGACGCTCTGACTGCAGATGGGCCCTGGCCCTTAGCTTGGACTAGCCGTGCCTGGAAGAGATTGGAGTCCGATATCACGGACTTATAGGATCTCTGCCTCTTTGGCAAGGCCTAATAGCCTCGGTTCGCTTTTGTGTGTCGAAGGTCATGGTCGCCTTCTTGAAATCTGTAAAATGAAATTCGATGGTCAGTTATATCGCTAGCGAGCTCGGTCGAACATTAAAAAATGATAACTTACATAATATGTGGTTGAGTGTGAGGACGACATCCTCCCTATTCACTTTGGTAGAGTGAAAATGCCATTCTCTTGAAACGTAGAAGAATTCTTCCTTCCATTTCTTAATTAAGGAGTGTCTAACACTAAGGTGCCACCCATTCTTGGCCTAACACTGGTATGCCACCATCCAGAGTTCTCATCATCCTCTTTAAACGTAAAAAGGAAATTAAATTGCTCAACACTCAACTCGAGATTCCCTAACTTATTCCACAAGATAAGAGTGATGATAAGAGTTCACTACCACTGGGGCATAGCTCCTACCCAATTATGCCCTAGAAGGACAAAAATTTATGAATGACCTAGGGGATGTAGAGCCTAAGGCTAGCATGAAGAATGGCTGAATTCAGAGCTACGCATCTTATAGGAGGAGTATCAGCTCGGTGAGAGGGTTCTGGGATTATCATCACTATTGAGCTCGGGATACTATATTTGGCTCTCCAATTTGCCAACATATCTCCTGTTACTACTGATCTATACTAGCTCGCCTCCCACTCTCCAAAACTGTTCCCTTTACTCTCCCCACGAGGCCCGACCTCCTCCCTTAAACTCTTACAATTCGATTCTATATCAACAGGGTATCTAGGTCTATGGGATTTACGATCGATATAGGGACGTGGATTAGGATTTCCTGACAGCTAGACGAAGAACTAGGAGGAGGAGGAGGAGGAACTAACTATTCCTGTTGGTTACCATAGGAGTATACCCTAGACTCATCTAAGCTAAAGGGCGAAGTGAAAAGAACGAAGATAAGTGACAAAAGAATACCTGGGAGCTGGGAGCGGGAAACCTCACTGTGAAAGGGAAAAGACGCACTATGGAGTGTTTCGCTTCCCTGGGAGCGGATAATTGCACAAAGTGAAATGACGAGATGGAAGGAGAAAAGATGTTTAAAACAAAGGAAAACCAAGAGACTCCGCCTAGGCCATTGGATGAAGAAAAAGAGTGAAAATGGTTGGACTAGATTTACCCAGTCAAAACTATGTAATTTTGACAAAACTTCCAAAAGAAGCCACCAAAAGTGCTATACAACTCATCCAACTAAAAACACGACATTTGGCATGTCCTTCAATGCTGCAATAATGACACTTCTAGGAAAAATGACCGGCTGAGTCCAGAGGTCAGTCCTTCCCCCAAACAAAGCACTTTCCTGGGGGGTATCTGCTGACTACCAACCTTCGATCTCATTCAAAATGATGATGGCCCCTATCTCACAGACACCCTAGGTTGGGCACTTAAGGTCAGCTCGGCCTCAGTGCCACCGTAGTTTCATAATGATTACAGATTTCTTATACACTGTTACATCATCCAATCAATCATACACACTTGGAGAGAATGATGTCAGTGCTACCCAATCCTACCAATCAACCACCACGAATCCCCTATCCAAGGCAAGCTATCATTACCTGAGAGAATAATGAAATGATGGCAGCAGGCCCATCAACCAATCACGAAGAGATCATCGGCACACTGCCCGAGCTCCACGTTGTAGTTGGTTAGATTGACATGACATAATTCTAGTCAAAGCCTCCTATATATAGCAGGAAATAGTCCCCTTCAAGGAGGCATGTAGATATATACAAAAAAGTGACAAAATCCTTTATGATATGTATAAAAGTCATCTTATTCAAAAAGTTGGCTAAAAAAATAGTCCCGACAATTTTTTGACGTCAAACAACGGCGATTATGCTGTGGGAAAGTGATTAATGTTGATTTGTTTGAATCGTAAATATGGTGGTGGTGCTGTCGATTGTCGTGAAGTGGTGGTAGTGGTTTTGGTGTTGACGTATTAGGAGTAATGCTATCAAAGGTAGTGGAAAAGTGGTGGTCACAAAATGGTGTTGGTTGTCACAAATTATTTGGTTGATTATGTTCAGTAAATTGGTTAATGTGTGACAAATAAATAATATGTGAACAATGAAATAGATAATTTATGACCAATAAATAATGCGTAACCTGAAATTTGTTAAGTTTTGACTAATAATTTGATAACTTATAACTGAAAAATAATTTGTGACTGATTAATTAGATATTTTGTGATCAATAAATAAGTTGCGACTTGTAAAATTTGTGATTTATGACCAATAAATATGTTAATTTGATAATTTTGTAATCGATGAATAAATTGTGACCTATAAAATTTTTGTTTTGTGACTATCAAATAATTTATGAATTATAAAAATTTTTATTATGACCAAGAAATAATTTGTGATCAATTAATTCGATAATTTAAGACCAAATTGTATAGAATTGGGACATTAATATGTCTAATTAATAAAATATACGTTTAATTAATTGTTTTATAAATTAAAATTAAAATATATATATATATATATATATATATGATTTTTTAAGTTTTAAACCTTGTTTATTAGTTTTGAAATGTATCATACTTAATCTCTTATATATAAATTTTCTCCAAAAAAGAAATAAAGAAGTCACTCCTAGGAGAAAATCAAGAAGTGGCTGAGGCCCGACTTGTATTATAAATGGGTAAATGGGTATATAAAGATATAAAATTTGAGTCAAGTCTTAATTGGTGTTAGGGTAAAATTATTGGTAACTATTAGGATAGATAATATTGAATTTTGTGAAATGTATAATTAATAAATGGATAGTAATTGTGATGTGTATTTGAAATTGACGTCCGACTTTACTTAATGAATAAAATATATTTTTTTGTAACTTTTAATGTTTGACAAATGGTGAAATTTTAGTCAAATTTAATTAGAAACACACCAATTAACAAAATTCCGATGAAGGTTTATTGTCATTTAATTATTAAAATAATAAGCAATCATATATTTTGAATCGAGTAATGTTATATGTACACATTGGAGATAATCCACGCAATACGAAGAAAAGTTCGCCATTATTTTCTATATGTTTTATGTATTTTATATTTCATAATTATTTTTAGATTCTCTCTCATATATATAGTTTAAGACGAATGAAGAGATTATATCAGGGTAACACGTTAGTCTTACTTATGTGGGTTTTTAGTGATTCCGGGAAATGAAAATGAAGACTTTAATAAGTATTTCGCAATTCTGTCCTAGGATTAATCTTTCAAGTATATTACTTTTGTCGAAAGTGGGATGAGGGTAACAATATTATCTTGAAAATCTAAAAAGTCATTATGAGTGATTGACTTTAGATATGCGTAACTCTCGGTTTGATTGAAAATTTTGATTCTCGATTATGATGTATTAAAGTACTCGGTGAGATCTTTCCAATGGTACCAAAACTAGATTTATCAACCTTGATGGACCCTTCAGAATTAGTCTTTAACATGAAACAATGAAATGATAAAATTTGATTTTAAAAAAGAATAATACTATTTAGTACTAATATATGTGACATTAAGTTATATGTTCAATTAAATGTGAAATTATGTAATTCATTTAATTGTACTTTTATTATACTTAACCATCAAGACTGATGATGTAACATCATTGATACTAAATAACATTACCCTATTAAAAATGCATAAAATGATTATATGGTAGCTCGTGGCACCTGTGTGATGCTCTGCATTCACCTTACTTTTTCGTACACACCAACAATATAGAAATAATCTTGGTGATTAAGTAATCAATGCTTCAACTTGGGGCAACCCAAGATAGGTTTAGGAATTTGAAATCTTATTTTTTAGGTTCGTAATCTCTCCCTTCTCTCTTTCGTAACATATACCTATATAGGGTGTGAACCTCAATTTTTCCTACGCACAAGAAACCTCTGTAGAACACACACACGCTCATAAAACTAGAAATGTTTGCCAGTTGACTCGCATGTAGGTTACAAACGTAATGAGAATTTCTCTGCTCAATTTATTTGGTAAACACTACTAGTCATCTTGAATTGTCACAATGAGAGAATCAAACTTCTCGAGTCAAATGTGTGAAAGGGGCAAATTTATTCTCCTTCTTTTTTGTCGAATAGTAATCTATACATAGTAAATAATGTATTGATATGTGAACTTTATAAAAATTCACCATTATTTTCTATATGTTTTATGTATTTTATATTTCATAATTATTTTTAGATTCTCTCTCTCTATATACAGTTTAAGATGAATGAAGAGATTATATCAGGGTAACAAGTTAGTCTTGCTTATGTGGGTTTTTAGTGACTCCAGGAAATGGAAATGAAGACTTTGATAAGTACTTCGCAATTCTATCCTAGGATTAATCTTTCGAGTAGATTACACGTGTAGAAAATGGGATGAAAGTAACAATATTGTCTTGAAAATCCAAAAAGGCATTATAAGTGATCAAATTTAGATATGTGTAACTTTCGGTTTGATTGACGATTTTGATTTTCGATTATGATGTATTAAAGTACTTGGTGAGATCATTGCAATGGTACCAAAACTAGATTTATCGACCTTGATCGACCCTTCAGAATTAGTCCCTAACATGAAGCAATGAAATGACAAAATTTGATTATAAAAAAATATATATATATATATTATCTAGCACTAGTCTATGTGACATTGAGTGATATATTTAATTAAACGTGACATTTTATGATTCATTTAATTGTACATTCATTTAAAGGTACTTAACCATCTAGACTGATGTTATAATACTATTGGTATTAAATAACATTACTCTCTAAAAAAGCATAAAATGATTATATGGTGGCTCGTGGCACCTGTGCAATGCTCCGCATTAACCTCACTCTTTTTCCATACTCACTAACGATATAGAAATAATCTCAGTGACTAAGTAATCAATGCTTCAACTTGGGGCAACCCAAGATAGGTTTAGGAATTTGAAATCATACTTTTTGGGTTCGTGAATTTAATCTCTCCATCTCTCCCTTCTCTCTCTCGTAATATATACATGTATAAGGAGTGAACTGTTGGATGATTTTTGTGAATAGTGACGCTGAAATAAGTATAATGATGGTGACAAAGCCGAGGCAAGAGTTGGACTCTTTGTCCTTAAGTTGAATTTGCCCCGCAACGGTGCCTACGGATTTCGGCAATCGACTCCCAAGATACAACGGCAACACTTGTGTTTGTAGCACTCCAAAACACAAGTACAACGAACCAAATTTAGACTTATGTACTCCAAGGATGAAATGAAGGAAAATCAAAATAAATGAAATGATTTTGATTTTGGATAGAAGAGAGGATGAGAGATGTTTTGCATATCAAATTGTGTGGAATAGGACACCCAAAGGGTCCTATTTATAGACCATGAAAGGGTGTGGACGAAATGATTGAGGCCAAACCATGCACCCTTTCCAAACAATACACATTTATGAAAAGGTATCTATTCACTAATGGCCTTTATGAAAATGTGTCTATTCACTAATGGTTGAGGCCAAACCATGCACCCTTTCTAAACAATGCACCTTTATGAAAAGGTGTCTATTTACTGATTTT
>NC_036248.1:29557725-29567266 GCF_002742605.1 Olea europaea var. sylvestris | reverse complement strand
TATACACGATTAAAACAATGTTCTTTATCATACGAATATTATGTACCAAGGATAGTATGTTAGTTGATTTTTGATTAAGATGATCCTGATCCCGTTCTATTTTATCCTTTTTTTCTTCTTTTAAAAGCAATTTTATATTTGATCACCCAAGCATCATTAGCCCCCTATTTAAGCACGACTCTTCAATCCAAGGTCATATCAATACTTTTTACAGCATGATGTTTCATAATTATTTGTTGTTAATACTGCTTGTTACGTGTCCCCCACGTTTACTCGATTATAATACAAAGCGGGAAACAAAATGTACGTTTCCCAATCACTTGGAGTTCGTTTGATTGATTTTATTTGTCATGAAAATACCATTTTTCCACCCAAATTTCTATTTTTGGGATGTTTGATTGACAATTTTTTTCACGAGAAATATTTTTTAATTTTTTATCATGTGACCATATTTTTCTTAAAAACAAGAAAAACGTTTTATTTATGGAGGGGTGATTTTTATTTTCTAGGTATTTCACTCTCTCTTATATTCTCTCATGTACCCCCCCTCTCATCTACCCACCAATAAAAATGGACAATTATAATATTATCTAGGTTGAAAACTAAATCAATCAAATATATTTATTTAATAATTTCTATACAAATAAGTTTTTCGCAATTGAATTGTTTAGAATATTTTTTTTTTCCATACAAATTTCATGCTCACAATAAAATGCACCCTTATTGATTAAAAACTCGACCTTCCATAATTCGTTATTGGTTTTTTCTTGGTTTCTGTCGCAACCCTAGATTCTTCGATGTCATATTCACGGGAAATGGATTGTGTTCTTCTCCAACAAGACCCTGTTATAAAATCTAGTGGTAAATTTTTTTGTATCATCCATCCTTCAAAAAATTTTCTTTTAATTTTATCATTTTTATTGTTATTTTTAGTTATTTAGATGAGTCGATTGAACACGTGTTTATTATGAATGATAAGGTTTAGAATAATATGTGATCTATTAATTTGATAAATTTTGACCGATAAATAATTTGTGATTGTAACGTTTTTTGTTGTGATTAATACATAATTGTGTCCATAAATTCTATACTATTTTGATCTTAATATATTTAATTAATAAAAAATATTTTTAATTAATTATTTCATAAATAAAATTTTAATTAATATTTGATTTTTGAAATAATAAATCTTGTTTCTTAATTTTGAAATGGGACAAACTTAATCTGTTATATATGAAATATTCCCTTTAATGAATTATAAGTTTCAATGCTCCACTTGTTAAATTATTTAAGTTGTACTTGAATAATTTATTAATATTGACATCTAAAAGAATATATATATTAATTAAAAGGGAGGGAAACGCATATATATTTATCAAAAGAAGTAAAATATAGAGATTAAAATGAAAAAAGTTGTTGAAGTGCATAAAAATTTCACTTTTGAAATTTGCAGAAACTTTCAATTATGCTCACGGTACTCTTAATAGGTATTATGGATATATGTGATTGGAGATTAAAAGAAAGAATCAATATATCTATTAAATACTGAAATTCAGAAAATAGTTTATTTTTCATTAAATAATAAGTAAAAATAAATCATGACAATTAATAAACAACAGAGTACTATCGAAATAACTCAAAGAATAGTGCTATGCAACCCAACTGTAGTTACAACCACAGTTTAAGTGGCGTTAGATGATATATTGAATGAAATGTGAAATTAAATTATTTATTTAATTCCACCTATTATTTAATGTCATATTAACACCACCTAAATTGAGATTGTAAACCCAGTGGATCTAAAAAACATTGCTCTAATTCAAATATAGCTTGGATACAACCGTTCACGAAGTGATTTTCAACTCATGTCACAATCATCTAATATTAATACATATAGATAAAACGATGATAACTTGGGACATAAAAATACCAAAATAAAACATCATTTAATTATCATGTCTACCTATACATGTTGAAGTACAAGCATTGATTATTTCTCTCACGTGATTTCTCTCACGTGCCACTTTTAACTCAATTCTCACAAGTCATATTACGATTCCACCAATAATTTTTGATTCTCTAACCTCATAACTCGTTGCAAGTCCTCAAACCCAACTTCAGAGCATGTAAATACTAACTTGTTCATTATTTCATCGTTCGCCACCACATTTTGTATACTCCACCATCTACAGTGACCATCAATTATCAACTCACAGACCACTAACTCATCCATTTCCAATGGATTGTAAATGTAAACAAAATTCCCAATTACACATGTATTTAATGAAGAAATTTCAAAACTCTTGCTCTTTAATTTCTCAACATATAGGCAAGGCATTTCGCCAATTTCTTCACACTGAAAATTTTTTCCCACAACCTTCCAAACTTTCAATCGCTCGGCATTTTGAGAATTTTTACACAAACCAACCAAAATCAAATCGCAATTAGAAGTCCCAATGTTATAGTCTACAATGGGTTGTCCGGGATTCAAAGTGTAGGGACCAAACCAACATTTTGATTTTGGATCAAACCAATAAGTCATACCTGATTGTTTCTTCGTAACAAAGAGTTTTTCATTTGTGGTAGCAATTGATAAAAAATTAGAGGCTGACGTTCCTACCAAATGCCTTGGCATGTTGTCGCAAATCTGCCATGCACATGTCCCAATATTGTAGATTTCAACAAGTGATGGATCGCTCTCGTAATCGTACTCCCCGCCTGCAATAACAATAAAGTCTCCTACACGTGCCACAATTGGATCCCTACAGGATCCAAATGGAGGGTACACGTCACTCCATGTGAGATTTAGAGGGTCAAAAGAGAAGGACAATTTCAAAGAGGAAAACACGTAAAGAAAATTGGAGTGGGATGATTTAAGATTTGACATGCATTTGATCGAAGACTGGAGCATTTTCATCCATATGTGTGAACGAGGGTCATAAGCATGCATGGAGATGATACAAGGGTCGTGAGTGGCTTGCTTGTGAAGGATGAGCCACGGTTTCGGTCTTTTTTGGTGGCGAAGGGAGGATGCCACTGCGCAACACCATGACTTGCACACTCGAGAGGCAGGCACCAAGTCGATGAGTGGCACATGCGACAGTATAACTTCTAAAATATCTCCACGAATTTCAACCCCATCTTCCTCGCTTCCTTGATCTTCAATTCTTGCCATTTTGGCAAGTACGTTTGGCGTTTGGCAATGGTATCATTTGCAAGAAGTTTTGCTTTATATATGGTGGGCTGATGGTGGCTCTGGCCCTTTGCCCTTTTTTTTCATTAAATTATAAAGAGCCGACAAGGGATTGAGAATCTTATTCAATAATGGAATAATATTGTACCACAATAACCCATCACGTTTTTCAAGTTGAACTGTTGTGTTTGTCCAGGAAATATTTTAATACTCTTGCAAATTAAAGATTCAAATTGTAGGGCTATTCATACTATCTCGATGAAGTTAATTATGTAATCTTAAATATAATATAAACATGACTAGGCACATGGAATGTGTCCCAGAAGAATAAATACAAAGTTCAAATAATAAAGGAAACATTCGTTTGCTAATGATTTCTCATTCCTCCAATTGTTGTGTGTGATTAATTGTTGTGGATTATATGAAGTATTTACGGGAAAGAAATGCCATTCCAATAATATTTTTAAAAGGATTGCAAATGGATTTGTCGTTTCACCAATCAGTGATAATTCTAAAACCGTTAAGCTCACGTTACATGGAATAGTACCTAGAATTACTATTGGGAAAATAGATAAAAGATCATTGAACCATGTAGGTTCTCCGTAATAATTATGACACATACCTTTAGCCATTATATATAGTTTTTATTGGCTATCTTTATAATTCGTGGACAAATAATATATATATTCCTTTCTTTTCTATAATCACCCGTTTCATATTTTTTTTAATAGAAAATTACCTAGTTGGTGTAGTGGACCATTAGGTGATCTGATCTCGGATCTGATCTCTCTCTTTCATAATTTAATTATACCCGTTGTTTTGAAATAACTTAGGTGCGCGAATGTAAAGGTCCCATTTCGATTTTGATGATCCAGATCTCTATCTCTATTATCATTTTTTTGACTTTTAAAAGCAATTTTAAATTTGAAGTCCTTTCAAAAGATGACTTGCGGCATGCTTTATTATACATAATTTATACACGATTAAAACAATGTTCTTTATCATACGAATATTATGTACCAAAGACAGTGTGTTAGTTGATTTTTAATTTAGATGATTCGGATCCCAGTCTATTTTATCCTCCTTTTTTTTTTTTTTTCTTTTAAAAGCAATTTTATATTTGAAGTCTAGCCAAAAGGTGAGTTGTGACATGTTTGATTGTACACTAATATTTGTAAGTGTTATGCCCTAAATCCAATCGATTTAGATTGTAAACACTTTTAATATGTTTAATGCATTTAATTGTGGCGAGATCTATTATTTATTTAAATTAATTTTGTGATAAATAATATTAAATAGTAGAATCCGAAGATCCAAATTTAAGTGATTTGTTAATCACAAGGAGTTGTGATTGTGAGATGCAAATTACGTACAATTGGATCTTGAATAAACCGTGGTCGTAAGTAATAATGAGATACGGATATCGTTAATACAGTTAGACCATCACGTGTGGCATTTCTTGCTTATGAAGTAAGTAGCTGATCTCACTAGCTAAAATGTGGTGACACTTAAATGAACATATGGATGTTTTGTTATAGAACAAAACATTGAAGACCCACTAAGAGATTCCACATGGATAATTATCTGAGTGTTAGTGGTTAATTTCTAACGTTCGGTAGTGGAATTAGTCCTATAACTTGAGGTTATTATAGTGCCTTGTATGAGAACAGTCATACTTTGACGGTATTGGGTGTTACTCTGTCAAGGGTCGCTAATACAACATCGTTCGGGTATGTCAAGAACCATATGAAGGTTGTGAATGACCAATAGAGGATTCGTCATTCTTAGATAATAAAAGATTGTGATCTGCATTTCGTTCAATTAAGTCAATAACGAAATCCTTGGCCTAAGTATACATATAAGTCTAAAAGAAGTTTTCGACTCATATTGACTTAATAGTAGAATGAAAGATATGATCGATAATCGAGATCAACACATTTTCATATCTCGTAGTTGATCAGATCATATTGACGAAGGGATTATAATTTCATGGTAAACGAACAGTTTTGGTTTTGTCATATCACGTGACATTTTTCGTCACATGTGTTGCCCTGATACATTGCTAGATGTCAATTTGGGACGACGAGTGTGAATCTGTGATAAATTAAAATGGTGTTTAATTTATCGATTTTGATTATATCAAAATAATATTTCACGTCGTTAGGCATCGTGGTCGGGAACCTAATGGGTCGCACACAAAAAAGAATTGAAAGATTGCAAATTGTCAATTGATTAATTTAACAATCGTTGGATAAATTAATTAATTGGATTTGTTATTTATATTCCCGAATTAATTAATTGGATTAATTAATTCACGGACCGAGTTTAATTAAATTGATTAATTAAACATTGGACCGGACCGGATCGAGCCCGTTTGGGTTTATTTATACATGGCTAGGGCTTGAGGTCCATAAGGTTTTCATTATTCTTGCTGGTATAAAAGGAAAAACCCTAACAGTTGCAGTCTATTCTATGTGTGGATTTCATTGGAGGCTGGATAATTGGACAGTTGTGGGAGGCAGATTCAAGCTGCTGGAAAGGAATAACGCGAAGGAGTTTGCAAAATCAAGAAACTGTATATTTCTTATCACAGTTCTTATCTAAATACAAAGCTGAATCCTGAATGTGAATTGAAATTTGTTTAATTCCGTTGTGCATGTTTAAATAAATTCCCAACAATATTGATGAATAGTAGTGGTTCCGACAATTGTTATGAATTTCGGTGGTTATTCTTAGAGAGAGAATGGAGAGAGGGAGAATTTTTCAGTGGGAGATAGATTAGTGATTGTCTTGTGTTTTTTTATTTCAAATGAGGGATGAGGTCCGTATTTATAGATGCTCAAATGGGCGTTACTAGAAAATTAATGTTGACGAGACTAGTACAATTGTCTTAGGTAAGCGCTTTTTTCCGTGTATCAGTCGAGTCTTCATCATATTGATCAACAACTATATTTTTGAGGTTGCATCTTTCTTATGATCTCAATTGACCTAGGTTAGTTGATCACCCAAGCATCATCCGACCCCTACTTACAGCACGACTCTTCATTCTAAGATCATATCAAAAATTTTTACAGCACGATGTTTCATAATTATTTGTTGTTAATACTGCTTGTTACACGTCCCTCGCGTGCACTCGATTGTATTATAAAGCAGGAAACCAAATACACATTTCCCAATCACTTAAAGTGTGTTTAATTGACTTTATTTTTCATGAAAATATCATTTTTCAATTCAAATTCCTATTTTTGAGATGTTTAATTGACAATTTTTTCCATGAGAAATATATTCCAACTTTTGTTCATGTGACCATATTTTCCTCAAAAATAAAGAAAACATTTGCTTTAGGGATGAGTGATTTTTATTTTTCAGGTAAATCACTCTCTTTTAATCTCTCATGTGTCCCAACTCTCATCTAATCACCAATAAAAATGAACAATTCTAATATTTTCTAGGTTGACAACGAAATCAATTAAACACATTTAATTAATAATTTTTATGCAAATAAGTTCTTCGCAATTGAATTGCTTAGAATATATTTTATTTCCATACAAATTTCATGCTCAAAATAAAATACACCCTTATTGATTGAAAATTCGACCTTCCTTCCATAATTCGTTGTTATCTTTTCTTGGTTTCCATTGCAAACCCTAGATTCTTTGATGTCATATTCACAGGATATGGATTGTGTACTTCTCCAACAAGACCCCATTATAAAATCTAGTGGTAAGTTTTTTTTTTTTTTTTTTTTTTTTTTTTTCCCCCTTAAAAATTTTTCCTTTTTTTTTTTTTATTTTTTTTTTTTTTTTTTTTTTTTCATCCATCCTTCAAAATTTTGCCTTCTTTTAATTTAATTACTTTTATTGTTATTTTTAGTTTGTTTAGATGAGCCGATTCGACATGTGTTTATTAAGAATGGTATGGCTTAGAATAGCTGACTCTGGTGCGAGCGATGGCAAGGAAAGACCATACGCCCTCACCAATCGCTCAACCATTCCTGTAAAGCGTGGCATATAAAACAAAACAAGACTTATAGAAATCTTAAGCCCCATATCCTTTTCAAAGACCATATCTATGAAGCTCCTGAACCACGTGAGCAGTTCCGACTAGGTCGAGTGGAAAAGTACCCATATACCAAGATAGCCTTAAATCTGGTTTGCGCTTTCATGTCCCCGTCTTCCTAGTATACTTTTTCAACTAGTACAACTTCTTGGAAAATTAGAACCTAAATTCTTTTAGGATGCTAAATTATTTTATTTTAGTATGCCTTCACAATAGCATTGACCCCTCGTCCGAGCTACTTTGCTTCTTGTGCGTGACTTGTTTTTTCATAACAAAGAGTTTTTCATTTATGGTAGCAATTGATAAAAAATCAGAGGCTGACAAGCCTATCAAATTCCTTGGCACGTTGTTGTAAACCTCCCAAGCATGTGTCCCAATGTTTTAGATCTCAACCAATGATGAATCGCTCTCATAGCCGTACTCACCTCCTGCAATAACAACAAAGTCTCCAACATGCTCCACAATTGGATTCTTACAGCATCCAAATGGAGGGTACTCGTGACTTCATGTGAGATTTAGAGGGTCGAAGGAGAAGGACAATTTCAAAGAGGAAAACTCAAAAAGAAAATTGGAGTGGGATGATTTAAGATTTAATATGCATTTCATCGAAGGCTGGAGCATTTTCATCCATACATGTTAATGAGGATCGTATGCATGTATGGAGATGGCCCAAGGGTTGACTGTTTGATTTCCCCACTAGTGGACGGGATTGTGAATAAATAATAAACTAATGAATAGAGTGTTAAATCCACGAGAACTATGTATTTGATCGATTTAAAATTAATTGCAACTTTAATCAAATAGCAAACAAGTTGTTGTAATTTTTTTAAATTAATCCCTAAATTATCAATTAAATGAGTAAAAGTAGGTAAATGTATTTTTCAGGCGTGTGAGATGCATTGTTAAGATGTCGAATCATCCTTATTATTTCATTTTTAGTATAACAATTAAAGTGACAATTTGAATTCATTCATATTGGTCAATTTTCCTAATTTAATTGAAAGCCTCTCTCAATAGCGATCAAATATTCCCCTCATGTGACCGTTTTGCCTTTCGATGAAAAATGTAAATATGATAAATGCATTAATAAATGTTAGAACACCTATTGAAACCATATAAGGCATAGACATATTTATATCTTCCATCAAATCTTACAATGTTTATTATATTGTACTTAAACCCTATTGTCTCTCTCGATAACAATAAAATCCATTAATAATTCAATTGGTGATCAAGTAATTAAAAAGAAAAATAAAAACGATAATAAATATCGACATATAAGACAAAATTAAAGTCAAAATAATTAATTAAAAACTAAAAATATCATAACAATGGTTCATCTTATCCTAGAAATATATAAAACAAGTCTTACATATTGAAATTACAAGAAATCATATTTAAGTAGAAAGACATAATCCGAATTTTTGATGATTTGAGAAGATAAAGATGAATCTTGAAATCTTGAAACTCTTCAATAGTTTCCTGATGAATCTCCACTTGTGCCTTCTCTTCTTTTCCCAAAATTTGATTTTGAATCTCCACTTAATTAAATTCTTGCAAGTCCCCTTCAATTCTCTCATAAAACTTATGAATGTTCCTCCTCTGATAATGATAATTGATGAGTATCGGACTATGAAATGTATATTAGAGGTGTAAGAGAGGTTTTCTTTAATATATTTTGCTGTTAGATATTTGTAGGAGTAGAAAATTAAATGAAAATTACGTCCAAATTGGTTTCCAAAATAGTTCCAATCGAAAAAGGAAAGTCACCTTCGAGCGCAAATTTTTTATCTTTGCACAGTAGTCAGTATTTTGGTCATAACTTTGTCTCCTCATATCCGATTGAGTTAATTCAAAGTTCATTGGAAAGTTAACTTAAAGGGCTATAATTTTTCAAGAGTAGAAGTTTTTCAATTCAAAGTTTACTATACCAGAAATAGGTCTCAATATTTAAATAAAAATCTGAAAAATATCTTGTGTGATTGGAAATCGATTCATGATAATATTGTGATTATATTCCATTGCTTTTTGACTTTTAATTGCATCCAATTGCCTCCTAATAATCTTCAAAGTATCTCTTGTAATTCAAATCAGCCATTGGATAATATTTGCAATTTGGTCCTCAAATTTTGTACTTCGACATTTTTCACTTCTTTGGCTTCTTTATTTCAATTCTACTTCCAATCATCAAGTTTACCAAATAAATGAAATATACAATAAATTAGGCTATAATTGCTTAAAAGAATTATTAAATGTCTATATATATATATATATATATATATATATATA
>NC_036248.1:29550448-29557684 GCF_002742605.1 Olea europaea var. sylvestris | reverse complement strand
TATATATAAATATATTGTCTAAATAAGTGTATAAAATACACTTCCCAAACTTAAACATTTATTTGTACTCAAACAAAATCATAACCTAACTTAACAAATACCCAAACAGGCAAAAAAATGTTTTGATTAGATAATTTGACTTTTTACCTCAGGATTTGAAATTATGATATTAAATCTATAAACAGCTTCTAAGTCACAATACAAAAATCAATATCCACTCTTTTTGTGCAAAATCGATGCATGTGTGTGAAGAATTAAAATTGTCAACATGGTATTTAGAAGTTGTTTCAATTCCTGACTCTCTATGGTCAAATATATCCTTTTATCTCTCTTTTGATTCACACGCCTCCAATTTTTTCTTTTCACTTGTTCCCAACGTGTAATATCAAGTTGAATTTCATTACTTTCCTCACCCTCTTTAGTTCATATGGACGTCACTAGTTGCAAGTCAACACATCAATAAATAAGGATTTTACAACCACCTGATTACTTCAACGTTCAAGATTCAACTAGGCTAATTCCTTCATCAAAAGTCAAATTTTCTCAAACAAGTTTTAGAGCTTTAACTAAGGCATTTAGTGCTTTTACTTTTTATATGCACTTGATTTTTCTGATTTTCAAAAGTATTGTTTTCTTTTTGCATTCTCTCTTTTAAACTTTCTAGATGACCTATGTAGTAGACTTTAGATCGATGACTTCGAAATCAGATGATTTTAGGACATCATGTTTTATATATCATTGCAGCCTTAACAATCCAAGTCAAAAAGGCTTCGAAGATAACTAATTTTTGTTTTAAGTGCAATTTCATTCTTGATTGCTTTCTTAATGACTCTTGTATCGAGCTTTAAATCGATAACTCCCAAGTCAGATGATCTTAAGGTACCAAGTTTTTAGATATCCTTATAGATTTAATTACTTGAGCCATAAAGGTTTAAAAGAGAAGTTTTACTTTCAAAAAATATGCCTTGATCAGTTCAATATCCTTTATTAAATACCTATTCAAACAAACCAAGTTCCAACTTAAGACTCTCGTCCAATTTTATCATGTTAGTTTAAGACAATCCACACGTAACTTTCACATCAGGAATCCACATTCACATCCGTATTTTTCTACAATAGTAAAATCACCCCCAAACTATGTTAAATTTGGTCTCTAGATCATTAATTTAGGATAGTTTTGGATATAGGATCTATGTTCAATCCATCAACCTTTCCCGCATATGAATCAACTCATTTCATCACAATGTCAAACTTAATTCTAATGTGCATATAATATCAAGTTTTGTAGGGTTAAGCATCAATCAATTTAAGTATGTAACAAATCTACAGTCCATAAATTAATACCAAATCTTAAATTAAATCATCATTGCGGGTTGGGCTATCTAACCCACAAAAGCACACAATTTAATAAAAGAAAATATATTTGAAGTTCAAATTTTTTTTGATGATTTTTTTATTATATACTAAAACAATAATGAAAAAAACACACTAACACTAAAAAACACAAGAAAAGTAAAAGCTTAAAGTTTTTTCCACTTCTAAACTTAAAATCGACATTGTCCTCAATGTCTTAAAGCATTATTAAATGTATAAAGGAATGAGGAAGAAGAGGAAGAATGTACTCCCCAAATTTTGCTGTTGAATGTGGAAGGAACTATTTTGCAATCCATCTTAAAGTTCAAGTTGTTAAGCTCCTTCCAATGTTTATATCCATGGAACCTATTAAAAGATGAAGGAAACAATCAAAAGAGTCAAAATTAGTTCTTTTTTATGCTTAAACTCCAGTTTCATGTTACATGCATATTTCAACTCCTTTTGACTCAATTAATGTTTCTTTAACCGGGCTATGTGACAATGATGAGGATGACCCCCAAACTGAATTGAAATGTGCCTAAATCCAATGTAAACTAATAATCAAGATAAATCTACAGGCTATGCAGTACAGAAAACCAAATTAATAAAAGGAAAAAAGGTTGGGTTGCCTCCCAATAAGCACTTAGTTTTTAGTTCTTAACTAGATTGTACAGAAGAATTGATCATGGTAATTCAAATAAGTATCTTGAGCCCTTGTACTTCTTGCAATTTCTACCCTTGGATCCTCTTTTTGCCATCTAGACTTTGAATTTTTCATTCTCCTCTTGAGCAAGGCTTCCTATATTTTTAGGCTTTATCTCATTTGAGCTTTGTTACACCTTTTCAACAACGTACTTGCACTCCTCCAAGACTAATGGTTGTTTGGGTAGATTTTGTAGTTTAAAGATCTCATGTGCATCCTCCACGCTCATGGTCATCTCAACTTTCTCCATATCAATCAAGGTTCGACTTGTTGCTAAAAAAGGTCACGACCTAAGATTATTGGCATATCTTTATTGTCTTCGAGCTTCATAACAAGGAAGTCGATAGAGAATATCAGGTTCCTAACCTTGACGAACAAATCTTCAATCTTGCCCTGTGGGTATCTGATGCTCATATCTACTAGCTGCAGCATCATATTCGATCCTTTGACTTCCCCAACTCCTAGTTTCTTGAAAGTAGACAAAGGCATTAAATTTACACTTGCATCTATTTCACATAAAGTAATAAAATAAAATCATTTGCCTAGTGAAATATGTAAAGTGAAACTCCCTGGTTCCTTAAGTTTTGGTGGCAATTTATTTTGCAGCTTTACACTGCTCTCCTCTATTAATAGCACTTATTCCTAGTCCGAAAGCTTTCTTTTCTTAGATATCATATCTTTCATAAACTTTGCATACATTGGGGTCTATCGGATTGCATCGATGAATGGGATGTTGATGTAGAGCTTTTTGAGCATATCTAGGAATTTCTCAAATTGATCATCCAATTTTTTCTTTTGCAGTCTTTGTGAAAAAATGTAGTGGTTGCACAAATTCTATAATAGGAGTTAACCTTTGGGTTCTCTAATGCTCTTTTTGTCTCCACTTCTTTCTTCTGCTTAGATTTCTCCAATTACTTCTCAACCAAAGTGTGTAACTTTTCTTTTGTAACAACTGGTCTCTTTACATTAATCTTTGGCACTTGAAATCCACTATGGGTAGCTAGTGCCTTAATCTGCTCTTCCTCCACAACTTTCATTGCCATTACCTACTATTTGAGTGTGTCACTAGGCAATGCTCTTGGTAGTCTCTTTGAAAGTGTTTTAACTATTTGTCTCATCTTATTTTATAAATTCTTGATGGCAGCTTCCTGAACTTGCAAGCTCTTATATGTTACTTACATTTGTTGAGTAGATATTTTTGTCAACTTACTCACAAGATCTACTAGTGAAGACTTTTCTTAATTTGCTGAAACCTAGCAGTACAGTTTGCAGTGGCACAATCCGAGCTCCCTGATTGTTGCTCCATTGGAAACATGGCTAATTCCTTTAGGTTGGGTAGTAAGTGTAAGGATTTTGATTGTGTTGCTGTCTTTGAAAATTTTGAATATAATTTACATCCTCTAGTGACTAAGCAAAAGGACTACCCACAGTGCAGTCAACACTTTCATGATTCTCTCCATAATGCTTGCATTTCTATTCAGATATTTGAATTGCACTAATCCGTTCCATTTTTTGTGCCAATGATGTCAACTGAGTTGATATTACTATCAAAGAATCAACTTCATATACCCTAGTAATCTTCTTTCCACTCATCCTTTCAGAATGCCAAAGTGCACCAGTGAACGCCAAGTCCTCCATGATTTGGTAGACCTGGTCCGTAATTCTTTTTGCGAGAGAACCATTTCATGCAAAGTCCACGATCCCTGCTTATCTAATTCGGACCAATGTAAAATTATTACACCTGAAGCCACCTCTGCAATTCGTATTGTAGGCATTGGCTAAGTAAACCATTGTATCATTTTCAAGCCTCTGAATAGCATTCTGAGTCCAATTGTTAGAAAGTAGTAATATCATCCCTTAGATTTGCAATTAACATCAGCGAAAAATATTTGCTAATGAACTTTTGACTCAATTGGTTCCATTTAGTGATGCTTTGCTATGGACAAGCGTTTAACCACTCTCTGGCTGAGTCTCTTAATGTATATGGAAAAAGCCTCAATCTAATTGTTTTGCTAGGCTTTCCTGGATACTCAATAGTTGCACAAATGTCCAGAAATCTTGATTGCTTCCTAGGTAATGGTCATAAAAACTTGATATATGAGCGTTGGGATTCTCTATAACTCTTCAAAAGAATTGTAGAGGATTTTGAACATGTTGATAACATCAATCCTTAGGTGGAAGTTTGATTGACCAAACAACGGATATACTATGCTAGACTAGCTTTCCACAATCGGTAAAACCATGCACTCTTCCGTAAGTCTTGTATTTTCATTAGATACAACCACATTTGGTTGTGCTGCTCCTAGATTAGCCCTAATGGCCATTTGATTCGAATTTTCATTTATCATGCCTTCCTCTTTTTGTTTTTGGCGTGTTTCCAATTGTTGTCTTCTTGGAAGATTGAATGTTCGTTCGACCTCCAGGTCAAATTGAGTAAGATCATCGATTCTAAAACTTTGCATACAAGGTCCTAAAAAATGAAGCCACAAACACCGTAAATTTTTTATAATATAATAATTTAAACTAAAAAAAGTAAAATTCATATTAAAGCTAAAATTAACTAAAGCTCATAAAAAAAACAATAGTCCCCTACAACAACGTCAAAAACTTGATCATTCGATTTTTTCCAAGTGGAAAGGTTCTTGAACAAGTAATAAAGTAATGAATAGAGTGTCGAACTCACGAGAACTATATATTTGATCGAGTTAAAATTAATTGAAATTTTAATCGAATGGCAAACAAATTGTTGTAATTTTTCTATATTAATCCCTAAATTACCAATTAAACGAGTGAAAGTAAGTAAATATATTTTTCAAATATGTGATATGCGTTGTTAAGATGTCAAATCTCCATTGTTATTCCATTTTTAGTGTAATAATTAAAGTGACAATTTGAAATCATTCATGATGGTCAATGTTCCTAATTTAATTAAAAGTCTTTCTCGATAGCGATCAACTTTATTTCGCTCATGTGATCTTTCTACCTCTCGATGAAAGATGCAAATATAATAAATGCATAACGAGTACTAGAACAACTATTTAAATCATATAAAGTATAGAGGTGTGTATTTTTATTCTCTATCAAACTTTACAATATTTATTATATTGTGCTTAGATCCTATTGTCTCTCTCGATAACAATACAATTCACTAACAATTCTATTGGTGATCAAGTAATTGAAAAAAATGATAATAAACATCCACATATAAAACAAAATTAAGGTCAAAATAATTAATTAAAAACTAAAAATATTATAGCAAGGGTTTATCTTATCCTAACAATGTATCTTATCCTAACAATGTATAAAACTAGCATAACATATGAAAATTACAAAAAATCATATTTGAGTAGAAACACATAACCCGGGTATTTGATAATTTGAGAAGATGAAGATGAATTTTGAAATCTTGAATCTCTTCAATGATTTCCTGATGAATCTCCACTTGCACCAAGTTTTAATATCCACTTGATTGAATTCTTCTAAATTCCCTTCAATTCTCTAACAAAACTATTAATTTTCTTATTTTGATGAAAATAATTTTTGAGTATTGGAGTATAAGATGTATATGAGAGGTTCTCTTTAATATATTATGGTGTTAAGTGTTTACAGGAGTCGAAAATTGGTTGAAAATCATGTCCAAGTTGGTTTTCGAAAGAGATCCAGTCGAATAAGGAAAGTTATCTTCGCAAGCACTTTTTTGTCTCTATACAGTAGTTAGTATTTTGGTTATAACTTTGTCTTTCGATATCCGATTGAGTTGATTCAAAGTTTGATGAAAATCTAACTCAAAGGGCTACAATTTTGATAGAATAGAATATTTTCAATTTGGATGTTTACTATGTTAGAATGGGTCTCAATTTTTTATTAAAAATTTGGAAGATGTCTTGTGTGATTGAAAATCGATTTATAATAGTATTCTGATTAATGCTCTAAAAGAAGAGCCTAGGAGTCGTGATGCGCAACCAAAATGCCAAGCCAAGTGGCTTAACGCCTTATTTTGCGGTCAATGGTAATGAGCATCTAGGATTATCATCCTTTTTTTGAATTTTTTTTTTTTTTGATTTTTTTTTGCAGTTCTTTTAAGTTAAAAATTATTAAAGGCTAAATTCTTCAATTTGCCCTAATTTAAATCAACCATTTGAACCCAAAATTCCTCTCCTCCAATTTGCAACATCTTGGCACTTTCTCTTCCAACGGTTGCTAATCTTCGACACTTTCCAAGGGAAGTTGGACGCACTCAATCCGCAAAAGAAAAGAGACAAACTTGGGGTTTTTCCTTTTTGATAGTAGGCCCATGGCACTCATGGCCGTGGGATTTTTCTATACAAGTGCTGAAACTGAAAGAGTCCGTGCTAAAAGTCTAAAAGAGTGGCTAATGAGTAATGAGTCAATGCACTGGAGTGGGTTTTCTCTAGTGTACACTATCAATTTTACCAATTTTTTATGTATAAAATGGGGTTGGCAGGTGGATAAAGGCAAATATATTATTATTATTGTATTTGTGATCATTATAACATTCATTCATGAATTTGACATCTTTCAATTTGATCAATATGATATTCATCCCTTATCAATTTTGTTCTTTTTGCGCTAAAGAAACAGGGGAAATGAGAAAACTTGGGGTATTTCATGTTTACAGAATTTGTAATTTTGTGTGCGTCTTAGTCTTATTTTATTTTAGTACACTGAACCTGAATGTTTATAAATTTTATATTGTTTCTATTTTCTTTAGGAACCAATGGAACAAGGTGATTCTTCAACACTATCTAAATCCAATGCTAGTTAACTCTAAAGAGATTCCGGAGATTTTAGATGGCAAACTGCAACTTTGGTAGATCCAAACAATCTTAATTATGTGAAATGCATATTATTTGATAAGATTACTATAGGAGGAATTTCTAGGCATAAACTTCACGTAGCGGGAATCAAGGGAAAATGTGGTTCAAAGTTTTAACCGACAATGCTTCCAATAATATGGCCACCACAAAATTGTTAGAATTACAAAGGCCTAACATATTTTGGACATTATGTGCCACTCACTCTTTAAACCTTATGCTTAAAGCAATCTCCAAACCTCTCAGCTTCAAGGAGTGATTAACAAGGCAAAATCATTCAATATTTTCAGTTATGCACACTACAAGACTTTGGCATTGATGAGAAAGTTCACCAAATAAAAGAGA
>NC_036248.1:29497004-29550018 GCF_002742605.1 Olea europaea var. sylvestris | reverse complement strand
AAAATTATGAAGCACAAAAATTAATAGGTATTACTGATATATGTGATTGGAGACTGAAAGATAGAATCAATATATCTATTAAATATTGAAATTCAGAAAGTACTTTCTTTTTTTATTCATTAAATAATAAGTAAAAATAAATCATGACAATTAATGAACAATAGAGTACTACTGAAATACTCCAAATATAACTTGAACACAACCGTTCACGAAATGCTTTTCAAGTCATGTCACATTTATCTAATACTATTACACATAGATTAAACAGTGATAACTTGGGACAGAAATATACCAAAATAAAACATCATTCAATTATCAACTTTCCCTATACATGTTGAAGTATAAGCATTGATTCTTTCTCTCACACGCCACTTTAAACTCAATTCTCATAAGTCATATTACGATTCCACCAATAATCTTTGATTCTCTAACCTCATAACTCGTTGCAAGTCCTCAAACCCAACTTCAGAGCATGTAAATACTAACTTGTTCATTATTTCATCACCCGCCACCACATTTTGTATACTCCACCATCTACATTGACCATCAATTATTAACTCACAGACCACTAACTCATCCATCTCCAATGGATTGTAAATGTAAACAAAATTTCCAATTACGCACGTATTTAATGAAGAAATTTCAGAACTCTTGCTCTTTAATTTCTCAACATATATGCAAGGCATTTCGCCAATTTCTTCACACTGAAAATTTTCTCCCACAGCCTTCCAAATTTTCAATCGCTCAGCTTTTTGAGAATTTTTTCAAAACCCCACCAAAATCAAATCGCAACTAGAAGTCCCAATGTTATAGTCTACAATGGGTTGTCCAGTATTCAAAGTGTAGGGACCGAACCAGCATTTTGATTTTGGATCAAACCAATAAGTCATACCTGATTGTTTCTTCGTGACAAAGAGTTTTTCTTTTGTGGTAGCAATTGATAAAAAATTAGAGGCTGACAGGCCTATCAAATTCCTTGGCATGTTATCGCAAATCTGCCATGCACATGTCCCAATGGTGTAGATCTCAACAAGTGATGGATCGCTCTCGTAGTCGTACTCCCCCCTGCAATAACAACAATGTTTCCTACACGTGCAACAATTGGATCCCTACAGGATCCAAATGGAGGGTACACGTGACTCCATGTGAGATTTAGAGGTCAAAAGAGAAGGACAATTTCAAAGAGGAAAACACGTAAAGAAAATTGGAGTGGGATGATTTAAGATTTGACAGGCATTTGATCGAAGGCTGGAGCATTTTCATCCATACATGTGAACGAGGGTCATAAGCATGCATGGAGATGGTACGAGGGCTGTGAATGGCTTGCTTGTGAAGGATGAGCCACGGTTTAGGTCTTTTGTGGTGGCGAAGGGAGGTGATAAGTGTATTTTTACACACTTATTTAGGTCACAAACATGACTTAATAATGATCAAAATGATTGAATTGTGACTTAATCTCGTTATATTTATGAATTGTAGGGAACACCGATGAACATGGTGAAATTCAGAAGAAAAGAGCCGAAAAAAGACTAAAATGGAGCAAAGTAAAAGTTCGGGGACCAAGTTACAAATAATCCATAGACGAGACAGGAAATGGAATGAAGATTCAAGAGTATTAGAGGCCAATCGGATGAGGAAAGGAGTCAAGAGGTGAAATATGGTCGAAGTATTATCAAGTATCAATTTTCAGGCAAAAAAGTTATGCTCGTGATTTTTAGTCTCTAATTGAGATCCATTTTTGGCATAGTAAACGTCATAATTTGAGGAATCCTATTTCTATCAAAATTGTAGATCATTGAGTTTTCTTCTCAATTCACTTTGAATCACTTCAATCGGAGATTAGGAGAGAAAGTTATGACCAAAATACTGAAAGCTGTCCGACGAAAAAGTTTCTATAACCATGCGGTCGCATGGTTATAATTCCTTGCGGTCGCACAAGGCAGTACAGGGAAAAATTTGGGCTGAAACTTCTGAACCATGTGGTAGCATGGCTTTATACCGTGCGGTCGCATGGTATAAAAATGTGACGAAATCTTAGGTTTCCTTATTCGACTCAAACACGATTTAGTAAGGTTTTGGGCGACTTCCTTGACCTAATTCCGCCTCCAATAAATACCAGACGACCCTGAAACATAAAAAGGGGGAATATACACAATTTTGGAGGATTTGGAGAGGAAGAACAAGGCAAAAACAAGGCAATCCACTTCAAGATTCAAGATTTCACTTCAAGAATCAATTGGGTAATGTTCTTCCTTGGTTTTAATTATTGTTTTTCTTTATTTCCCATTATGCTAGGCTAGATTTTTATTATGCTAGGAGATCGATGCACCATGCAGTTGGATCTTTAATTTTCTAGTTTTACAATTTGACATTAAAATATATTTCTTTTGTTTTGAATGATTTATATGCATTTATTGTTTCCGCAATTAAGGACCGTAATTGTGTGAGTTTGGGTGATTTATTCTTGCATTAGATTCGACATAATATAAATCATCGTAGGGTCCGATAGGGGATAGAAATATACTGTCATGCCCTACGTGAATCTTTAAATGTTCATAAAACTACATGCATTTTAATATATGCACTTGTCATAGAAATATAGGCCGTTGGTATATAGAAATAGGTTTGATACATTTCTAGAGAGAGTATTGGATAGACTTAGGAACATTGATTCGTCAACAATTGAATTATGTTGTCATATTGTGAAATTAGAGTTTAAAGTGATAATTGCATGGAAAATCGTGATTCTAGTGTGTTTAATTTCTATTGATTACAACAAACGTGCGTTCTTAGCAATTGATTTTATTCTAGAGTTTTAAATTATTGTTTTGCATATTAATTTCAATTTAATCATAAAAAAATTGCATAATTGGGGTTTAATTAGGTCTACATTCACTTTGGTAATTTAGTTTCGGTTAAGGTTACGGAGGTAAAATTTGAATTAATCAATTTCTGTGGGATGATATTCGGACTTATTTATTTCTCGAGGCACTAATTCGAACTCAATTTTTATTTTGCTAGCATAATTTTATTTTTTTATTTAAGGTTATTATCCTTTATTTGTGTTTTAGTTATTTAAATTGTTTGAATCTCAGTGCTCGTACTGGCTTTAATTCTCAGATTTGCATGTCACGATTGCCTGGAGGAGAATTGATTCCAGCTGATCTTGAAATTGAGCGCACCTTTCATCGACGACAAAGAGATCACCGCGAAGCATAAGTACAAATGGCCAACGAATTAAATAATTCTATTATTCAAGCTAATGAAGGAGAGGCAGTGGATGAAGGAAATAAAATTCTAGGGGACTTCTTGACTCCTCAAGTTATTCAAAGCCAATCCAGTATTGTATATCCACCGTTTGGGCAGCCCAACTTTCAATTGAAGACCAATGTAATACAGCTGTTTCAAAATGGACACCAATTCTATGGCAAAGTCGAGGAGAATCCACACACACACGTATCTCGATTTCTAGCTATGTGTCAACATTTCAGATACCAAGGGATTTCAGATGACGCTATCAGATTAAGGCTTTTTCCACATACGTTACGAGACAGAGTACTTGAATGGTTGGATTCACTACCGGTTGCAAGTACTACTACATGGAATGAGCTGGCACACAAATTCTGCACAAAGTTCTTTCCCCCAGCCAAGATAGCGAAGTTGAGACATGATATATCAGTATTCAATCAAGGAGAGAATGAATCATTTGACGAAGCCTGGAACAGATTTAAAAACATGCTCCGGAAATGCCCTCAGCATAGGTTCGATAAAAACACCCGGATTCGATTCTTCTATACAGGATTACTTCCATACCATAAGAGCGTGGTGGATTCAATATCAGATGGCTCAATATCCACACAAACAGTTGATGGGGCATTGGAATTATTTGAGCGAATGGCTACCACATCAGCCATGTGGTCTTCTAAGAGGGCTATCCCAAAGAAAACTCCAAGTGTCTACGAGGTGGACGCTTATTCAGCAATATCTGCAAAAATTGACTCTCTGTATCACAAGGTGGAAAGCATATCACAAGCTAAGAAAAGCAATTATGAGGAATGTGGAGCCGAGCACAAAACATCAGATTGCCCAGTACTCATGCAAGGAATTGAGCAAGCAGATTACGCACAGTGGGGACAACGCCAGCAACATAATCAATATGGAGAGACTTTCAATCCCAGCTGGAAGAAGCATCCCAACTTCTCTTGGAGCAACCAGAATCAGAATAAACCATAGGGGCAATTTCAACAACAAGAGAAGAGGCCTCAATTGGAAGATATGATAGGAAAATTCATGAAGAAAGCCGAAGCTACACTTCAAAATCAAAATGCAACAATCAAAAATTTGGAAACTCAGATGGGACAGTTGGCCATAGCATTGACTGGCAGAACGCCAGGTAACTTGCCGAGTAACACAGAAATCAATCCCAAAGAGCAAGCCAAGGTCATTACAACTCGAAGTGGAGTACAATTGCCTGAAATCCATGTCAAGAGACCGAGTGTGAATGGAGATACACCTTCCCCTGCTGAAGAAGAGACTGCTGTAAAGGAATCAACTCCAAAGGAAAATTTAGAAAAGTCACAGGATAGGGCCAAAGTCACAGTAAACCCATACGAGCCTCCGATTCCCTTTCCACGGTGGTTGAAGAAGCAAAAATTGGAGCAACAGTACAAAACATTCCTAGAAGTCTTCAAAAAGCTCCATATCAACATCCCACTAGCCGATGCACTGTTCCAGATGCCTAGCTATGCGAAGTTTCTTAAAGATATTATATCAAACAAATGCAAGCTGGAGGACCATGAGACAGTAATGCTTACAGAGAAATGCTAGAATCCAGAAAAAGCTCCCACCAAAACTGAAAGATCAGGGAGTTTCACTATACCTTACACAATTGGTGATTTTTATTTTGATAAAGCATTATGTGATCTCGGTGCGAGTATTAACTTAATGCCACTCTCTATTTTCAGGAAACAAGGATTGGGAGAGCCTAAGGTAGCCATAGTAACTCTACAGCTAGCTGATCGATCACTTACGCATCCACAAGAAATTATTGAAGATGTGTTGGTTAGAGTGGATAAACTCATATTCCCAGCGAATTTTCTTATTTTGGATATGGAAGAAGACAATGACGTGCCTATCATATTGGGACGACCATTTTTAGCTACTACAAGAGCCCTCATAGATGTGCAGTAAGGACAATTAACTCTGAGACTGGGGGAGGAACAAATCTCTTTTAATGTTTTCAAGGCAATGAAATACCCTAACGAGCCCGAAAGCTGTTTCCAGATTGAAGTGCTTGACATAGGAGTCTCCCATAATTTTGAGTTGAAGAAATAGCCAAACATTCATGAGGCCTATATAGTACACTCTCCATCTGTTCTTATTGATTCAAAGGAGATTAAGGCATTCGATATGGGATTTCATACGGATGAGGAGAGAATGACAAATCACTTGGAGAAAGACAGGGATGAAATTCGGAGGATAACTGCAGTGCGGAACAAGACCATATTGAGCAAACTATGCAGGACCTCCCAAGCCATATTTAAAGTGTCATAAAATACCTGTGCCAAAAGTCGAGCTATTGACTATAAAATAGCGCTGGTTGGGAGGCAACCCAACGTTTCTATCCTTTCATTTACTTCGTTTTGCAATAGTTTAGGAAATTTTCATTTTTCTTGCATTATCAATAGTTTTAGGTCATCGATCATACATCCCTATCACATAGCGTCTAGGCATGGTCCATACGAGTTCCAATGCACCGAGCACGAGTCATGAGGTTGAAGTCCTATTTTAGTCAGTCATGTATTAAATTGAACAAAGTGCATGTTTTGAGCAAAGTTTCGTTGGTAATTCACATTTTTGTGATATAAACCCTATGTTAAGACATAAATTATACATTCTGCACACCAACAATATGCACATTGAAGCAAGTTTGGAGGATTTGTGCACTACGTAGGTAATTTCTTGTCTCATTGCATCTGTTTATAGTAGGTGGACTAATACGCATACTTTACACTTTTACAGGATGCCGTCAAAAAGAACGTCACAGCTCCACCACCAAGAGACGATACTGTTGGTCCCAATTTTCATTAACCACCTCCATCTTGATCAGGGAAGTACTCGTACTCCATCTTGCGCTTAAGTTTATTATTGTCCTTCAATTATGTCTGTTTGCACTTTTATTTCATCTTCACATTGAGGACAATGTATTATCTATGTTTGGGGGTGGGTGACATAATCTTGGACACGAACATAATTTCGTCATTTTGGCTATATTCATCAATAACTATGTTTAATTGT
This sequence comes from Olea europaea var. sylvestris, assembly GCF_002742605.1. Classification (NCBI taxonomy): domain Eukaryota; kingdom Viridiplantae; phylum Streptophyta; class Magnoliopsida; order Lamiales; family Oleaceae; genus Olea; species Olea europaea. The sequence continues at coordinate 29,543,721 of NC_036248.1, read as the reverse complement.
TGCAATTCGTGTGCCTGTCAAGGATTTTTAAAAAAAAATCTTTGCCCTTTATTCAGTTTGTTGTATTTCCATTCTTGCATTCTTATATGGGCTTGATAGCCTTGCCGGCTATAATGTGACTATTGGACTGGTATAATTCATAAACTTTAGATATAGTACTGAATAGATTAACCAATACTTGTGATGCAATACTTGACATTATCTATACACGTTGTTCATGCTTGACATGTTAGGTGAATGATTGGATTTTGAGCATAAAGTAGGAAAAGAATGATAACCCTCTATCGAATTAACACGTAAACCACCTTTAAGACAGTTTGGAATTGGTTGAGCTATTATAGGGAACATTGAGATAAGCGGGGGCTCCGTGCATGAAATTTTATTGCGTGGATTGCATAGACCAGTGAGGTGAAGATTAGGTGAAAATCTTATATTAGGGGTTGATTTTGGAAACTAAATGTCTAGAACAATAAGGGAATAAAATTAATTTGTGAAAATAATACACTTCTTTTCATGCCTTTTTGACCCGAACAAGTAAGCCTGTAAGGATATTTCAAAATTTGGTGCCCTAAGGCCAACTGACCTGAGAGTCACCGGCCTAAAACTCGCTAAAGGGGTCATATAGAAAGCAAGAGGGAAAGATGTTAATAAAAAGTCATCTGATCGAGCCTTTATAACTCGAGTGAATAAGACTGCAAGAGTTTAAAACCTAGTGCCCTAAAATCAACTGGTTTGGGAGTGACTGGCCTAAAGCTCACTAAAGGGGTTATATAGAAAGCAAATAAGAAGATGATAATGATATTAAAAAAAATCAGAAAAAATAGAGAAAAGCGAGAAAAACAAAAGAGAGACAATAACATGAAGAAAAGCCCTTAGACATTTGGTTGAAGAAATTATACCTTTAAGGCGAGGCAAGTAACCTAGTTTAATCTTGAGTGTCGAAACAATCAAACTTAGGAGAGCCTTCACTTGTTGAAATGTAAACTTGTGATAGTGAGATCAATCCAAACTACAAGAGGGTAAGGACTACAGCTATGTAAATTCCTAATTTTAAAACACAATTCCGGGATAATTGAGTGAAAAGAATAAGTTTGGGGGGTTGTGCATCTCTCGAGTGAGTAAGGATACATTTGACCACTTGGGGTCGGGACTCAAATTCAGCATGAACCTGATATGTTAGCATGAATTCACACACACACACGTCGATTTGCATTTAACAGGTAAAGGTTGATGTCATTTTTGCACTGATAAATTTTCATAAAGTCAAAAACTTAGTCCAATCCTGAGCCACAACAGGGTATTAAGTCATGTTTGTTCAGAATTAAGTCACTATCTTGTTTGAGGACAAACAATAGTTCAAATTTGGGGGGTTTGATAAGTGTGTTTTTGCACACTTATTTAGGTCACAAACATGACTTAATAATGATCAAAATGATTGAATTGTGACTTAATCTCGTTATATTTGTAAATTGTAGGGAACGCCAATGAACATGATGAAATTCAGAAGAAAAGAGCCGAAAAAAGACTAAAATGGAGCAAAGTGATAGTTCGGGGACCAAGGTGCAAATAATTCATAGATGAGACGGGAAATGGAATGAAGATTCAAGAGTGTTAGAGGTCAATCGGATGAGGAAAGGAGTCAAGAGATGAAATATGGTCAAAGTATTATCAAGTATCAACTTTCAGACGAAAAAGTTATGCTCGTGATTTTTAGTCTCTACTTGAGATCCATTTTTTGTATAGTAAACATCATAATTTGAGGAAGCCTATTTCTATCAAAAGTGTAGATCTTTGAGTTTTCTTCTCAAGACACTTTGAATCACTTCAATCGAAGATCGGGAGAGAAAGTTATAACCAAAATACTGAAAGCTGTCTGGCAGAAAAATTTCTATAACCATGCGGTCGCATGGTTATAATTCCTTGCGGTCGCACAAGGCAGTACAGGGAAAAATCTGGGCTGAAACTTTTGAACCATGCGGTCGCATGGTATAAAAATGTGACGAAATCTCAAATTTCCTTATTCGACTCAAACACGATTTAGTAAGGTTTTGGGCGACTTCCTTGACCTAATTCTGCCTCCAATAAATACCAAACGACCCTGAAACATAAAAAGGGGAGAATATACACAATTTTGGAGGATTTGGAGAGGAAGAACAAGGCAAAAATAAGGCAATCCATTTCAAAATTCAAGATTTCACTTCAAGAATCAATTGGGTGATGTTCTTCCTTGGTTTTAATTATTGTTTTTCTTTATTTCCCATTATGCTAGGCTAGATTTTTATTATGCTAGGAGATCGATGCACCATGTAGTTGGATCTTTAATTTTCTAGTTTTGCAACTTGACATTAAAACATATTTCTTTTGTTTTGAATGATTTATATGCATTTATTGTTTCCATAATTAAGGGCCCGTAATTGTATGAGTTTGGGTGATTTATTCTTGCATTCGAAAGAATTGGAATAGATTCGACATAATATAAATCATCGTAGGATCCGATAGGGGATAGAAATATACCGCTATGCCCTACGTGAATCTTTAAGTGTTCATAAAACTACATGCATTTTTACATATGCACTTGTCATAGAAATATAGGCCGGTGGTATATAAAAATAGGTTTGATACATTTCGAGAGAGAGTATTGGATAGATTTAGGAACATTGATTCGTCAACAATTGAATTATGTTGTTATATTGTGAAACTACAGTTTAAAGTGATAATTGCATGAGAAATCGTGATCTTAGGGTGTTTAATTTTTGTTGATTACAACAAACGTACGTTCTCAACAATTGATTTCATTCTAGAGTTTTAAATTATTGTTTTGCAGATTAATTTCAATTTAATCATAAAAAAATTGCAGAATTAGGGTTTAATTAGGTCTACATTCACTTTGGTAACTTAGTTTCGGTTAAGGCTACGGTAGGTAAAATTTGAATTAATCAATCTCTGTGGGACGATATTCGGACTCATTTAATCCACTTTATTACCTGTTAACGAACCGTACACTTGTGGTGGTTTTAAATTGAAAGAAAATAATTTCGGGAACAGGAGGATGCCACTGTGCAACACCATGACTTACACACGCGTGAGGCGGGCACTAAGTCGATTAGTGGCACTTGCGAGAGTATAACTTCTAAAATATCTCCTCGAATTTCAACTTCATCTTCCTCTGTTACTTGATCTTCAATTCTTGCCATTTTGACAGGTACGGTCGGCAATGGTATCATTAGCAAGTAGTTTTGCTTTATATATAGTGGGCTGATGATAGCTCTGTTCCTTTTCTTTATTTTTAAATTATAAAGAACCGACAAAGGATTGAGAATCTTATTCAATAATGGAATAATATTTATCCACCGTAACCCGTCACGTTTTTCAAGTTGAATTATTGTGTGTGTCCAAGAGATATTTCAATACTCTTGCAAATTAAAAATTCGAATTGTTGGGTTATTCATGCTATGTTGATACATTTAATTATGTAATGTTTTCTTGTTTCATAAAATAATATTATACGTAAATCAAAAAATATTCTACATTTTTAACCACTCATTAAAATGGGGCCAAACGGGGGCTTTTGTATGATGGTGGGAAACTTGTTATAATGTTCCTTAACTTATTTATCCTTCAATAGGTCGGTCCTCAACTGTTAAAAATAAGCAAATTAATCCTCTAACTTTATAGTTATACTATCAAAGTCTACAATGACAAAAACTGTCCAAATCTCTACATATTGTGCTTTTTTGGAAGTTCGAAGAAATAATTATAAATATATACTTAGAAGTAAGTAGGCTTTTGAAAAAATAAAATTACACCAATAACTTTTCTATCATTCAAAGTTCAAATAATAAAGGATCATTTATTTGCTAATGATTTCTCATGACTCCAATGGTAGTATGTCACTATTTTTGTTGTCTTCGACTCTATTATACCTTTTGTTTTGAAACAACTAAGATGCACTGGTGAGAAGGTCCCATTTCGATTTAGATGATCCAGATCTCCATCTCTATTATCAATTTTTTGTTGGAAAAATAATGGCAATGGAGAAGAAAATTATAAAAGTATATCAATAAAGGCTTGAACACGAAATTAATCTCGCTGTTCTCAAACGTTATTTGCCTCCTTTCCAATGCGTTTTAAGGATTTTCGACAAATAGTTTGTAGGATTAAACAAGCCTTGACAAGAAGAACACCAAAAAGTAAAAGTGTTTCTTCACAATGAACAAGTGAAAATGGAAGGATTATGTGATAAATTTTCTCAATATTGGAAGTACATTTGGGGATAATTTTTTAATGGAACTCAATATTTCTTTTTTGCACTTGAATCACCTATTTATAGGCCTTGACAAGTTTTTCACGAAGTTGTGCAAAACAAGGATGAAAAGCCACCAATTTCAAATAAAAGCGGTCAAAAAAACTAACCGTTCATGCGATCGCATGGGCTATAGTCATGCGGTCGCATAGTTACATCCTCCACAGCCCTCCCATTCTCGGGAGGGCCTCATGCGACCGCGTGGGCTTAATCCATGCGGCCGCATCGTTAAGCCCCTTTTTTTTCTTTTTATTTTGGATAACAAACAAATAAATTTCCAACAACCTCCCACTTGTTCAAAATCCATTTTGATCACATAAACAAATATCAACACTTATGCATAAGAATTAGATATCTTTCTATTTAAATCTATTCATAGTGTAAATCTCATAAAGTATTATCAGAATTTCAGGTGGCTAATGTGCCTTGAAGCAATTATTCTTTGTGACAATATCAATGAAATCACACACATAAGTTTTATACTTTTCACTAGTTCTTCTAACTCGCTTAGTGCTAATATGGCCTTGTACTAATTCTATTTTATTGAACTTTTAAAGAGAGAAAACTCCAACTCTTCAATGAGACGGCACCACCCCGAAGTTCACATAGGTGAAGTTTTTTCAGTATCTTTATTACTTTTATAGATACTTGTACTCCATACTGAACTTCATTAAGAGTTTATTTTAACTCATTCCTCTAACAGTAACAACCAACACTATTTTCAAAAGATAATATTAGATATATTTAATAATGTTGAATCCATCCATTTACCGAATAACTTGTTACCTCTTGAACCTCTATATACTAGTTTAGTATATTTTGGTAAGGTTGCTGTTATTGGTGGATCTATTTGAGAAGTTTTAATCCCATTTTATTTGATGTTGATCTCACTAACTTTTTTGTAAGAGGTTTCGTAAATGGATCAGCTAAGTTCTCACTAGACTTAACAAATGTAAGAGAAATTACTCCGTGTTTGATTAATTTTCTTACATACTCGTGTCTTAGACTCATGTGTCTAGATTTTTCATTGTATACTTCGTTATATGCTCGAGCTAGGGTGGCTTGACTATCACACAAATATAGAAGAAATATCCTTTATATCTAAAGATATTTCATAAAATAAATCTCTTAGCCACTCAGCTTCTTTCCCGGTTTCGGCCAATGCTACAAACTCTGATTCCATAGTTGAATGAGTAATACAAGTTTGTTTCTTAGAGTTCCAAGAAACTGCACCACCTCCAAGAGTGAATATCCAACCTGAAGTAGATTTATTCTCTCCCGCACTCGATATCCAACTTGCGTCGGTGTATCCTTCCAAGATTTTAGAAAATTTCGTATATTGTAATCCAAGATTTTTGGTTTTCTTTAGATAATCAAGAACCCTACCAATGGCTTTCCAATGTTCTGAATTTGAATTGCTAGTAAACCTACTTAGTTTACTTACAGCAAATGCTACATCAGGTCTTGTACATTGTGATGCGTACATAAGACTTTCAATTGCACTTGCATATTCTATTTGTGCAATTGCTCTACCTTCATTTTTTATTAATTTAATATTTGGATCTATAGGAGTGCTAGCATCCTTAATATTCAAATGTTTGAATTTGTTTATCACACTCTCGACATAATGTGATTGGCTTAATGTAAAACCCCCACTATCACTTTTAACTTTGATACCAAGGATGGTATCGACTTCTCCAAGATCCTTCATTTTGAAAGTAGAGGATAGAAACAATTTTGTTTCTTTGATCCCGTCTATATTATTGCTAATGATTAGCATGTAATCAACATATAGACATACTAACGTAAATATATTTTCATTCACTTTCGTGTAGAGGCATTTATCTACCGAATTGTGATTAAATCCATTTGACATTATTTTAGAGTCAAATTTCTCATGTCACTTTTTGGGAGCTTGCTTTAGTCTATATAAGGATTTAATTAATTTGCACACTTTATGTTCATTTCCCGGTAGAACGAACCTTTTTGGTTGTTCAATATAGACATTTTCTTCGAGATCTCCATTTAGGAACACCGTCTTGACGTCCATTTGATGAACATGTAGATCGTAAATAGATGCTAACGCAAATAAGATCCTCATCGAGGTTATCCTGGTTACGGGTGCATACGTATCAAAGCAATCAATTCCTTCTCTTTGAGGATATCCTTTAGCCACTAATCTATCCTTATAGATATTAAGTGATCCATCGGAACTGTATCGTCAAAGAGAAGGAATAATCTAGCCTTATAGATATTAAGTGATACATCGGAATTGTATTTCTTCCTAAATGCCCACTTGCAACCAATAGCTTTAGATCCTGTTGGCAAGTCAACTATTTCTCAAGTATTATTTGAAATAATAGAATCCATTTCGTTGTTTATGGTTTTTTTCTAGAACATGCAATCTCTAGATTGCACCACTTTCTTATAAGTCTTAGGATCACTTTCGAACAAAGGGAATTGTTCTTACAACATCCTTCCTATCTCCTTCTACTAAGTAAAAATAAATAAGTTGGGAATCTATTTCATCTTATCCTAAGTTCTTTTCCTTTCTAGTTCTTTTACTTCTTCGATGTTCAATTTCAACATCCTTTATGGATGTCTCTTCTGGTGAGCTTCTAAAGATTGAAATGTCCTTATCATTATTTTTAGATTTTCTAGCTACGATTACATTCTCGAAGAATTTCACATCTCTTGATTCTATTATAACATCTGTTTCTAGATTTAATAATCTATAGCTTTGTTGTTGAGAGCATATCCCACAAAAGCATACTTGATACCTCTAGGACATAACTTAGTTCTCTTAGGATCCATATTTTTACAATATGCGAGGCATCCCCACACTTTAAAATAATTAATATTTGGTTTTCTATTTTTCCAAATTTCATATTGATAAATTTTATTATTTTTCATATGAATCCTATTTATTATATGGCAAGCATTGATTAAGGCTTCACCCCATAGATTAAAGGGTAATTCAGAATTTAACAACATTGTATTTATCATTTCTAAAAGAGTTCTATTCTTTCTTTCTGCTAATCTATTTTGTTCCAGTGTTTTAGGTACAAAAGATTGATATATTATTCCATTTTGTTCACAAAATATATTAAATTTATTAGAAAAATATTCCCTACCTCTATCACTTTTTAAAGTCTTTAATTTTCTTCCTAATTGATTTTCAACTTCAATCTTATAAGTCTTAAAGGCACTAAAAGCTTCATCCTTATGTTTTAATAAGTACACATAGATATATCTAGAACAATCATCAATAAAAGTAATAAAATATATATTACCGCCTCTAGTTAACATTCCATTCAATTCACATATGTCGGAATGAACAAGTTCAAGTAATCTTGTTGTTCTTACTATGCTATGAAATAGCTTCTTAATCATTTTTTATTTAACACATGTTTCACATTTTTCCAAGTTGTCAATTTCACATTATATTAATCCACATTTAATCATTCTTTTCATAGTATTAACTCCTATATGTACTAACCTACCATACCATAAATTAAATGAATCAATAACATACGCAGAAAATTTAACTTTATTTGAGTTATCCTAAAAAATACATAGTTTAACCATTCATTCGGTGGAATAGCCTTTTCCAACAAAATGCACATTATGGGTTAATACAAACTTTCCAGTTTCAAAAACAAATTTAATTCCAGGTTTTCCCAAGAGTACACCACTTGCTAAGTTTCTATTCATTTCCAGTACATGTAAGACATTTGTCAAAGTGATCTTCTTTTCCCAAGAGAAAATGAGTTCCACATTTCCTTTGCCAATCACTTTCGATCTTCCTTCATTTTTTATTTGTATCTCTTGATTGTCTTCAATGTCATGATAGGTTTTAAAGAGAGACTTATAATAACATACATGAATTGTAGCGTATGTATTGTATCACCAGCCCAAAACTTTGCTTTGGATTGCATTTATTTCCCTCACCCTGGCGATAATCTCATCAATGTAGTTTACTTGTCCTTTCTTCTTTTATTGTTTCCTATGTCTACAAGTCTTGGCATAGTGTCTCAATTTTTCACAAACATAGCAAGGTCCTTTGGCTTTGTTTTTGAACTTTCCTTGATCCTTTCTAGGACCAAGAAATTTTCCTTTCTTTTTAAATTTGTTGGAGTTGTCCACATTGTTCACAGCATTAGCCTTTGAAGGGCCTTCATAAGAATTTTCAATCTTATCTCTTGCCCTTGATTCTTCCTCAATACGAAGATATTTTTGTATATCTTCCAAAGAAAAGTTTTCGGAATTGTGAAAAATCTTCTTCCTATATCCTTTCCGAGAACCAGGAAGTTTAACAATAATTGCTCCCACTTGGAAAGTTTCGGGAAGTTTGATTTTCACCGCTTTCAGTTTGTTTACAATTATTTGTAACTCATGTACTTGAGGCAATAATGGTATATTATCCAAAATTTTGAAATCAAAATACTTAGATATTAAGAACTTTTTGGTACCTTCCTCCTGGACTTTGTATTTGCTTTCTAACGCGTACCAGATTTCTTTTGTCGATGTAGTGTTGGTGTAGAGATCATAGAGGGGATCGGATAATGCATTTAGGATATGGCCATGACATATCAATTCATCCTCTTCCTGCTTCTTCCTTTCTACACGAATTTCTTCGGTATCCTTGTCAGTTGCATCGGGAATGGGCTCCAATTTTGGATCAAGCACATAGAAGATCTTCAAAGTCATTAATAGAAATTTAAGTTTGTCTTGCCATCTTGTGAAATTTGCACCATCGAATCTGTCCAAGCGTACCAGGTTTTGATTCATCATTTTGATAGTAGCAAGTGTAGATTCCTTCTCCATTGCAATAATAGTAACTAGTAACGTTTGGGATTGTTGGAAAAATAATAGCAATGGAGAAGAAAATTATAAAAGCATATCCATAAAGGCTTGAGCACAATATTAATCTCACTATCCTCAAACATTATTTTTCTCCTTTCCAATGCTTTTTAAGGATTTTCGACAAATAGTTTGTAGGATTAAACAAGCCTTAACAAGAAAAACACCAAAAAGCAAAGGTGTTTCTTCACAATGAACAAGTGAAAATGGAAGGATTATGTGATAAATTTTCTCAATATTGAAAGTATATTTGGGGATAATTTTTTAATGGAACTCAATATTTCTTTCTTGCACTTGGATCACCTATTTATAGGCTTTGGCAAGTTTTTCACAAAATGGTGCAAAATAAAGATGAAAAGCCACCAATTTCAAATAAAAAACGGTGAAAAAACTAACCTAACTAACCATGCGGTCGCATGGTTACAGCCTCCACAGCCCTCCTATTCTCGGGAGGGCCTCATGCGACCGTATGAGCTTAATCCATCGGGCCGCATGGTTAAGCTCCCTTTTTTTTTCTTTTGATTTTGAACAAAAAACAAATAAATTTCCAACATTTTTCACGTTTAAAAGCAATTTTAAATTATAAGTCCTGTCAAAAGTGTACGTAATTATCCACGATTAAAACAGTGTTATTTATCATACTAATATTATGTACAAAAGATTGCATGTTAATTGATTTTTGATTTAGATGATCCAGATCCCTGTCTCTTTTATCATTTTTCCCCCTTTTAAAAGCAATTTTAAATTTGAAGTCCAATTAAAAGGTGACTTGTGCCATGTTTGATTCTACGATGATATGGATATGATTGTGTGATTATGAGAAATAGTGGTTCCGAAGACTGTTATGAATTTCGGTGATGATTTTTCGAGACAGAGAGAATGTCGAGAGGGAGATTCTTTCAGAGGTCAAATGAAGGATGAAGTCCGTATTTATAGATGCTCGAGTGAGTATTACTAGCTAGACAATAATGTTGATATGACAAGTACAACTTCCTTAAGTTAAGGGCTTTTTTCGTGTGTTAGCCGAATCTTCATCACGTCGATCAACACTTATATTTTTTAGGTTGCATGTTGCTGATTATCTTAGTCGACATAGGTCAATTGTTCATACCAATATCATTAGACCCCTACTCGCAAGTAATGGCCTGTCACTTATAACACGTGTCTTCTCCCCAGTGGGTACACTCAACAACAAATCAGTCGGCATGTCACATTCTAATAGGTGTGCCTGGAGACACCATGCCTGCAACTTTTGATGGCACGACTCTTCAATCAAAGGTCATATCAATAATTTTTGCAACGTGATGCTTCATCATTATCTTACACTAATATTACTTGTTATGTATGCCCATGAGTGGTTCCCCCTTGTTCTAGGGGATAAGTAGCCATATACTAAGATAGCCTTATATGTGGCTTGCGCTTTCATGCCCCCCTCTCTTCCCATTATAACCTAATCCCATAGGATGCTAGATTGTTTTCTTTAAATACGCCTTCACAATAGCGTTTACCATCATTCAAGCTACTTTGCTTGTTGTCGAGATGAAGCTCCTTTTAAATTTCAATAATTTCGTCATCTTCTAATATTAGTCCTCCACTTGGTCACTTTAAAATCCATTTGTGTTGATCTTCTAATAGAGGTTGGAAATATTGCTTATTTTTCCTAAGTTCATTAGAGGATCATTTTCCTTTTCCAATAGATTAGTTTTTTCATTCTCTTTGACAGATTCAATAAGGTTCCTATCCTTACCGAATCCCAGCAAGACCGACTCAAGACATTTAGAATCTTGGAATCCGTCGAGGCTCGGACGAATGACGTATTGGTCGACATCAAGCAATTGAACACCGACATATGCTACCCAAGGCACTACACCAAAAACAGGTTTTCGCAACGGGCAAAAAACGTTGCTAAAGGCCTACGGCAGCGTTCAGGCGTCTATTGCAAACCCTGACGTTGAACGTTGCCGTAAACCTTTACGGAAACGTTCATTGAACGTTGTCATATCTCTTATTCGCAACGTTCAATGAACGTTGCCGTAAGTCATTTACAAATTTTTATTTTATTATTATTATTTTTTCCCTATTTGTATAGCTATTTACCAAATTTACGACAAAATAAAAAATAAAATATAATTGACTTGCATGAAATTGATATAATTTTATTAATCCACACCAAATAGACAAAACACATCATTATAATAAATTGAAGAAATTTTTTTATTATCATATTGCCCATCAAATAAACATCTTACATTCCTCTCAAACAAAAGAAAATTAACTTGTGCAAGACCTTCCTTATGCTGCAACTCAAAAAAACCTAAATCTACACCAGCAAGTTTAAAGGCTTCTTCGGCATTTAGAGTTTCTCCTGTGGGTCCAACAGCCTTAGAATTAGGCCACCCTATCAACATAACAGCAATGTAGGACAACGGAACAAGATCACCCGGAACAAGACTCTGTTCCATTCTCAAAAATTTCAGCACTTAAGAACCTGTCATATTCAATCATAATGCCAATAATTAGAATTTCACAATTCAATATAATAGCTGCAAAATCTTGTGCAATGTCTACAAATAAATTCAAACAGACAATATTTTCTTATTAACATAAAAGAAAAACTAAATTTTCAGTTTTCTTATCAAAAAATAATGGACGCATCCATTCGTAAATATTGAATGGATTTCAATCAAGATGGCCTCAACTTCTTAAGTACTGTGCAACTATTAAATATCATTACAAAGACAAGGCATCCACTGATTGAGCTCCTTAAATTCAATAAAAAAGTCCAAATTGACATTAAATTTTCTATAAAATAACCATTATTTTATATTTTGATCAATGGTCTGTTCATTTTGTCTTTAAATACCTTATGATAACAACATCACGTTAAATAAAAATAATACAATTGAGGTTATATTCACATGTGGTGACTTTTTTGTCCTTATATACAGACAATCCAAGAGTACTGCTTAATTTTTTGTTCCCTGCATGCAGCTAATAACGATATTCGTTGCATTATGGCGCAACACACAAAGAAAAGGTTGAAACCATGTATCAACCCAGACATAATCAGACAATAAATCAAATGAATTAAAAGAGTCTAATCAATAGAAGCTATATAATATACCTCTTGATCTCACAGTGAGTGATGAGCTGTTATAAACAGGAGCACCAGAATTTGTAGTGAAGAATGGGGAATTGTAGGCACTTGATGGACGGTACTGAATCAAAATAAGAAAGTAATAAAATCGCCATAGATAAAAATAGAAAAATACAGTTCAAAACAAGCATATCCACAAATAAAAAAATTTATTTTCTCAGTAAATATATACTTCCATTAATACAAGAAAAAAATACACCTTCTGGAGTTTAGTCTTTCTTTTAAAATGTAAGATAGTTTTATCAAGAAACCTCGGTCCAAAGGTGTTTTTATTTTTGCGAAAGGGGCATCCCGATGAATATTATCAGTAAAAAAAAATAATAATAATAAAGGAAGTTATCTAATGAATGATCAAAAGAACTAAGGATTCGTTAACAAATAATAAAAGTATTCTTGACGAAGAAACTAGTAATAAAAGGGCTACCAGCAAGATCAACTTTTGTTTAAACTTCAACAGCTAGCCCAATCAAGATATTAATAAAAACTGAAAACCAAAATCTAAATAACATTATTAAGAAGAAGATGAGGTAAGAGTAGCAATTGGTACCTTGTAAGGGTCCATTATGCAGTAACAGTTGAACTGTTAGAGGGAGAGAGAGATGAATGCTTATGTTGAGAGATAAGAAGAGGGAAATGACACGGCCTTTAATACAAATTTAGGCCATTCAAATTTTTTATCTATTTATTTTAGCTTACAACCCAAGTATTACAGGCAGTGATTGAGGGTGGGGCTTTCTAAGAAGAGTCGTTATATATTAAAAAAAAAAAAAAAGAAGAGGAATAATCCAAATTTGAGGCTGAGACTTAAGAAATGAGTAAAAGAATCATCTCACTATGATAACTAAAACTTGACATCCAACGTTCGGTATCTAGTAATTAAGAAAACTACTGTAAAATATTATAGGTAAGATGATGCATGTGGGACTTCTTCATCAATGATGATTCTATTTCAATCTCATCATTAAAAATCTCAACTATAGAAAATTATCACAAGTCTTTAGATATTCTTTCTAATTGTTCAATCTCAATTTTTTCTTAATTGATCTCTTACAACCTCTGTGTCTAACGTGTATGTTTATTTGCACATTGGGACTCCATTAAAGTGCAAAAGTCACCTTTTGAAACAAAAAAGTCTATTATTTGCACTCCAACAAAAAAGTCTACCTTTTGGTGTCAAACCTCGGTAATATTCCCTCAGATCTTGTTTCAAAAACAGGAACACAAGTTCCTTGCACCAACCAAAACCTTTGTAAACCATTTTGAGCAACATAGTAATTAATCATTCACAATAACTTTTTGCTTCACCAAATTCAAAAAATGGTTATGTGAATTGAGTAAATAAATACAAATTTATTGGCAATGGAGAAAACCATTAAATCAACTTCATATTCGCAAAATAATTCAACCACCAATCAAAAAAATAATAATAATAATAAATAAATAAATAAAGCCAAAGCATTAGTGGAAGAAATAATTACCTGAAAATGGGGTGGCAGAAAAAGCTCGAACTGCTTGATGCTTTTGAAATTGGCGAGACAAATCGATATTTTCAGACAACAGTACACTTCGAATGAGTTTCATTTCACCTATTAATTAATCATCAAACAACATATTGCATAAAGAATTCATTTTTTCTAATTCTAAAGGGTTAATTTCAGAAACAGTTACTAAACTTACCAAAAAATGACAAAACAGTCACTGAAGTTTAAAACTTTCAGCAACGGTCACTGAACTTCTGGGTGGTTACACTAATGGTCACTTAAGTTTAAAAAATTTCACAAATGGTCACTGAAGTTACCAAAATGATTCTACTTCAAACTTAAGGACCAAAGTGACCAAAGAATATTGAGGGCCTCATATGCAAATTTCCGGGCAAAAAACCCCCAAACCTGGCAAATTTTGATTCCAAAATTTAGTATATTAGAGCTGTAATTTCAGCAATTGAGTGGTTACCTAGGGTCTTTTGAACTTGAATATCAGTTCCCCCAAGGTTGATTTGCATACTTGGTTACATTGGAGCCTTCAATTGATGGATGAGATTCATTTTCTCACGAGCGAACTTAGTGCAAATAATCCAGAAATTGGCTCAATTTGATGGTTAATTGGTGCAATTGATTTATGACCCAGCATACTTCCAACCTGAATTGAAGATATTAAGGGCGAATTTGAGGATTGGGACGGTGTAGAAACCTCAATTGAAGGTGGACAAACCTGGTTGCCTTGCGTATGAACTGTCCGACCTGTTCATGCACTTTGCTCCCAAATTGGTGATGACCCATAGCTGGAATAGGTGCGTTATGAAGAGAGGATGCCAGGACAGGTGGTCCGCGATCATTGGAACCACCACCGTCGCTGAAAAACGAGTTAGTCGGCCGCGAGTTCGCTGTTTCCAAAAAATGCTCTATATTTCAATTTCTTCGTTGTTTGTTATTAAATGAACATGGATAGATGCGTCTAGATGAGCTTGAGCGATCTGTGTGGTGTGATTAACATGGGCATCAATGGAGTTGGATGAATTTGGAAGAAAGTCGGGGCAGTTTTGGACGATTTGGGAAATTCATTTTGGCCGAAAATTTGCCCCTGAGGTCCTCAATATTTATTGGTCACGTGTTTTGGTCCATAAGTTTGAAGTAGAATCATTTTGGTAACTTCAATGACAATTAGTGTAACCGCCCGGAAGTTCAGTGACCATTGCTGAAAGTTTTAAACTTCAGTGATCGTTTGTAATTTTTTAGTAAGTTCAGTGACCGTTCTGAAATTAACCCAATTCTAAATATATAAAAACTATAAACAAAAATAAACTTTTTGTTTACTGTAAACAAATTTACACATACTGTAAACAAGAATTCGTTTTTTCTAAATATATAAAAACAGTAAACAAAAATAAAAAAAAAAAAACAAATTTTTGTTTCTAAATATATAAAAATAGTAAGGTTCGCTACCTTAGGACTAGTAAAAACAAAAATGAACTTTTTACCTCGCAAATCAACATAAACTCACACAAAAATGAACTTTTTGTTTACTGTAAACAAATTTACACATATTGTAAACAAGAATTCGTTTTTTCTAAATATATAAAAACAGTAAACAAAAATAAAAATAAAAAATTTGTTTCTAAATATATAAAAACAGTAAGGTTCGCTGCCTTATGACCAGTAAAAACAAAAATGAACTTTTTACCTTGCAAATCAACATAAACTCACACAAAAATAAACAAATCTTTAGAAAATTACTTTAAAAAATGCAATCACGAAGCCAAACAGAAGAACCCTTGCTTTGTACCACAAGATTGGCGAGTCTTACAGGAGATCTACCTTGCATAGCATAGTCGCCAAGTTGTTAACCGCGACGGAGTGTAGTCTCTCAAGCTGTGGAGGAGACTGATGGACCCACTAAACAAGTTGTTAATCACGGAGTCGCGACTCGTACGATTAGGGTTGAAAAAAGGGCCGGCTTGTTGTCATTTGTGAAAGAGTGAAAGGGAGGGAAGAAGGAAGGCGGCGCCTCTTCGCTTACGTTGTTGATGGTGGCGATGGAAGGAAGGCAACGCCGCGATTCTAGTGGCGAGAGACCGAGAGCGAGAGAAAGAGGGAAGAAATTAGGGTTGTCATTTTGGATGGCAGGAACTTGAGTTTTTAACCACACTAACCAATTGGGTCGGGTCGGGTCGGGTGGTTTGTGTTTTGTTCAAGTATTAATTTATTGCAAAATGCTACTAAAACCTCTAACGGCAATGTAGATATAGAGTTGTGGCAAAAACTTATTAACGGCAACGTTCATTGATAGTTGCTAAAACCTCTAAAGGCAACGTTCAAATAAACGTTGCCAAAACTATTAACGGCAACATTCATTGAACGTTGCTAAAACTAACTAAAGGCAACGTTCAAAACTATTAACGGCAATGTTCATTGAACGTTGCTAAAACTAACTAAATGCAACTTTCAATGAACGTTACTAAAACCTCTAAAGGTAACGTTCACTGAAATTTGCCAAAACTTATTAACGGAAACGTTCATAGAACGTTGCCAAAATTGAATGCACGTTGCAAAAAAAAAAAAAAAAAAAAAATAATAATAATAATAATAATAATAATAATAACAACAACGGTCTATGAACGTTGCAAAAGGAATCTCAATTTGGTCAACCAATGGCAACATACATTTGCTGCATGTTGCAATATACCCCGTTTAGCAACATACAATTGACGAATGTTGCCTTTTAAATGTTGCAAAAGCCCCTTTTTTTTTGTAGTGAGGGTAGTATTTTTTCTTGTTATCCTATCTTCAATCGGCCATTCTATTTCTCTATCTTTTTCTTTCTCTTCACGTCTCCTTCTTTTTAGGTATTTTTAACTTAATCGCTTTCTTGAACCATTCTACTATCTCACTTTTCCTTCAAGCATGGATTTTGACATGAACTTCATGACAGAGCTTGCCAACAAGGCCAAGCAAAAGAAAAGGCACAACGGTTGCACAAACTTAAGATGGACTAGTAATTTGAGAAGTTCTTGGAGGTGTCGAAGAAAATTCACATCAAGTATAGCATAAACAGATGCCTTAGACACGAAGCTACATTAAATTCATGAAAGATATTTTATCCAACAAAAGGAAGCATGTATAATTTAGAATTCGATAAGAGAATATTAGATTTAAGTACAAGTATTAATTAATTTAACATCTTTAACTATTTTTATGATACTAGGTATGAGGTTAGCAAAGTCAAATACAATATCCTTACAGCTATATGTGATTGATACCAAGGACGAAGCTAGAAAATGATGTTAGGTTGGACTAAAATTTAAAAATTTTCGAATGAACTCACTTCGCAAGAGGCTAAATTCATGACATTCATGACTAAAAGTGTACAACACTCGATAAAATAAAAGAACACTAGATGTTTCACCCTAATATGTTCCACTAAATCTTTTTATAATTTTTTTACCAAATAAAAAATCGACGCTTTCTTTAAAAATATAAACTAATCGAACAATGATCGGAATAAACAAAGGATACATATCCACCAATGATACTATTCTAAATAAATTTGACGAACAATATTTTCAAACAATTAAAAGTTTTAGTCGAAACACGCCATCAATAATATATTAATATATGTTATTGTCTCAAAATACTATTTGGTATGGACAACAATCTTCTATATCACTTCATTTCATAGTGAGAAGTCACATCTAAAAGAAACAGCAACAAAGAATTATGAGGGCCCAAAACAATTAGATTTAATTCGTGTCCATATTTTGCCCAATTTCAAGAATGTACTTGTATATAGATTAATTTATAAATGAATAAATTTTAACAAATATTTTTTTATTGACAAGATCAAATCTAGAGCATGTTATTTATTATGATCATAAACTCTATTTCATGGTCAAAATAATTAATTTTTTCTTATAAGTTATATGAAAACATATGTAGAAATAAAAAAATTAATTACTTTTAGGTTTAGCAAAACATGTATTATATAGTGACTCTTAACTATTAAAATAAGTAATTTTTAGATCTAATCAACACAAATTTTCTTTAGTAAATTTTCTTAATTACCATTAATAAATTTAGTCAAACATGCATTAAATAAAATGTCTAATATAAAAATAAGAAATTCATGTTTCATAAATGTTATGAAAATAGCATTTAATAATCATAGCCTCTTCGACAAGATTTAATTAAGAGTAATTGGCACAAAATGTCCGTACCTTTCAAGATTTTTGTGGAAAACATCCATACATTTCATTTTTTGGCATTTTCACCCCAACCTTCCACCTTTCATTGCGCAAAAGGTTCTTTCTATCCGTTTTTGACGATTTTACGCTTTTATTCAAATAAAACAAAAATAAAATAAACTAAAAAACTAATTGCAAACATAGTCTCAAATTTTCAATTACAAATCAGTCAAAAATCAATTGCATCCTTTCATATTGAATATATACATAAATTTTCTAGCCATAAGCTATTTTAAATAATCAACAAAATGCATTTGCTCCAATCCATTAAAAGCACAACATTACCCATTGCACTTCCCAAATCATACAACATCGAAATTTTCCTGCAAGCCTCGAGAATTGCATTCATTGAACAGCCCATACATCTCACTTTATGAAACATAAGAAAAAGGCAGTTTGCTCAGCGCAAGTGAACGACACGAGCTCATTGTGTTATCCATTTAATTTTATAGCGGAGGCCAGGTGGTGCCGAGTGTACATTTCTTCCTTCGTTAGAGGGAGCAATTAGTAATTTTCTTACTAATTTGTAATTTTTTGAAAATTTGGAACTATGGTTACAATTAATTCTTTATTTTTTCTTTTCTTTTCTTTTTGTTTTATTTGAATAGGAGGGTAAAATTGTCATAACGGATGAAAATGACCTTTTGCGCAATGAAAGGTAGAAGGTAGGGGTGAAAATGCCAAAAAATGAAAGGTATTGACGTTTTCCACAAAAACCTTGAAAGATAGAAATGTTTTGTGCCAATTACCCTATAATTAATTGAGCGTTGTTAGGGTTAGAATTCAAATTAAAATTGAGCTTACACAAATATTTGGGCAAAAATTGAACAAATTATTTTTAAATTTCCATGTGGGCTGAAGGATTGGCTGGACTATAGCCCATCCCAGCCCCTCACTCCCTCCGCCCATGATTGATCCATCAAATATCTATGACTAATCATTGAAGATATCTTGCTAAAAGTGGACAAGTTAACTTGCGGATTTCATCATCTTGGATATGGTTGAAGATAGAGACATAGACATACCACTTATTTTTGGTCAATCATTCCTTCTTACTTGAAGGTTGTTGATTAATATTTAGAAGGAATAGTTGATGTAGAGGTTAAATGATGAACAAGTAACCTTCAATATGCTTAAGGCAATCTAGTTTGGGAGTGCTTTTTTTTCATGGATCAAGACATGGCGGAGCCCAATAAGGTCCAGTATAGGCATAGACCTGCACTGAACTTTTGGCCCCATCCCAATCCCTTTCAATTTTTTTTCTTTTCCTTTTTTCCTTGAGAATTGGCCTATTTGGATTTCCATTTGGGAAAATTACGTCAACCCTTACATTTTAAGTTTCAGCTTCATAATTCAGGTCTTAAATATTATTTTTCAATAATCAGATTTTATTATTCTTTTTAAAACATATATATCCACTAACACAATACCAACCCCAATTGCAGAGTTTCTCTCTTTAAAAAATTTTCCAATACACAATACCCACCAACAATCCTTGGAACTTTCAAAAAAGCCTCTCCGAAAACTCAATTTTGCATATCTTCTTGAAGCCACTAATGGCTACCATAATGATAGTCTTATTGGCGGATTTGGGGATGTGTATACATCTCAGGGAAAATGTCGTGGCTATAAAGAAATTAATATGAATGGCTAGAGGATAGTATGGTACCAAATTGATGGTGGCGACGCTTGATGGTATCATTCTGAATTGAAATACGGCGACGGCGGAGGGATAGAATAGGGGATGCCATTCATGAATATAGATGGATTCTTTCAGTTAAGACTTGAGATTCATGCTAAATTTGGGTCCAGGAGATGGGAAAGAAAGAGCGGAAAATGGAGTTGGTCTTTTGTGGGAAATAGGGAAAAAATAGATGGAAATTGATGCGACCGTGAATGGAAGAGAAGTTGTGGCGTGCGATAGGGTGGGGGAGACGTGGAAAAAATAGAATGTGACACGTTGTGTTTTTTGCTAATATAATTGTGACTCACAAATTGTATTATTGTGATTGTGATCTTGTGTGATTTGTAATTAGTATATAATTATGATTATAAATTGTGTATTATTGAGAATGTAATCAATTTAATTAAATTATGTCACAAAATGTAACCACCTAAAATCATGAAATTATTATTTTCCAAAATTAGCTGGTCACATTTGACTCCTGATAAAATTTTGCAATATCCAATTTAATTAAATAGATCACAATCACATATACTCACAAATTACACAGGGTCATAATGACAGTCACAAAAATACAATTGTAAGTCACAATTAAAATTTAGTTGCAAATTATACTTTTTATTGGAAAAAAAATTATTTATCCGATAACAAATTATCAAATTAATTAGTCACGGCTCATCTATCAGTCATAAATTATTAAATAATTGGTCACGACTTATTTATCGATCACATAATATCAAATTAATTTGTTACTATTTATTTATCGATCACAAAGACACAAATTATATATTATAGTTATAAATTTTAGTCACATATTTTAGGTCACATGTTATTTATCAATCAAAAAATAATCATTTTATGGTCACAATTATCCAAAATACAAGTTTTATTAATCACAAATTATCGAATTAATTGGTCACAACTCATTTATCAATTACAAATTATCAAATTAATTTGTCACAATTTATTTGTCAATCACAAAAATACAAATTGTATGCATATTCATAAATTTTAGTCACAGATCACATATTTTTTCGGTCTCATATTATTTATTGGTCATAAAATACTAATTTTATTTGTTACAATTATCCAAATTACATGTTTTTACTGGTCAAACTCATTTATTAGTCACAAATTATCAAATTAATTGGTTACAATTTATTTATAGATTACAATGACACAAATTGTCGTAATCATAAATTTTAGTCAATATCACCCTTTTTTAGGTCACATGTTTTTTATTGTTTAAAAAAATTGCCATAATTTCCCAAATTACACTTTTTTTATTGTCACCAACCATTTATCGATCCCAATTCATCAAGTAATTGGTCAAAACTTATTTATCAATCACAAATTTTCAAATGAACTAGTTACAATTTATCGATCAAAAGATACAAATTATAAGTCACAATTATAAATTTAGTCATAAATCGTACATTTTTTTAGATCATATATTATTTATTGGTAACATAATACTCGTTTTATTGAAGACAAAAAGAACTTAAAGTGTGTTTGATTGTCAGTATTTTTCAAGGAAAATATCATTTTTCATCAAAATTTTTATTTTTGCGCTATTTGATTAACAATTTTTCATGAAAGGTATTTTTTTTACTTTTAATCACGTGACTATATTTTTCTTAGAAATAAGGAGAATATTTTTTTTTGGGGGGAGGGATGGGGGAATAGACTTTTATTTTCCAAGTAATTCACTCTCTCTTTCTCTTTCATCTACTCCCTCTCTCGTCTAACTACCAATAAAAATGGACGAGTATAACACCTAAAAATCAAAATCAATTAAACACATAACTTTCATACAAATAATTTTTAGACAATTCAATTGCGTAGAATTTATTTTCTTTCCAAATAAATTCTATATTTACAATCAAACACATCCTTGAAGATTGATTCACATTTTTGAGTTAATCATTTCAATGGCCACTAAACGTAAATCTATGTCTTCGATTACTCACTAAAGTTTAAAATGTCGAGTTTTAGCCACTAAACTTTAAAAAAAATTGTACGTTACTCAGTGACATAACTTTTGTCTCAAATTTCAACGGAATTGATGACATGACTAGCGGAATATACATGTGGATTCTCGTCACACTTTTAAACTTTGATATAGTCGAGTTTTGGTCATTAAATTTTGAAAAATATCTTCTATTGCATACTAAACTTGGAAGTGGTTGAATTTTGGCCTTAACTTTGATATAATCGAACTTTGCCACTAAACTTTAAAAAACATCTTCTAATCCTCACTATAAAATTTGAATTTAATTAAACCTCAATTTATCTCCCTTTAAAACAAAACTTTTTAATTTTTATACTCATTTTTAATCACACATTTATACAATAAAATATATTACACATAAACTCAATTTTTTAAAAACTTTTTAACCACTCATTTCCCAAAGAAATCACTATTTAAAACTCTTTTTTTAAATAATGGTCATCAAGCAAGGGCTAAAATTGTTGTTAAAATTTGAATTTAATTTAATTTTAACAATAAATATATTGTGTGTTTCATTGCGATTAGTAGTCATTTTCTTTGCATAGCTTTGCAATCATTGTCTGTACCACTAGGAATTATTACTCAATTACACAGTAGTTAAATTTAAATTTAATTTATTTTTGTAGAATTTTAAGCTATCATCATCATAATATTTGAATTTTATCATGAAAGATGCAATGAATTTATTGTTAAATAAAATTAAATCCAAATATTAACAACGAATTTTAATTAAATCCAAATTTGTTGTGAGTAATACAAAAACGTTTTGCAAATCTATACGAAGGAACTGATTACTAATTGCAATAAAACACAAGATATATTTATTGTTAAAATAGTGATGTTTTAGAGAATTAGTGGTTAAAAAGTTAGAAAAAATTTGAGTTTAAGTGTAAAATATTTTATTGTATACATGTGTGATTAAAAATAAGTATGAAAATTAAAAAGTTTTATTTTAAAGTAAGAAAAACAAAGACTTAATTAAATCCAAATTTACAATGGACAATAGAAGATGTTGACCAAAGTTCGACTATATCAAAGTTTAGTAATCAAAATTCGACACATCAAATTTTATTAAGCAATAGAAGACATTTTTCAAAGTTTAGGATCAAAATTCAATAATCTCAAAATTTAACGATGTGACCGGGCGCCACATGTACTTTCTTTCAACTACATAATAAATTTCTTTAGAAGTTTGAGACGGAAGTTATGCCATTGAGTAACATACAACGTTTTTCATAGTTCAGTGATTGAAACTCGGCATTTTAAACTTCAATAAGTAATCGAAAATATAAATATAAATTCAGTGACCATTGAAACAATTGACTCCACATTTTTATAGGGAAAAATGTCATAACTTTTGGTTGGTAAATATTAGTGGGGTATGATTAGATTCAGATTAATAAAATTTACCTTGGAAATAAGTTAATACGTCCATTATCTCATCTTTATCAATCTATTCAATTAAATTGGGCCCACAAATAATGTTGGAGAAAATGAGTGGGAGGCGTAATAATGATTTGGCCATTAAATCGTACCACTGGCCCTTTAATTTCAGTTCTCTATAGATACAATCGCATTGGATATGAAGAAATTCACAAAACTAAAATAGAAAGAAGAAGGATTAAAATTTCGAAAATGATCTTGATGTGTACGAAAATTATAGCCCGACCCCGAACTTTCAAGCATGGCCCGAGGTAAATACCTCGACCACTCTCATCTCCAAATATCCTTTAAAATGTGGTCGGGCCTCTCATAGGTAGGACCTAATAATCAGGTCCTACTAAGGTCGGGTCCACATGCCAAAATATTGTCCTCTTCTCGAGTCTCTTGCGAGTTTTAGTGCTCCTATGACTCAACTGTTTATCATTATCTAAATACTAAACGTATTACAATTCATGCCAAACCTAAAGTGGTAATTGTGATATAACTCAATCACTGTACAAGATAAAGATTACAGGTGGTTGAATCCTGATACAACTCAACCACTGACATCTATAAATACAGGACTCGGCTCCATTATTCAGGTATGTTTCTACAATACAATTACAATACATACTTTTACATAATTTCCTCGTCTGACTTAAGCATCGGAGGGGCGACGAAAGCATACCTCGTCGCCTTTGTTTCAGGTACTGGAAGGTTTCGTTCGTGCTCGACCTCAGTCCTCAATCTTGAAAAATCACAGGTACAATTTTTGGTATCATCATTGGCGCCGTCTGTGGGAAGCGATACATTAACCATATTTTTACCACATCCAAAAATTCATCGAAAGTGATAAGTTTTTCGAGCAGTTTCTCTCCCACAAAAAGACAATAACCAAAGAAGGAATGAAAATAGCTATTAGAAAGAGAACATTTTTTGGGCAAGCACAAGGATTATTCGAGCAGTTCTCTCTACCCACAGAGAAGTTGGCCACTAGAATGAAGAAAAAATGGCTATTACTGACAAAAGGTTGAAAAAATATCTAGATTTGGTCCATGAAAGGGGTGATTTGCAACTTGAACAATCTGCCAATCAAAATTGAAAAAATGATGGAGGCCGTTATAATCTTTGTGCTGGAGCATTTGATAAAAATTAGCAAAACGGGGTGTCATGGTAGAGCCTTTTTCTTTCCAACTTGATTCTTTTTCAAACAAACAAAGGAAAGGACAAAAAGAAGAAAGTTCTATTCAAAGATTTGGCTTTAAAAGTTGGTATTTCAGAAAGATCTTTGGCAGGGAGTTGTAGCTATTGGCATCCCCATTGAAATAATCCCAAAAAGCTCAAATATTACGGCAACCGAAATACGTGCGATCTCTTTCAGTGGAAAGGAAGGCAATGAGGAATCAATACTATGACAAGTGGCCTCCGATGATGGAAGTGGCGAGTGTCGAAGAATTGGCCCACTATTATCGCTTTGAGCATAGGATTATAGAATAATTTCGTTTCATTAACAAGAATTGTGTTGCAAACTCGTTTACCTGTCAGATGCTCGATCAAATGCTTAAGTCAGAAATTCCCTCATTTTTATGGTTGCAGTAACTACGCAATATTTTACAACCTCCGACAAAGGTCATCGAGGCAGCCGCTGACAAGAATGCCACCCGCAGCCCACCACAGACTTTGACGACAACTCCGCACTTCATAGTTGGGGTTTCTTTGGTGAAATTTCAAAGATCATGATAAGTCTTCAAGAATAATTTGAGACATGGATCTTTAAGCAATGCATTTGATGAAATAAGGTAGCCCCACTTTCGGCAACACCCATGTTTGCCTGCACTTTGGGCACTAGACTAGCTGAGGAAGTGGACTCTTCCGTGGCATACAATTAACGTGAACAACTTATAAAAAGGGGAGTGATCAATCTTAATTATTTTTCTTTCATTCTTATTCTTACCTCTTCAATCTTCACGCCTACAATTTCTTTTGCTCAAGTCAAACTAGTTTGCATTTATCTAACAGGGGGAAAGTAGAATTTCAACTGATATTTGCCATTCATTCTGTGAATATTTGTACTTGGAACTCACTTTGTTGGTTGCTAGCCACTACAACACTCTTAAATAACAATTGTGATTCGGTCAAATATGAAGTGTAGGCTAAATGCAGAAATGCTTAACAAATAACAAGTCAATATCCACTTAGCCGATTTTGAATGATGTTGTGCATTTGGTGGCTTTAATAAAGAAAATAAGTAAAATTTCTAGTAGCAAGAATTCTCAAAGAAACTTTGATACTTATGAAGGATTTAATGCTTAGAGTTCTTGAATATGTTTAAATAGCTTCAACAAACCTGCATTCATTTGTTATATACTTATCAATAGTTGAACCTAATTGAATTATTTGCTGTACGAAGCTCTTCTACCTTTGCATACTTGCTGATTTTATGATACTAATGTCCAGCTTTGGAAACAAAAATAAAGTGATAGAAGGAGTTGAAATCTGTGGTATATTTCATGCATTGGATTGGCTGGGAAAGTTAAAAACTATGACTACACACTACATGTGATGATGGAGTGCCTTTCACTCATGGGTTGTCAATCACAGCTTTTATAGACTTTTTGCTTGGTCAGGAAATCAAGACTATACTAAGTGTTCAACAAAATTTTCAGTTGGGATTTCTCTTATTTAGAGCTCCTTCTAATCATCATATTTATTATTCGACGACCTTGCATTGTTGAAGACCAGCTAAGCTAATGATTCTCCTATTTATTGAAGGCGAGCCTTAGCTCATGGTTTTCTTATTATCGAAGGCGACCCGCAGCTCGTGGTTTTCTTATTATCGAAGGCGAGCCTTAGCTCGTGTCTTTCTCATTATTGAAGTCAAGCCCTGCTCCGCGTAGGCACACAAAGCCCTGCTCCGTGCAGGCACCTCAAAGCCCTGCTCCGTGCAGGCAACTCAAAGCCCTGTCCCGTGCAGGCACCACAAAGCCCTGCTTCGTGCAGGCACCTAAAGCCCTGCTCCGAGCAGGCACACCAAAGCCCTGTTAAGAGCAGGCATCACAAAGCCCTGCTCCGTGCAGGCACCTCAAAGCCCTGTCCCGTGCATGCACCACAAAGCCCTGCTTCGCGCAGGCACCTAAAGAATTGCTCCGAGCAAGCACACCAAAGCCCTGTTAAGAGCAGGCATCACAAAGCCCTGCTCCGCGCAGGCACACAAAGCCCTGCCCCGGGCAGGCACACCAAAGCCCTGTCAAGAGCAGGCACCTCAAAGCCCTGTCCCGCGCAGGCACCAAAAGCCCTGTGACAAGCAGGCACATTAAAGCCCTGCGTTGAGCAAGCACATCAAAGTCCTGCCCCAAGTAGGCACCTCAAAACCCTGCCCTGAGCAGGCACCAAAGCCCTGTCACAAGCAGGCACATCAAAAGCCTTGTCTCTCGCAAGCACCAAAGCCCTGTCCCGTGCAGGCATCTAAGTCTTGTCCCGCGCAAGCACAAAAGCCTTACCCCACGCAAGCACAAAAACCCTGTCACAAGCAGGCACCGACAAAAGCCCTGTCATGCGTAGGCAACTAAGTCTTGTCCCACGCAAGCACCTCTAAGTCTCGCAATGCATCGAGTAAACAACCGGACGATGGTCTGTCCCAAGCTTGTCAGGCTCAACCTATTATTAATTCAATGGAGCACAGCTCGAGATAGTATTTCACATTGGGCTCGGGGGCCTGTCCTCGAGCTCAACACATTGTCTACGCCCAGTCAGAAGGGCTCGGGATAATTGCTTCACATTGGGCTCATGCCTATCTTCGAGCTCAATTCTTTTTTTCAAATCCCAGCCACAAGAGCTCGGGATGGTTGTATCACGTTGAGCTCGGGGGCCTATCCTCGAGTTCAATCCATTGTCAAATCCTAAACACAAGAGCTCGGGATAAGTCTCTCACATTAGCTTGAGACTATCCTCGAGCTCAATACAATCTAATCCTAGATGCAAGGGCTCGATATAATTATTGCACATTGAGTTCGGGCTATATCTCCTATATGAATCTTTGTCCATTCGTCAAACCCATTACTTCCAAAACTTTTAACAAAGCTCGAGGTTGAGCTCGTTCTTTTCAACTTCTAAACAAGGTAGAGTCAAGCTCTTTCACATCAAGTACTGATAAAGCTTGAGGTTGAGCTCGGTCATGCCAAATTCTTTTACAAGGTCGAAGTCGAGCTCAGTTCTCTCAAAAATTTCAACAAGATCCGTGTGCTCGGGGGCCTATCGACTTGACATGAGCATGCCTATTCTTGAACTTAATATACTTATGCATCTCATGCCAGAAACTCCCATATTGCACACGAGCTCCTGACATGGATGCACGGGGGCCTATGATGTGTACGAAAATTATAGCCCGACCCCGAACTTTCAAGCATGGCCCGAGGTAAATACCTCGACCACTCTCATCTCCAAATATTCTTTAAAATGTGGTCGGGCCTCTCATAGGTAGGACCTAATAATCAGGTCCTACTAAGGTCGGGTCCACATGCCAAAATATTGTCCTCTTCTCGAGTCTCTTGCGAGTTTTAGTGCTCCTATGACTCAACTGTTTATCATTATCTAACTACTAAACGTATTACAATTCATGCCAAACCTAAAGTGGTAATTGTGATATAACTCAATCACTGTACAAGATAAAGATTACAGGTGGTTGAATCCTGATACAACTCAACCACTGACATCTATAAATACAGGACTCGGCTCCATTATTCAGGTATGTTTCTACAATACAATTACAATACATACTTTTACATAATTTCCTCGTCTGACTTAAGCATCGGAGGGGCGACGAAAGCATACCTCGTCGCCTTTGTTTCAGGTACTGGAAGGTTTCGTTCGTGCTCGACCTCAGTCCTCAATCTTGAAAAATCACAGGTACAATTTTTGGTATCATCAGATCTCAAATTGATAATCTATCAACTATAATTCAATTCACAAATTATTTAGAAATCGTTGCTTCCTTGCTGTTATTCTACACCTACTTCATCGTCGTAGTTATGGGACAATTGTCTGTAGAGAGACAGAGTGGAGATCTGAAAAGGTGGGCGGCGATGTGTTCTAGAGGGAGTTGTGTAGAGAGAGAAAGAGAGTGATAACAGAATAAGGTCGGCCTTAAATAGAGAAAATTAGTGATGGCAATTTACCCGCTCCGCCCCGAATGGAGAAAAAAACCCGCCCCATGGTGGGGCTTGGGGCGGGGCAGGGCGAGGATGCTCTGTCCCGAACCCATCCCGTGAAGAAAAAGTAAAAAAAAAAATTAAAAATAATTTTATTTCTAAACAATTCATCAGTTAAAAACTCATTTTAAATTTGTATTTTATTATCTAATAATAACATAATTCGAAACTTTCAAAATGTAAAAAATAAAAAAAATTAAACGGGGCAAAAAGTTGCCCCGTCCCCACCCCGTCTAAGGCGGGGCAGGGCATGGGACGGGACGGGGTTTTTGCCAAACGGGACGGGACGGGACGGGGCGGGTGGGGGTGCCCTGCTCCGTTGCCATCAAAATGATCTATTGTGTGTAGAGAGAGAAATCTAATAATATTATTATTAATATTAAAAGTTGAATTACTACCTGATTTTTGAATAAATAAATTTTAAATTTTATTTTTGAGATTGAGAGTTGAAAACCACGTGTAAGTGTAATTTTCTCTCTCCCGTTTTTGACTCATATACTTTTTCTATCATTATTGCAAATTTAATCAATCAAGAAGAAGAAGATAAATTACTCCGGGTGCTTCGAGAAAACAAAACAGCCCGTGGATGGACCATTGCTAATATTCGGAGTATAATTCCAGCTATTTGCATGCATAATTTTTTATAGAGGAGAATTATAAACCTTTGGTTCAACCTCGGTGCAGATTGAAACCTCATCTACAAGAAGTGGTCAAGCATGAGGTTTTCTGGTTGTACCCATGAAGTTTTTGAGTGGTGAATAATGACAACAATGAGCTCATACTGACAAGGACGATCAGGAAGATGAGTTTGTATTGATTATCACAAATTAAAAGATGCAATTCGAAAGGATCAGTTTCTTATTCCATTAATTGATCAATATTAGAGCAACTTGCAAGCTATTCCGATGATTGTTTTCTCGATGGTTATTTGAAATAGGATCAAGTATGTGTAGCTCCGGAGGATCACGATAAAACAAAATTTATCTGCGGAAAAAAATTTGAAATAGTAATTTTTGGAGAATGTGTGGTAGATAAGAAAAGAGAGAAAAATGAACTAAAATTTTAATGGAGCCCAAACACGGGATTAAATAGCATTATGGTAAATTTTCTTATCGGGGATGGCTTTTGGCTTGTACATTAATGCCCCCGTTACATTTCAACATTGCATGATGCAATTTTCTTATAAATGGTTGAAAAGTTTATTGAAGTGTTCATAAATGACTTATCAAGATTTGGGTATTCATTTGATGAATGCCTAAAAAATTTGACTATTGTTTTACAACAGTGAAAATCACTAATATTTAACTGGGAGAAGTGTCACTTCGAATTTTGTTGGGTCATCGAAATTATAAAATTTGATCCATAAAAAAAGTGCCCTTATAGGCGGGCGCACTTCAAAATCAATTATGAGAAGGCTAATTTGACTCTTCTCTAGTGGTTTTACTATTGGGACCAATTTATTTTCAGCAAAAGATTGCAATCGTAAATCGTTATCTTGAAGAACTTCAACATCTTCTAAGAATCAGAAATTCGTTTTTGAAATGATTAATTTCTTCTTTTAATTCTACTATTGTACGTTTTGCAACCTTTCTTTCATGTTCATTATTAACTCTATCAAGAATTTCTCGTAAATTATAAGTAGCTCAATTCGTTAAGGTTTTTTTTATTCTGTCGAAAATTTTAAGTAAATATTTCGATAATTATCTTTCCGAAGGTTGGTTCCTCCACTTCTTCAACCAGTTGGATGAAATATTCATGTCAAGAATAAAGAGGTTTTTGAACCTGGTGCTTCTAAGCAAGATGTGTGTAGTAGTTTTATGGTATTGTTGGGGCACGTGCACAAAAATCGAGATAACGAACAGAGATTGGATATGAAAGTTCATGATAAATATTTTTCAGGGACAAGACGACGTACGAAGAGAAGAACTACAAAATATAGAATATGAAGTACTAATTTGAGTGTTTATTTATGTTTGGTGCCTTCGGTTGCAAAAGATATACACCATTTATATTTCTGTGACATTCTTATTAAATTAATTTTATTCCTTTAATTTAGTTTTATTTATAACATATTATCTCATGTAGGTGCAGCTCGTTTAAAGAATAAGAAGTTCATACGATGAATATAGAAGAAATGAGTATAGTAAGATAGACGTTTATCTATATTATGATCTTTTACACACTAGGTTGAACTTAGTCGTCTTGAGAATATCATGGTCGTAACACCGATAACACTGATTATTAATTAATAGAAAAAAGAGAAAGTTTATCATGAAGTACTGCCTCATATGCTAAGCTTCTAATGTATGTCAACGCAAGTACATGTGCACTTGGCAAAATTCTATTTTTCTAGTAGTGTAAATTCATTCATTGTAACTTATTAAAATAAGATGCTCAATTAGGATAGATTCTTCTCATCCCAAGTCATATCACGATTCCACCAAAAATATTCGATTCTGCGACCTCATAACTCGTTGCAACTCATCAACGCTAATCTCAGAGCACGAAAATACCAACCTACTCGTTAACATTTTGTCAGGCGCCACCACATTCTGTATACTCCACCATCTACAACAATCATCGATTATTAACTCACACATCACTATTTCCTCCATCGCCAATGGATTGTAAATAAAAACAAAATTCCCGACTACACAAGCATTCACCGAAGAAATTTCTGAACTCTTGCTCTTCAGTTTGTCAACATAGACGCAAGGCATTTCACAAATTTCTTCAAATTGAAAATTTTCTCCCACAACCTTCCATATCTTCAATTGTTCAGCATTTTGATCGTCCTTGAACAAACCTACCAGAACCAAATCATCATTAGAAGTCCCAATATTGTAGTTAACAATGGGTTGTCCAGGTTTCAAACTATAGGGTTCGGACCAACATTCTATTGCCAAGTCAAACCAATAAGTCAACCCTGATTGTTTCTCCGTGACAAAGAGTTTTTCATTTGTGGTAGCAATTGAAAGGTAAATCGAAGCTGGCAAGTCTCTCAAATTTCCTGGTATGTTGTCACACATGTGCCATGCACCTGTCCGAATGTTGTAGATCTCAACGGGTAACTGATCGCTCCCATAATCACACCCGCCACCTGCGACGATTATGAAGTCTCCAACACGTGCCACAATTGGATCATTCCGCCACCCAAATGGAGGGTGCACATGACTCCAGGTGAGATTTAGAGGGTCGAACGAAAAGGATAATTTTAAAGAGGATAAGTTGTAAATAAAGTTGGAGTGAGATGATTTAAGACTTGACATGCCTTTGATCGAAGACAGACGAACCATTTTCATCCATACGTGTGAACGAGGGTCATACGCATGCATGGAGATGTTGTAAGGGTGGCGAGTAGCTTGACTGTGGAGGATGAGCCATGGCTTTGGCTTCTTGAGGTGGCGGAGAGAGGATTTCACCATGCAACACCACGACTTACACACTCTCGAGGCCGCCACCAAGTCGATGAGTGGCACGTGCGAGAATATTACTTCTAATATATCTCCATGAATTTCCTCCGGTTCATCTTCTTCTGGTTCTTGATCTTCAATTCTTGCCATTGAGCTGTTGAAAATTTTCTTTTTTGCTCTATTTCTTTACAAATTAATTAGAGATAAAGAGCATTGAATCTTGTCAAATACCATTATATCTGAGTGGGTGTGGTGGGTGTTGGTTGGGAGTGCGGGTGTTGGAGTTGGACGAGGAAATGATATATCTTTCTCTCTTTTTTTTAGGTGTTAAACTATCATTTCACTATTATAAATGAATAATGCCTGATTCCCGCATTGTAGAGGCACGTCGATGGATCCGATCTGTATTTTAAAAAAAATAAAATTACAAGGACCCCACCATATTTCTGTCTTGGCAGCCTGTGGCCTCTGCTTGTACGTGAAGCGTAGTTGATTATAAATTTCCTCACATTTATAATTTCTGGCAATCTGTTTGTTGGATAATTATTTTAATATTTATAGTGGGCTAATGTTGGCTCTGCTCTTTTTCTTTTTAAAATTATATTTAAAGTTGACAATAAAAATGTGTTTGTTGGAGAATATTTTAATATTTTGAAATTGTTAAGTTATGCATATCATTTTGATAAGTCGTATCACTATTTAATCTTTGTTATCAAGGGTGGATCTAGAATTGAATCCAAAATCGGGTTATAAAATTTCAAGTCAAGCTAATAGCTAAAAATAAAAATAAAAAACAAAAAAAAACTTACAATAAAAAAATTGTTTTTACAAAAAAAAAAAAAATTACATTTTTTATAGTTTAATTTTGGACAAATTAAAATGTCTTGGAGATGGTGGAAAGAGACGTTGTTAGGTGGTCCTTTGTCTAACCGCCAATCATTTTTTATATAAAAATTTAAGCAAACCCAAAATAATGAGAATGGAGAAAAATGGAAAATAAATCAGTTATACTACATGTATAATCGAGGTTGACAATTCCGATTGACAACCACACACATGGAAGGGAGGCTCACGCTGAATAAAAAATCGTGGATCCCCTTCTGTTAGTACGTTTTCAATCGGGATTGGAATAATTCAAAAAAGAAATAATGTGGAATCTTTCTTGTCTAATCAAATATCTTATTGTTAAATATAGCCCTTGTTTGAACCCTATTCTTGTAAAAAAAAAAAAATGTATTTTTGAATAGTGTATTGATGAAAAATGTGTGGATAAAAAAAATAAAAGTTTTAAATTTGCGTGTAATATTATTTTAATGAAAAATATATGCTTAAAATAAGTCAAATCACTGTTGAAAAATATGTTTTGATGACAATAATGGAGCTCAAACAAGAGTATAATATAATAATTAATAAATAAGGTTTACTTTAGGTCTATTAATGGGATTGACCTTTTGGAGATAGAATTGGAATGCTTAATGTGTATTAGAGCTAAAAATTTCAATTGAGCAATTTTATATGTACCTCAAAAATTAAAATGAGAAATCAAATTCTAATATAAACGTTGTTGACTCCAAAAAATATTGCCAATAGGTACCACGCACACGTGGGCGAAAGTCCAACACGCTAAGACACGTGGACAGTCTAAAATGGGCGGTTCAAAGGGCATGGGAGTATCCCAACGACGCGGGACGGTGACTTTCGGAATCCGATAGATTGTTCGTGATCCAATTGTATAATAATTACCAACCGATATTCGTAAATGGATATGTAAATGTGTATAAACTCGATTTGTGTATTGCAAGTAAAAGAGAGAGAGTTGAGTAAAGTATAGTTCTTTGTATTGATTCTTGCATTACCCTTTTGATGTTACACAAGGAAAGTATTTATAGTGATACATATGACAACACGCAACAATAGTCCCCCAAGTCTAAGTATGGTCATTTATGTAATGTGTGGACTTTAATGAAGTAAAAATTGAAAGAATTTTTGAATCCCAAATAATAGTCCACCAAGTCCAAGTATCGATATTTATATCATGGTTGGAGTTAGAGATGTGCTGCTTTAGGTGAATGATGAGGAGATCGATGCTGTGTTGAAGACGAGGTCAAGGTGGTTGAAAAATCGAACCTGCGAGGCTTGTTGGCTGAATGTTGAAGAGGAAGCCGAGGTGGTTGGGAAACCGAACCTGCGAGGCTCTGCAAGGCTTGTTGGCTGAATGTTGAAGAGGAAGCAGAGGTGGTTGGGATCCAAACCTACGAGGCTTGTTGGCTGAATGTTGAAGAGGAAGTCAAGGTGGTTGGAAAACTGAACCTGCGAGGCTTGTAGGCTGAATGTTGAAGAGGAAGTCGAGGTGGTTGGGAAACCGAACCTACGAGGCTTGTTGGCTGAATGTTGAAAAGGAAGCCAAGGCTCAATGGTAATGATTGCACATCGATAGCTGTGCCAATGATTTGATATTTTGTGCTTATTTTCGAGGAAAAGTGGCTGACCCGTTACGACTTCCAAGGTGCCTGCTGCTATCGAATTAAAAATACAATTATGAGGACAGCTGGAGGTTCTAGAAGTAGACGCGTTGGATAGGGTGTGTGGGAGGCACGCTTGAATCTGAGGCGTAGGTTTGAAAAACCATTTGAATTCAACGCCTCGGATTTGATCTACAATGGAGGGTTCAGATTGACTGAGCTTCGAACTGACGGCTGGGGTTCGTCCTGGATCTCTATAAAAGGTGAGAAAATTCTATTTTTCAGGATTTTTGAACACTTTCAATCTAATTCACTCTCAAAATCTTGAACTTTCTAGCGTCTAGGCTGCTTGTTCTTTGATTTTTCGGCCTATCTCCATTCGCGTAGTTCTTCCCTTAGGTATTATTCGCAGAAAAGCCCTTTTTGTTGTGTTAATTTTGTGAAATAGAGTCCACCTCGAGTAGGGAGCTGGTGATTGTAACGTCGTTAGATTATGGGGTCAGTCAGAGGGGGGATGCCAAGGCTGATAAATATGCCATGACAGAGGACCCAATAGATTATACCGAAGAGTGGGAGGCGTCTAGGGTGCCTTCAAGTATGACGTGGAAAAGGTTGGGGAAGATCAGGGAGAGATACAGTGTCCCCCACAGCTAGAAATGTTAGTTCTCGAGCCGAACGAGCGAGCCTACTATCTGAGGCCCGGTTGTGTGGCAGTCAGTGAATACATGTTTAAGGCAGGTATGCGTCTTCCTCTGCACCCCTTCTTTAGGGCGGTGCTGAGGAATTTTATGTCGTCGCCAACCTAGGTTCTGCCAAATGGATGGAGCCAGTTGGTCGGCTCGTACTTCCTTTGAAATGAGGTGTCGCTTGGGGAAGACATGCCTCTCCATGTATTCATGACCCTTTTCCAGCCCCGAGTCATAGGGAATGAGTCCAGGGGGCGGTATTATCTTACACCTTGGGGGGCTTACACACCCTTTGTGGTGGGACTGCCTTCCTCCATCAAGGGGTGGAAGGAGTCCTGATTCTAGGTGCAAGGAAAATGGCAGGCAGTGGAGGGGGACAAGGCCCTTTCTTGCACAGTGCCGACCCAGTACTACGAAACTCGTGAGTCTCCCAGCCCCTGCTTGTACTTCTGAATTGAACACTTGAACTTTTCTAACTGTTGGGGCTTCCATTGCAGATAGCAGTACGAGATTCGAGCTCAGCAGGAAAGAGTTCAAGGTGATAGAATACATCTACAAGAGGCCTCTGAAGCTCCGCCACTTTGACCACCTGATTGACAAGAGTCGCTACTTCCTGGATTTTGGATAATGGCTTCCAGAGGTACGAGGCTCCCATAGTTGTAAATTTCCTTGTCCTTTTGTTTGGATACTAATGTGCTGATCTGACGTGCTATGCAAATAAATTCAAGAGGAGGGAATACCCA
The DNA here is from genome assembly GCF_002742605.1 of Olea europaea var. sylvestris. Taxonomy (NCBI): domain Eukaryota; kingdom Viridiplantae; phylum Streptophyta; class Magnoliopsida; order Lamiales; family Oleaceae; genus Olea; species Olea europaea. The sequence goes on along the minus strand of NC_036248.1, from coordinate 29,508,033 downwards.
GCTCCGGACATGGCTACAATTTTGAAGGCCGCCACCACTGTCAAGGCGAGGCCCCCGAAGTCGGGATCCAGTGGGGCTAAGGAGGTCCGAGGTACGGTGGAACGCCTTTCCAAGAATAGCACGCCAAAGGCTTCCGAAGAGAGGGCTCCCCAGAGGCAAGAGAAGCCAAAAGAGCCTCGGGAGAAAGAGAAAGTTCCTGAGGAGGAAGCTGGTGCATGTCACCAGCTCATTAGGGAAATTTGGGACATCAGTGTCCCACGAGGCTAAATCAACAGGCGAGCCGAAGCAACTCGCATCCGCCTCCAAAGCCATCAAAATAGAGATGGTCAGAGAGGTCGAGGTTGAGGAGGCTAGAGATGAGGCTAGAGAGGAGGCTGCGAGGAGAGCTGTTGAGGCTGTTGAGGAGGAGACGGCAAAACAGAAGCCTGTTCGGGAGAAGGGGAAGTCTCCAAGCTTTCTAGCCGGAAGGGAGGAAACCTTGGCCCCAGCCTTGGTGGATGCTCTTCTCCAGGAAGTCCGGAGCGCCACTGAAAACTTTTATCGATTTTGGACAGACAAATGGCAGCTGCATGCCTCCTCCTGCGATGCCACCGACCTGACGAGGGCTTTGGTGAGCCAAAGCATCAGAACCTTTGGCCTTGTTCTTGAATGTAGGGAGGCCCTGAGTGATTTCCAGACAAGGACCCAATCTTCGGAGGAGAAGACGACCTCCCTTGCAGAGGAGTTGAAGGCAGATAGGGCCGAGACGGAAGAAGCCAGGGCCCAAAAACTTGAAAAATTGGCCAAGCTGGAGTCTGTCTTGGCCTAGATTGAGGCCTTGAAGAAGGAAGTCTATGAGTCACAGTGCGAGGTGACCTCCCTGACAAAGAAGGTGAAGGTCTCCAATGAGCACTAGAAAGTGACCGCCGAGGCCCTTGAGAAGGCAAATATTTCCTTAGCGGGTGTCTAAGAGGCTTACCAGTTCTTAGAAACCCAAATCAAGTGGTATGTGGATAATGCCTCCCACGCAACAGAGGAGGCTCAATAGGCGACGGAGGAGGTAGTGCAGGAGTATGTTGCCAACTTCCATAATATGGAGGAGTTCAAGAGCTTCAGTGGTTACTGGAGAAACTTTGCCTACGCTGAAGTGATGAAGCGGGCAGGGAAACTGTATCCCAATTTCGATCGACTCAACTCAGGTTTGAATTCGTGGACGAGATACCTCAGACCCCTGCTGAGGAGGTGTAGGGTGATGAAGTGGCTGAGGTAGAGGAGATAAATGCCGATGCTCAAGCTGCCGAAGCCCCAAGTACTGAGGCACCTCCCCCATCTACCCAAGCTTAGATTAGTTTTCCTTTCAGTCTTTCGAATGTAATGGCTTGAGGCCCACTTTTGTAATCCTTATTGAAGATCAATATAATGCCTTTTTCATTCATTGTTGTTTCTTTATCCAAGTGTACGCGCCTCATTAACCAAATGAACTTAAAAGTTGACAGAAGCACTAACTAAATAACTTTAACTTGGTACCTTAACTTCAATCACTTTAAACAACTGGATTGAACGACTGCATGAGCCTCGGACTTAAGCAAATGACCTTTACTTAAGCACAATAACTGTATGAGCCTTGGACTTAAGCGAGCCTCGGATTGCACGTGAGGTGGCTTCTCCTATTAGCGTTCAGTCAGGCCAAAGGGAGGCATGTGTTAGCGCCTCAGAGTTCAAACGAGGTGGCCCAGAGGTGGGTCGCGAGCCTCTCCTCTGAGGTGACGATGCATCCTAGACATGGTAGATGCTGCAGCCATATTGAGGCTTCTCCCCTTGGCGTTCAGCCAGGCCAAAGGGAGGTATGTGCTAGCGCCTCGGAGTTCAAGCAAGGTGGCCCAGAGATGGGTCGCGAGCCTCTCCTCCGAGGTGACGAAGCATCCCAGACATGGTGGATGGTGCAGCCATGTTGAGACTTCTCCCCTTAGCATTCAGCCAGGCCAAAGGGAGGCATGTACTAGCGCCTCGGAGTTCAAGCGAGGTGGTCCAGAGGTGGGTCGCGAGCCTCTCCTCCGAGATTACGACACATCTCAGACATGGTGGATGGTACAACCATGTTGAGGCTTCTCCCCTTGGCGTTCAGCTAGGCCAAAGGGAGGCATGTGCTAGCGCCTCAGAGTTCAAGCGAGGTGGCCCAGAGGTGGGTCGCGAGCCTCTCCACCGAGGTAACGACGTAGTACAAGTTAATTTAATCACTGAATTTTATTGAACCATAGAAATATTACAATGGCTGGGAAAGGTCATCCAGCAAGATAGTACATTTATTGGTAATAGATTCTGAGGTGTTCTTTGTTCCATGGACGGGGTTTTGCCTTGCCATTCATGTCTTCAATCTAGTAAGTCCCAGGTCGAACCTCTTTGTATGGACCTTTCCAGTTCGGGCCTAAGGAACTGGAACCAGGTTCTTTTGAGGATAGGAAGACTCTCCGGAGTACGAGGTTGTTGATTCGAAATCACCACTTCTTAACTTTCGAGTTGAAGTACCTTGTCATCTTTCTCTGATATATGCCGAGTTTCAATTGGGAGTCATCTTTTCTTTCTTCGATGAAGTCGAGGTCGAACCTCCGAAGCTCATCGTTGGTTATCTCGCTGAAGTGCAGACGCCTTGGGGATGGAAGTCTGACCTCTACGGGGCTCATCGCCTCAGTTCCATATGCCATGAGGAAGGGTGTTTCCCCTGTTGGGGTCCTGGTGGTGGTTCGGATCGCCCAAAGGACTTGGGACAGCTCATCAACCCAAGCCCCCTTTGGTACATCCAGCTTCCTTTTCAGGACGTGCTTGATTGTCTTGTTCACGGTCTCAACTTGGCCATTTGCTTGCGGGTGGTGAGGTGTGGAGAAATACTTCTTTATGCCGAGCTCTTCGCATAATTCTCTAACCTTCTTGTTGTCAAACTGTCTGCCATTGTCTGAGACAATTGAGTAGGGAATTCCAAACTGGCAAATAATATTTTTCCATAAGAACTTGGAGGTGTTGGCTTCAGTGATTTTTGCCAGTGGTTCAGCTTCGACCCACTTTGTGAAGTAATCAATGGCTACAATTGCAAAACTTGCCCCTCTTCTACCCTTAGGTAGGGGGCCTATGAGGTCCACACCCCATTTTGAGAAAGGCCAGGGGCTGGAGACAGCGGTCAAATCCTACGATGGCTGTCTTTGCACAGGAGAGAAGCGCTGGCATTTGTCGCATTTTCGTACAAACTCGAGGGCGTCCCGCTTTAGGGTAGGCCAATAGTACCCCTGCCTCAATATTTTTTGTGCCAAAGATAGACCTCCGGAGTGGTTGTCGTACACGTCCTCGTGGACTTCTCTTAATATGTAGGTAGCCTATTCTCCTCCGACGCACCGTAAGAGTGGAGAGGAAAAGCTCCTCTTGTATAGAATGTCATCAATGAAGAGGAAGTGGGTTGACCTCCTTCTTAGCTTGTAAGTCTCATTCTTGTTGGTGGGCGGTACCTGGTCTTTGAGGTATACTACGATTGGCTGCATCCAAGTGGGAGTTCCAGCGATCCACATTACAGTAGGGGCCTCGATCGAAGGCAGGAGGAGGTGCTCAATAGGTACTATTGTGAGTAGCTCTGAGTCCTTGCTACTAGCCAGCTTTAAGAGTGCATCAGCATGCACATTTTCGATGCGGGGGATCTGGATCAACTCAAATGTTTCGAAGGATGGGATTAGGTTCATCACCATTTTCAGATAGGATGGCATTGTTTTGTCTTTGGCTGAGAAGTTACCACTGACTTGGCTAACAACCAGCTGGGAGTCACTACTGATGAGTAGCCACTTTACTTGCATTTCTGTTGGCCAGCCTGAGGCCCGCAAGAAGTGCCTCATATTCTAATGCATTATTGGTAGCTTTGAATCCGAACCTCACCATCGAGGTGAGTTTGTGACCTTCGGGGCTGATGAGGACAACCCCGGCACCTGAGCCGACATCTCCAGCTGACCCATCGACGAAGAGGTTCCACTTGGAGGGCTCAGCGGGTTCTATGATTTCATCCACCTAGGGTAGGTTGGCGAATTCAACCACAAAGTCAGCCAAGGCTTGGCCTTTGATGGCTACCCTAGCTTTGAACACAAGGTCAAATTCACTTAGTTCTACTGCCCATTTCAATAACCTTCCTGAGGCATCGGGCTTTTGGAGCACCTGCCTCAGGGAAAAGTTCGTCAGGATATGGATGGTGTGAGCTTGGAAGTAGGGTCTCAATTTCCTAGAAGCCGTGATCAAGGCCAAAGTGAGCTTCTCCATATTGGGGTAATAGGTTTCTGGCGATATGAGCGCTTTACTTGTGTAGTATACGGGGAGTTGGGTGGACCCTTCTTCCCGTATAAGAACCAAGCTGATGGCCTCATTGGAGATGGCCAAATACAGTTGTAGGATATCGCCGAGCTTCGATTTGAAGAAGAGGGGACCTTTCAGGGATTCGAAGGCCTCTTCACATTCCTCAGTCCACTGAAATTTCTTCCCAACCTTCAGCACCTTGAAAAATGGGAGGCATTTGTCCTTAGCTTTGGAGACGAAGCAGCTAAGTACGGCCACTCGCCCATTAAGACTTTGCACCTCTTTTGGCTTTTGGGGAGACCTCATCTTGCATAGAGGCCTCAATTCCTCGTTGGTTGACCATGTACCCCAAAAACTTGCCGGAGGCTACCCCAAAGGCGCACTTTAGGGGGTTGAGCCCCATCCTATACCTTCTTAGGATTTGGAAAGTGCTGTTGAGGTGCATTATGCGATCCCCAGCCTCCAAACTTTTTACTAGCATGTCGTCCACGTAGACCTCCATTGTTTTGCCAATGAGGTCCATAAACATCTTGTTTACAAGTCTTTGGTAGATCGCTCCGACGTTTTTCAACCTGAAGGGCATCATTCTATAACAATACAGGCCTCGGTCCGTGATGAAAGAGGTGTGCTCTTCATCGGCCGGATGCATGGGAATTTGGTTGTAGCTGGAGTACACGTCCATGAATCTTAACAACTCGTGCCCAGCCGTGGAGTCTACTAGTTGGTCAATCCTTGGGAGTGGAAAGCTGTCTTTCGAACAAGCTCTATTGAGGTTGGTGAAGTCAGTGCACACCCTCCACTTGCCGTTGTGTTTCTTTACTAAAACCGGATTAGAGACCAACTTTGGGTAGGTTGCCTCCCTGATGAAGCCATTTTGGATGAGCTTCTGAACTTCTTCCTTTAGGACCTCATACCTCTCAGGATTGAGGGCTCTCCTTTTTTGTATATGCGGGGCAAGCTTATGATCGATTTTTAGGTGGTGGCAGCCGACCTTGGGGTCTATGCCTACCATGTCCTCATGCTTCTAGGCAAAGACATCAAGATTCTTGCTCAGGATATCCTTAATTTTTTTCTTCAAAATGTTGGATAGACATTTGCCTACCTTCAGCACCTTTGATGGGTCTCGGGAGTCTATCGAAAAGCTCTCAAGTTCCTCTACTGGGGATGCTTAAGGCTTGTGTTCCATTATGCGGGAGTCAATCTCATCAATGACCAGCACCTCCGGATTAGTTGGTGCGTCGATCATATCAACATCCTCTTTTTCAGTGGGAGCATCACCTAGAACATCAGCCATGACCACATCAGCTATGATTACATGGACGTCCTAGGGCTCTACCTTCTTGATGGAGCTTAGATAGCACTCTCTCGAGCCTCTTTGGTCGCCTCTCACCATTGCCACCCCATTTTTTGTCGGGAATTTCATGCATAGGTGGTGGATGTAGGTGACTGCTCCCAATTCCTTTAGGGCTGGTTTGCCCAACACTCCATGGTAAGCCGATCGGCTGTCGACAATGAGGAACTCCATGAAGTTCATCGTCGTTTGTGGGGATTCTCCCATCTCTACGGCAAGTGTTATCTTTCCCCTCGGAGTGATGCTATCTCCAGTAAATTTGTACAATGTAGTGGTGGTGGGCGTCAGCTGATGATCTAATATCATCTTGTCAAAGGCAGATCTGAATAGAATGTTGACGGAGCTGCCGTTGTCCACTAACATTCGTTTGAGCCCATTCCGGGCTATGACAGCTCTCACCACAAGTGCATCGCAATGGGGGTAATGAACCCCTTCTGCGTCTTCCTGGGTGAAGACAACGGGTGGAACTTGGTTTCTTCGAGAGCTACTATTCACAATGTAGCTTGTCAAATGAGGGTGTTTAGCCTTCTGAGCGTAATTTCTTTTGGCGTTTCGTGTTTCATCGCCAACACACGGGCCTCCAAATATGGTATCCACCTCGTGGATAGGGGCCTCATCTTGAGCTTGTCGATTTCTTCAGTGCCTACGCCCTTCCCTGGGCTTCTTTGTATCGTGCTCCCTTCGTCGTGGGGATACATCCCGACGGGGGCCTGTTGCCTGGGGCGAATCATGTCTGTCTCTAGCGGGTTCTTGTCGTAAGCGGTGCGCATAGTCTTTGCAATCCGCTGTGTCATGCCTCTAGGACCTGTGGTGTACACAGTATCCTGGGGGGTTCGGATTTGACCTATTTCTAGGTCCTGAGCCTCGTCCCTGGCCTTGCCCCCGACGGGGTCCCTGATGGGCCTCCATCTGATGGGGGTCTGTGATCGGGTTGACATCTTCATATGCCAGGGTAGGAACCGCATTCAAAGTGGTGGTGGCGGCAAGTGCTTGTCCAGAATTCTCGTTTCTGGCTTGATTCATTTGTTAGCCCATCAGGTGGGAGGTCGGGCCTCTACCGCGCTGTCTTTGAGAATGTGGGAGGCCTCTACTTGCCCTGTTCCTATGCTCAATCAATTCTTCATTGATGATCTCCCTTCTCATCATTTCGAGTAGGGCGTCATAGGTGGTAGGGTCTTGACTCTGCACGTCGGTATTCATGTTTAGACCTCCCCTTAATGTGGATAGTGCCTCTCGGTCAGTGACTTGTACGCAGTACGTCATCTCATCTGTGAAGCATGATAAGAAGCTCTTTAGGGACTCCCCATGTGCTTGTCTCATGTCTTGGAGACGTTGGATGGGGGCCTCTCCTTCTTTGCTTACCGCGAACCTCTTCAAGAATGTTATCTTGAATTCGAGCCAGCTTCTAATGCTCCCAGGTGGCAATCTGCTATACCAAATTTCAGCCGCTCCACTAAGCGTTAAATGGAAGGCTCTGTACTTCACGACTTGGGTGGCACCCCTTAGGCTCATGTGAGTTTTGTAAGCATTCAGGTGCTTTTTCGGGTCGCCTCTTCCGTCATACTTTGGTATTTTTGGCATAACATAGTGGCTTGGGACTTGGGCATTCCTTAGTTCCCTTGAGAATGGTAGATTCTCTTCATCATCGTCCAAGTCGCAAGACCTCTACTGTTCATCAGAGTCGTACTCATCAACCTCATACCCTGGTTGTTGGTGAGAGGTTTCGGGGCGGCCCCTAGCCTCTTCCTCCTTCCTCTGCTGCCTATTTCTAGACGAAGCAATACGGGGGGGTATCTTCATGCCTTCTCTCTGGCTGCTAGGGCATTGGAGGTGGAAAAGGTGGCCTTGTCCAAGGCTGTTGAGCCTGCTGTTGCCTAAGCCTCGGATCAGCAGGGCTTATTCTGTCAAAAACACTTCTTGCCCTTCTATGTCTTGGATCTTGCTTATAAAGCGGTGGAAAATTATCATGGCTCATTTGGACCTCGGTGGGTCGGCCAGAAGCGTAGTTGGAAGAAACATCAACTTCCACTTCCCTTTCAAATGGGCTTCCACCTCGGCTATAGTCTGGCGAGGCAGCTCTATGACTTTGAACTTCATACTCTTGCTAGTAGTGCCCTTAGGGGAAGTATGGAGGAATGGGGAAGCCTCCCTGGCCCTGCATTTGGGCCATAAGCTCCCTTATAGCCAAGTTTTGGCTAGCAATATCCCTCATGCCATTTCTCTTGATAGTCGTGTCGTCGCACGCATCTTACCTCTTCTTTGGTGGTGGTGGAGTCTCTGCCGAGCTGCTAGGGCAGCGGGCTGAGGAGGCACGTTCGTGTTTTCTCTTACCCGCTTGGGGGGAGTATCTTCATTGGAGCTCATTTTCTTTTGTCGAACTTCAGATTTTGCTAAGTAATGGGGCTTCCTCCTGTTCTTTTTCAAGAACAAATCCTTTTTCAAGGGGGGTTGCCCAAATGTCTTTTCAGTAAACTTTTACCACAAGGTTGCTCGTGATTATGGTATGGTTTCCCACAGATGGCATCAATCTGTTGTTCGGTCCCACCCCCGCACACGTGGGCGAATGTCCAACACGCTAAGACACGTGGACAGTCTAAAATGGGCGGTTCAAAGGGCATGGGAGTAGCCCAACGAAGTGGGATGGTGACTTTCGGAATCCGACAGATTGTTCGTGATCCAATTGTATAATAATTACCAACCGATATTCGTAAATGGATATGTAAATGTGTATAAACTCGATTTGTGTATTGCAAGTAAAAGAGAGAGAGTTGAGTAAAGTATAGTTCTTTGTATTGATTCTTACATTAGCCTTTTGATGTTACACAAGGAAAGTATTTATAGTGATACATGTGAAATGGGAGCCCTTGGATGAGGTGGCACGTGGCCTCATCTCTTTGATTTAAACATCTTATCAGGCATGAGGTTTGACTTGCTAGCTTGCAGCGCATTTATTGCTTGTGCAGAGCCCCCATACTAGTGACAAGACTTGACCTTTATGCTTATGACAAACGTTCCATCAATCATTCGAATATGATCTTTATGCAGACGATCTCTTGGGAGAAGTTAACATGGAGGACACTCCCCTGTGGTTCGGAGGCTCCTGCATCAGTTTCGGGGTTTCGGTCATTTCACACAATACTTCCGCTTGAGGGCTTCAACTATCTTCAACTAGCTTCAGCATTATGGCTTCGGTTCATGGGCCTTGGCATGTGGACCTCGGGTACGGTCACAGGCCTCGGCTAGTGGACTTCGGCTTGAAAGGCTTCGACCATTGTCCACCTCGGCAATATATGTCACCTCGGCTGGAGTGCCACGTGGTTCGACCTGAGTAGGCCATTGGCTCAAGTGGATTGGCCAAGTATGACAACACACAACAAACGTTAATAAACGATTCAAGTGTTTTGTGTTAACACGTGAAGGACATGAGTAGCTGTTCGTTTACATTCCAGGATCAAACCAAAAGATTCATTATAGAAATTATAATTCACATATTTATATTTATAAGGTTGAATATATTGCCACATTATTACAAATGTGTCATATTTTAATGTCCATAACATTTATTCATGAGTATGGCACCGTTTGGTACACATTAATGTAAAAATAAAAATAAAAAATATAACTGTTACAGACCCCACATAAGAGATAGAAAGTCAAATATGGTGACTTGATGTGATTGATAATGATCATATTTTTTTATTTTAATGGGCAAATAATGGAAAACAAATAGGAGCTATATATGTCTCTAACTTCTTTACTTGCATTTTCATCTTAATCTTCTATTAATTATCACGTATGATCCGTAATTATATTTTTCATCAAAATATTAAATTGGTATTGCTCTAAAACTAGGACAAATATTTAACCACTATTTCGAATTTTGTATATTTAGCTTATTTCAAATTACGAAGGAAGATGAGTATTTTACTCCCTCTTGACCAAATTTTGGATGGAAATCACCATCAAGAACAGCATATATTAGTTGATGAAAGGTTGAGGACAATAATATAATAAAAAATGTTGAAAACATAAATATGATAATTAGTAAAAGTTTTGAACCTTCCATACAATAAGGGTCCGTTTGATTGCGAAGATGAAATTTGGGTGGAAAGAAAATGAATTTTAGAGTAGAAATTGTTTTTCTGGAAATTGTAAATTATTGTGTTTGATTGGTATAATTTTTCATGTGAAAAATGTTGAAATAAAAGTATTTTTAGTATTCGTTTGGCTTTGTTTTATATAAAATTATCAATTAAAGAGATATAATATACTATTATTTGGGATGAAGTTTGTTCCCATTGCCAAAAAGAAAAATTTCAAGAGAATCATCTATTTTTTTATGTTTGTTTGACTTTGTTTTACATGGAATTGTTAATTAAAGGGAAATATTTTTTTTACAATAATTCATAGAATTTGTTTTCATTGCCATAAAAAAAAAAAAATGTATTCAGTTATGATAACTATATTATACTGAATAGATATTATCATTTTTTTTAAAATTTTGATTTGATTGGTAGACTCATAAAATGTATTCATTTATGATAACAAAACAATGTATTGTTTTTAACGAGTGTATATAAGATTTTATTGGTTCAGTGTATTTATTTATATAATTATATAATTTATTATTTTTCGTAAGTGTATACAACGTGTATATTAAGTTTTTATTCTACACCTACTACTTATGAAGTCTTCCAATATTTGAAGGTTGTATAAATAAATAGGTATTGGAAGAAATGATGTACAAGTTAAGCTAAAGAAAAGGAATAACTAGATTTTTAAATTAAGAAATCTTTCCACATAGAGAAAAATACATTTCAATAGATTTTTAAATCAAGAAATCTTTACATATATTTGTATAATACGCGATAACTATATATTTTTTCTATTTGAAAATTATTTTTATCTGTATAAACTATAAACTGATCGTTCTCATTGTAAATATAGACATAGATCTATTTTAGTCTATTGCCCCTCATTTAAATAGTTTTTTGTGTTAAAAATAAATATAGAGTGATAGATTAATAGTTACATAATCTTTTCCTAATTAGTTGGTTTAGAAGGACCATTTAATTAGATGAAAATGAATAAATAAGGCCCTGTTCTCTTTACCGTTTTCGGGTCGTTTTCTGTTTTCGATTTTTCAAAACGGTGAAAACGTGTTCTCTTTCCCGTTTTCGAAAACGAATTTTCGAAAACGTTTTCGAAAACGAAAAAAATTTGTGAAGAAAACACAAAACGACTTTTTTGTCGTTTTGGGCGTTTTCAGTGTAAAACTTGAAAAAATTGAAAACGCGGGAAACACTTTTTTTTTTTTTTTTTTTTTTTTTTTTTTTTTTTTTGGGGGGGGGGGTGTTTTTTTTTAAATTTTTAAAAAAA
>NC_036248.1:29491584-29496919 GCF_002742605.1 Olea europaea var. sylvestris | reverse complement strand
ATTTAAAAAAAAAAAAAAAAAATATTTTTTTTTTTTTTTTTTTTTTTGGTGTTTTGAGGTGGTGTTGTGGTGATTCTCAAAATTTTAAAAAAAAAAATTATTTTTTTTTGTTTTGAGAAACTAACAAAAAGAACGCATTTTCAAGAATTTCAAAACAAAAACTCAAAATACAAAACTCAAAATGAATTCAAAACTCAAAACACAAAACTGAAATACAAAGAGAACACCCCCTAAATGTTTCAAACAATTCATGAAGGGAAGCACTAATTTGACTGATTATTAATTTAGGTCAGAAATTTATGGTTGGATATCATCAAGTTTGAGTATTTGTTCAATTACCCCTAGAAGATCTATTTGTATAACATTTATTAGCAAATTAATTTTATTTCTTCGATTTAATTTTACTTAAAGTATATTTTCTCATGTAGGTGCAACAAATTTGGTTGGTAGTATTTTGGTCCTTTTGTACAACACGATAATTGGGTAAAATGTAGAGATACACTATTATTATTGTTGCAGTCTATAATTGAATTCTTAGGTGATTTAATAGTTTTATTATTGTTTATTCAAATTCATGAAATGATATAGTGTGCTGAATTAACTAAAGAGAATTGATTTGAACTTGAAAGAGTTAAATTGATTTGATTAGCGAATTAGACAGAATATAAGTTTAGAAATTGAACTTGAGAGGCAAGACTTATAAAGATGTGATATGTAACGTGAAATCGTGAGTCACAACGCTTTAACTACAATATGTTATCTCATAATCATAACAATTCAAAGAAAACACTTTCATTTAATTACTTCTAATATTTGTTTTAAACAGAACTTTGCCTTCAATTCTGTTTTAGTCAAATAAAGAGTGTGATTGTTTATATTAATATTTGAATAAAATAGTCTATGTAGGACGAGAATCCAGGTTCTTTAGGTCCATTTTACCATGTATTTAGTTAACATCGTACACTTAAATTTTATGTAAACAAGTATTTGGCACCACTATCCAGGATCGAACCCAAGTTACCCATGTGATAGTCACCCATGTGATAGGCCGATCCTCCAATTGCTCTCTTAATGCTTCTCATCAATTCCAAGTCGTTAGTATTCAATTGCTTCAAACCAACTTCAATTAAACTCAAAATCATCCCTTTTGCTTTAAGTACCTCCAAAGTTGAGTTTTATCTACGAAAGTATACACTAAATTAAGTAGAAATTTGATAATTTATAAATATATATCAAGTTTATAAACAATTATCAATATATAAAATAAACTTATCGAACATCATTAAACTTAATCCTTTGTTTTTGTTGAGCAAGATTATCTGCTCAAACACCAAAAAAAATTAAAAATAAAAATCAATTCATTAGATAGCTTATCCAATTTGTCTCAGATTTTGAAACTACTCAGACAATTCATAAAATGCTTCTAAGTAATGCTACCAAAATTAATTTTCACTTATTCGATAATCAATTAAAAGGTCACAAATTATCTAAGTAATGCTATCAAAATTAATTTTCACATATTCGATAATCAATTAAAAGGTCACAAATTATCGTGATCGCGATATTGTCGCTCATCCATGTTGTGCAGTGTGGCTAGGATCTCACCTTATCTATCTCGCAACCGTCAAATCTAACTAGTGTGCCCCAATAAAATCATCTACATGGACTCCAATATTGGCTCGAAATTGACTGTACCACAATGTTGGATCATCAACGGAATCACCGAGGCCTCAATTTCAACCGGTGCCTCATCGTTAATCAGAGTGTCCTCCTCTTTTTCATCTTCATCTTTGTCTTCCTCCATTGCCAGTTGACAAGTGTATTTTATACACTTATTTGAACCATTATATGCGATTAATTATAATTAATGTTGACTACTTATGGCTTAATTAGGTAATAATTATGTTCGTTAGGTAAAACTTAAGGCATATTAGGTGAATTGAAAGAAAAGAATCGCAGAAAGGGGCGAAAAATGAAGAAATACAAAGTTCAGGACCAAATTATAAATATTCAGTAGTTGATTCAGACCACAATATGATAACTAAAGATTACTATGAATCAATTGGATGCAATTAAAAGTCAAAAAGGAGTGAAAATACAGTCAATGGATTTTCACAAATCAATTTTCAACTGCACAAATCATATTCCAGATTCATAGTCGAAGGTCCCATTTTTGGAATATTGAACATTTGAATTGAAGAAATTCTATTTTTATTAGAATTGTAGTCTTTTGAGTTAACTTTCCAACGCACTTTCAATCACCTCAATCAGATATCAAACGAGAAAATTATGATCAAAATTCTTGTTTTCTTGATTAATTTTGCATACTCATTATATTATTTAATTGTTTGGCCACAATTAGATAATTAATTTATTGTTGTAATGTTGAGAGACTCATAATAAGTTTAGAATGCGATAAAATTAACATATATGCAATAGATGTTAGAAATAATATTTATCGCGGGTGCAATAATATAGATAATATAAAATTTAATGTATTCTAATTATAAGAAATCGGGTTAAGACTAGATTCGGATCGTGATTATAGTAGACTTATTTGTTTTGGAAAAGAAAGTTAAATACATTAACTTTATCAATTATCAAGAATGCATGAATGAAACTAAATTTACAAATTGAGAATTAAAATAGATAACAATAGGCGGACTCTAAATCCAATACAATCATCCATAATTTTATATAAATCCAAGTTTTTACATATTTCGTAGAATAATTNTAACAATAGGCGGACTCTAAATCCAATACAATCATCCATAATTTTATATAAATCCAAGTTTTTACATATTTCGTAGAATAATTTGCAATAAATAAAATCAAAATCTCGTTTGTGTAATATAATTCGAGTTCCATATATAACTAGTAAACTTAAATTGAATTTATTCCCTGTGGAACGATATTCTTAACTCATTAAATTTTTTACTTGTTAAAGATCTCGTACGCTTACGAAATTTTGCCGAAAACTAGCCTTGCTTCGTTCTTGAGCCTTCTCACATGCCCTACTAACTGTCTCATGGTTGTAAGGTGAAGAATGGGCATTCTTTTCTTGTCAATCTTTGATCGGCTCATTAGAACCTTAGCTTTCTTGCAAAGAGCCGAAATAAGCCTTAGTGTCCACCTGGTTCTCTCAAAAGAATTAGGTACAGTGAGCCACTTGGTAAAAACCTGTTGAGACCTATACCTTCTATGGATAAGCCTCCTACTCTTAAGTTGAAGCCATTGTCGTCTCACCTTTATCACGCCTACCTAGGTGAATCTATTACTGTGTTGTATGATATGAAAGAGTTGGAGGAAGATAAATTGCTCAAGGTATATAGAGAACACAATCATTGGATGGACCATAGCGGACATTCAAGGAATTATGCTTATCTCTTTGCATGCACAAATCCTCATGGAGGACATTTATAAGCCATCAGCAGAGAGCCAATGCAATTGAATTTAACGTTGAAGGAAGTGGTCAGAGCTAAAGTTCTAAAATTGCTAAATGTGGATATAATCAATCATATCTTAGAAAGCTCGTGGGTGAGTCCAATTCATGCAGCACATAAAAGAGAAATAATTACAATTGAGAAGAATGGGAATAATGAGCTTCTTCCGATGGAGTTTGCATTGATTATTGAAAGCTTAATAATGCTAAAAGGAAAGCTTACTTTCCATTATCCTTTTATTAATCAAATGTGTGAACAGATGGCAAGTCACTACCATTATTTCTTCTTGAATGGCACTCGGGATGTACTCAGAGTCCGATTACGCTAGAGGGTCAGGAAAAAACTGCAATCACGTGTACGAGGCATTTTGGATAATGCCTTTAGGCTTATGCAATGTACTTGCTACTTTTCAATGTTGCATGATGGCCTTATTCTCTATGGTAGAACGTTATATAGAAGTACTTATGAATGATTTTCAGTCTTTGGAGATTCTTCTAGTAATTGCTTGAAACACGTACATAAGGTGTTGCAATGATGTGAGGAGACAGAAAATTGTCACTTCATGGTGATAGAAATGATAGTCTTAAGCCATTAAATTTTAACTTGGGGGATAGAAGTTGACAAAGCAAAAATAAAGCGATTGAGAAATTGTAACCACCCAAGTTCAATGATGGGAATAAGAAGCTTTTTGGGACAAGCATGTTTTTACAAGGGTTTCATCAAAAGACTTCTCTAAAATTACAAAGCCTTTGTGTAGCCTCCTGGAGAAGGATGCATCGTTTTACTTTCTTGATGAATGTCTAACACACTGAAAAAGAAACTGATAACTGCATCAGTTATAGTTGCGCCGATTTGAATTTTTCCATTTGAACTAGTGTGATGCCATAGTGCCTACCCAGTGTCTGCAATGCTTGAACATCGTGAACAAAAAATTCTTCATCTTATATATGATGATAGTAAAACATTGATCGATGACTATTGAGAAGGATATGTTAGCTGTAGTCTTTACATTTAACAGATTATGTTCGGAGCCTATCAGATCAAAGATATTAGTCTACACTGATCGCTCGACATTGAAGTATCTGTTTGAGAAAAAAGATGGCAAACTCAGATTGATTCATTAGGTCTTATTGCTATGAGAGTTTGACATTGAGATACATGATAATAAGGGGATAGAAAATCAAATAACAGATCATTTATCAAGGCTTGAGCAAACACAAGCTGATGAGGTAGAAATAAATGAAGTGTTCTCTAATGAACATATCATGAAAATGGAGACATCGTGGTATGCTCACATTGTTAATTATTTAGTCAACCAAAATGTGCTTCACGAATTCTTTTATCAGCAAAAGGAAATTTAAATTTCGTTCATAATGTTCTCCAATTCTATAATATTATGTATCAAACATGTTCTCTTATTGGATTGACCACAAGTAAAGAGGAAATGAAGTAAGCATTTCATTAGAAAACTGAGAAAGAATAACAAGCTTAGATAACATAAGGCTTATTTATGTCAAATTCAAATACGTTTTTGAATTCCCTTCGTATTTGGGGTACAAAAATGGCGAAACGCATTGGAAAAAGATGTCACAAAAGAGTTTGTAACCGGAGACGGTAGCTTTATGCAGCAGCAGTAATGCACTCAATTGCCTGTTTGCATATGCCAGTCATGGTTGCTTCAGGTCCATACACCTGCAACAGAGATAAAATCAGTTCCAATGCTCCTCTTTCTTTGAGAGTGAACATAATTTTTTTGCTCCACTTTAACATTTGAGAGTCTTTTAGGTTAAACTATGTATTTATAATCGTACCTCAATAGGAAGGCCGATTTCTTCTGCAAGAGATCTCATTTTCGCAAGTCCCTTTTGGTAATTAGGACCTCCTCTTCGGAC
>NC_036248.1:29481262-29490570 GCF_002742605.1 Olea europaea var. sylvestris | reverse complement strand
ACCTCAATAGGAAGGCCGATTTCTTCTGCAAGAGATCTCATTTTCGCAAGTCCCTTTTGGTAATTAGGACCTCCTCTTCGGACGTATAAATGCATTCTTGCAGCCTTCAGCTTCGATTCCTGTTATGAGAGGGAATTGTTTGGTTGTTTGCTTATTTATTCCAAAAGCTTTCCTCCTGGAGACTCTCTTAAAGAGGAACCTCACGTTGAAACCATAGAATTACGTTCGACCTTAAGCCTAATTCATTGCAAAAATCAAAGGTTCGACACAACTGGGATTTTTTTTCTTCCATTTTTTTCTGGGGATTGGATGTAGTTACTAATTCATAATCTGCCACATATTGAATGAAAAGTTCATTCTAGATTCTACGAGAAACGTATGTTCTTCATTACTTAATAAGGCCTATACTATAGAGCACAACTCCAGTTAATATTTGACAGAATTACAGCCATCTCTCCCTTTGTCATTTACTAAAGCAGGAATACAAAGGAATAACCCTGCTTGTCTATTATTAAATGAACGAATCCACAATAATTTTGCACCGTATTTTATCAGCCGATAAATATGAAGAAATTATACTGAAGTTAACATACCTTCTCCTTCAAAGCTCGAATTATGCCACTAAATGTAGAAGCAACATCAGTAAAATTGGCTATTCCACCACCAATTACAAGTGCTCGTTTACGACCATCAGGATCTGCAGTTGCACACTGTGTACAATATTCATGAGTTTTTTTGTCCAGATGGAGGGCATGTAATTATGATCTTAAGTATAAATAAAACCGTATTGATACTTAAGGAGGAGAGAATTTCTACATGTACAAATACAATGGATGACAATCTTGATTGATTCGTTGAAATAGGTTAGTTTTTTCTTATTAATGAATAAAATATTACTAGTTTTGAGAGTAATTATTACCCTGATGTCAAAAATAAGTAACTTATTTTCAATTTTCACCAATGAAAATTTAAATATTTTGGAACATACTTATTTACTTACTAGTGAACCTTTTAAGCTTAACCTAACATTCTCCTAATTTACAACTTCAATATGAAACAAGATGATACTCACGTCGATAACAACTCTGGCATACTGCAAGACCTCCTCTTCATTGGGAGCACCACTATATTCTGCATAGTTCCCCAACTCGGAGGCATAACCAAGATCTCCAACCTGATAAAGTGAAATAGCACATATTAGACTAATATAAAAAATGGAAAGAAACGAAAGAAATTAACTTTCTGAGCACAAGAAAATGGGGAAGACGAGGAACACACAGTATCTGCATAGATGACACTTGCGCCTCCTCCAGCCACCATTGTCCAAATTCGGCCTTTCGGGTTCAAAACTGTAAATTTCAAAGATGCACTAGTCTGCAGGCAAGGACGTAAGAAAGATTAATCTAATAAATTTGGAAAATATCTTTTATGGATATCGTTTAAGTTTCTACATAGTTTAGTAGAAGAACATCCTCTTCACGTTTGAAATTAAAATCTCTTAATAAATTTAACAGCGATTGGAACATTTTGTACAGTGATATATATACCTTTTCGTCTAGTCCATGAATAAATCTTTCTGTAGCACTCAAGACTCTTCCAAATGGCATAGGAAATTCAATATTTCCCCATCTGAAAAATAAAGTCATGTGAGAAAACAAGTGAAAAACTAATATGTCGGCACTGATTACACTGTTTAAACTAATCGTGCGGAAAATGGTAGCCGATTTGCAATCAACAAACGCAAGGAAATGATTACTTTTTAAAGTTCTTAAATGCAGCAGTATCATCGAGTTCGCCTCTCATATCCAAAGGATATGGCTTTCCGTCAACTAAGGTGAAAGGATTCATCTCAAGAAAAGTGAAATCCAAATCTGAGACATGAAAAAATTCAAGTTCATTACAATACTAAGAAACTACTTAAAAGTTAGGTATATTCAAATGTGAAATATTTTTGCTCGATCATACCTAAAAACAAAGCATAGATCACTTTGATGAACTCCTCAATGACACCTTTAATCTGTATTATGTGAAAGAAATTTAAGTAAGCAACTCTGATCTTACGGTATGGGAGCCAATGGAACAACGTCATAGATGGTATTTCTTTTAACTATAATACTTGAAAAAGTTTCACTTCTCAGTGTTAATAGACATAATACCTCCAAGGGAAGGGTTGCCACAAGTGGAGCACATAGCTCTGGTGTAAAAGATACGCCAGTTGGCACAAAGATTGTCTTCACCTGGATCAGAAGAAAAAGATATGTTGATATAAGAAAGGTTTTTCAAAGAATGTGATGCCTTTTGTGTTAGGCATTCAGCCCAGTTGTTAGAAATTAAGCCCTAATTCAAAACTCCGAGAGCAATAGAAACAAAACGGAATTAAAAAGCACAAATATGCACTGGTTCAGCCATCTCCACTTGGCGCTACGGTGTTTTCACTATGTTGGAGAAAAATGTACAAGGGCTATTACTCATGGCCCTCCCTGTCTAACATGAAAATGGCCCCTTAGGTCTTAATAAATCTGTTATAAAGTAGGAATATCAGGGTGGCCTGATATATATTCGAATTCTAATATACCTCTGAACATCACTGAGAATGACTGTTCATAGTTGAGATTTCAGTCCAAGTATGATTTATCTCCACAAAAAGGTCTATTATTTTGCTATCTTCATAATATAGAAGTTTCTTGAGTACCTTGTCCCAGTTCTCTTCGATTTCAATGCCTCCACATTCTGAAAAGCTGATGCTACAACCCAGCCTCTCAGAGACTATATTGAGGTAGAACTCTTCGTTGTGAGGAACAAATGGTTCAACAATGAAGGTCGTAATCGGTCCTTTGCATCCCCCCATCTCTACCTGTTAACCAGGAAATATGTGTAAGCAGAACGATCAAACAACTGTATACACAAGGAATTGAAGTCTAAATTATTATATTAATTTATGTATAAGATTACAGATTGATTTACTAATTATATAATATCTCAAATACCTCTTTGCCGAGCCGTTCCTTCACAAAAGCTGCAACTTCAGCCAGATCCAGGTTCAAGGCAACTAGACCGCTTTTTCCACGCTTTCCAAATAGCATATCAGGTTTGACAACCAATTTTGTAGATGAGAGCCAAGGTTCTTTGTCGACCAGCTCATTGAAATCAGTTGACTCGGTAACCTAAACCACATTGAGAAAGAATGTTACACTACTTCATGCAAATTAAGACCTAAATCTCCAAATCTTGCTTGCTTCATATGCAGAAGTGATTCTGATAATGCATTTTTTTCCTTTTCATAAATCAACTTATCACCTCTCCGACAATTAGTGCCCAGCTCGAGAATGGCCAGCTAATGCATTTTACTTATTGAACAGAATTCTATGATTGGAACGCAATATCTAACTGGGCATATTTCTTTGTCAGGTTAAACTGATTTTTTCTTTTTTTTTCCTTTTCTTCACCAATTTGCCATATTATTACTTTCTACCTATATCTTCTGTGGTTTTTCTAAATGTTGATTTGAGAAGATACATCCCCTAAAGGTCCTAGAGAGCTGTACGAAATTATATGCTATTTCCATAAACAAATGGAGCATGTTTGGTACGCAATACTTGACGCAGATAAAATTTTAACTTCTTTATGCAGCATACAAGACATGCCAACTATATTTTGCAGAAAATCAGATTATGACTGGGAAATGCTTTTTCCCTCCTCTCTGTGAACATTAGGCTTGCTTGGGAGACATTTTATTTCCCCAATTTTGACGGATTTTGAGTGGCACCATCTATGAGGAGTTCGAAAAAACGATGCTTACTAGTTTTTTGACTTTTAAACCATCTTTGACCGTTTCTGTCAATCCACCAAATCGATAGTTTTGGCCGTTACTCATATTTTTTTAAAATTTATCCACTATAAAATAATTATTTCCAATCAACACATTTTGTTCAAAACTAACTTGTAAAAAAAATAAATAAAGAAATAACTAAAAAAATATTTATAAGCAAAAAAATTACTTCATAATTAAAAATTTTACTTATAATTAAAAAATTACCTATAAGATAAAAAAAATTGGTTAAAAAATTATTTATAAGCTAAAAATATAACTAATAAGGAAAAAAAAATAACTTATAAAATATAAAAATCTGCTTATAACTATAAAATTCACTTATATATAAAAATTATTTAAAGTGCAAAATTAATTTATAATTCTAAAGTTTACTTATAAGTAAAAAAATAATAATAATAACTTAACATTTTAAGTAAATATTTAACTTTTTAAGTTATTATTAACTTATGCAAAAAATTACTTATAAGTAAAATATGACTTTCATGCAAGAAATTATAAATTTCAGAATCGTTACATAACAAACTCTCAAAAATGGGTTGGACTGTTTTAAAAACCTCTAGTAAAACCACTCAAAATCGGTACTTTAACAAACTCTCGTAATGGATGCCCCAAAACTCCCAAGCAGGCCCTAAACATTATAACTTCTATTTCTTCATTAATACTATCGAATCAACTCACCAAATGTGGCATAAAGATCTAATTAGTTATTTATGCTAGTTAGAATCATTAGAGATCTGAAAGATCTTAGATCGATGAGATGTCTTTTCCCCGTCTCAATATGAACAGCTGAAAAATATTTCAGAAATCATAATTACAACTTATCTACCCAGTGAAGCCAAAGATTATAACCAATCTTACGTGTATTTATTATCTTGATAATCATACAGAAATGATAGCCAATTATCATGAACTGAATGACCACAAATCACAGAATAAAAAAGAGAGACAAAAATTTAAAAATAAAATAAAATATAATAAAATAATAATAAGAAGAAGAAGAAGAACGAACTTGGGCAGATTTGACAGCCAATTCAGAACCAGAAAGCCTCTTGAAATGCTCTTTCAACAGTCTCTTGGAATCATACTCTCTGATCTTCTTCCTTGCCATTTTAACTGTCAAAAGTACTTCGAAATCCCTGTACCCATATAACAATCAAGAATCAAATCAATTCAGATCTGCTCATACTATAAAAATATAATGGAGAAAATGCAAAGAAAGTGGAGATGTTTACCGTCAAAAGAAGGCCCAAATGAGGATACAAGAATTTGTTGAACGAATACAGAGAGTAACAAAGCACAAATTGAATGATTGGAATTCTGCTATTTATAGTAAGAAATTTCAGCTAGCGGTTGTTTGTTAGGATAAATAAATAAACAAAATAAAATAAAAATGGGTGTTTAGGATTAATTTCATTAAAAAGGTTTTGAAACCGGTTATAATAAACATACATGGAATTGTTGAGTAATTAAGCCATGTTTGACACACATTATTTGAAAAATTAAAGATTTTTTAATAGCATTTTTAGAGAATTTGTGGTTAAAAAGTAAGAAAATTTTATTGATTTGTGCGTAAAATATTTTATTGTGTGAATGTGTGATGAAAAATGATACTATAGTAAACAATTTAAATTTTTAGAGGTTGTCAAATAGGGGCTAAGATAAAATTTGACTAAGTTTTATCGGTTGTGTTACATGTACACAATAATTTACCTACATATAATATGATGAGATATAATTTTATAAAAATTTCTTCAACTAAATAAAAAAATATCGTCACTTTCTTTTTAACACATCGTCTGTACATAAACAATTATGTAACTTCTTATTTGCAAGTAGCATCATTCAAGTTCTATATTGGTTGTCAACTAGACACAATCCTCACAGCTTCGAGATTGGTTATGACAGACCAAATTGTAAAAAATGTGTATTAAGATTAACTTGGAAGAAATTTACAAAGTTTGTGCTGCTTATCGACATACCGCAACCCTCATGTCGTTGAGATTTGTTATGACAAACAAAATGAGGAACAATAAACAGAGGTGTTTAAAGAAATGTGTATTAAGAATAAATTCACCCGAATCATCAAAGATTTATGTAGATAAACAACCTTCCACAACCCGCTTTCCATTAGGCTTAAAAGTAAATAATATTAATTTTAATTAACTTATAGTTTTCCTATATTACATTTTCCTTATTCGGTTATGATCATAAAAATATTTTATGTGAGTGAATTTTCAATCTTATCCAAATATGCAATAAGTGGATGTTTGGTACGAATCATATCATAAATATACTTAATTTTTTTTATTATAGAAATGGCAACTACCACTTAGGTGGACCTAATTGGTCAAAGTAATGATGCTATGATTGAAATTCATATGTTTGGATATATTGGTTGGTCCAAAAATTGGAACTTGACTACCACACTTGTTTGGTAGCATTGTGATTTCTTATTGGTCATTTTGACCTAAAAGATCTCCACTAGATGACACTTTTGGGAACATTTTAGAATAATATGGAAAACATTTTTTTTCAAATTTACCATTTTTCTTCAATAGACTATCAATTTAATACAAATATTAAATCGCAATTGAAACCATCATAAAAGGGTAAGTAGATCCACCATTGGCAAACTTCAAGCCTAGTTAAGCTTTGGTAATTGACACGTGGAAAAGTGATTAGGTTCGTCTTGTACAATTTCATGATTTTTACACAACTCTTTATGAGTACAATACTCTTACAAAGTCATTGGTTATATTGAGATCAAGTATAGACTGGTTCAATATTCATTTTGTATTTTCTCTAATTGAAAGAAGTTAATTACAAATTCTTCGTTTTTCAGCCAACCATTTATGACTGATAGGGCCACCGTTTACCACTGAAAAACTGATTAAAAAGCATGAAAAGTGAAGTTGAGATTGACTGTCAAAAATAGTTGTCCAACTTGATACTCGTCGTCAAATGATTCATTGACACATCATTTTACACATTTTTTTAATCACAAGTGACGATAACAAAAAAATTAGGCATGTTAATTTAAAATAATATGTCAATGAATTATTAAGTTGACAGTAAGTTAAATAGTCAATTTTGGACAACATATCTCAACTTAAAAAAGTTAAGCTTAAAAAATCCATAGTCAATAAGGTAAAACTGCTCTTTCTCTGTTTATTTTTTACTTTAATTCTGCACTTTCAATAATTCAAGTTCCAATAGAATAGAAATAAATTGTCTCTATTAAAATATTTTCAATTGTTTGCATTAAAATAAATGTATGTGTTATAGTTATTAACTTCGAATCGATCTAATCTAACATTCTTATGATTCTATTTAAGAGTGAATTCATTTGCTGCTAATGAACTACTTATCCATCGACGAAGCCAGAACCCGGCGAACACCGATGGTCGCTTGAACTGGTTTTTTTTTTTTTATTACCTTACAATCGATTATTTCATCACAAATTTTTCTTTTTTTCCATGTATTTTTTATAAAACCTTAGAGAGAGAGAGAGAGAGTTTAGGAGGCTCAAAGAAAAAAAAAGTGGGGAGTGCGTATAGTGATTATGTTAAGTTGTGGAGTCTAATTATTATCGATCCTAATTATTGTCACCTCACAAAACTGATTGGGAATCGACTTCCATGATGAGATCGCCCTGAAGATTTGGAGTGGAGTCTAAATTGTAGAAGATAGTTGCTCTTTTCACTACTGGGACTGAGTATGTTACGATAATTGAATCTAGCAAAGAGATGATATGGTTGCAGTATTTTCTAAAAAAGTGTCACAAGTATGGAAAGAGTGTTATATTGTGACAGTGAAAGCTCCATTCACTTAGGAAAAAATCCTATTTATAATTCACTGACAAAACATATGTATAGGTCTATTATCATTTCATCATATTGACTTTCGAAGATAGAATCTTAACACTTGAGAAGATTTGGGAGAGTTAGAATTCAGCTGACATGTTGACAAAGACTGTTCCAATCGAGAACTGAAGTTGTGTGCAACTTCAATTGGACTTTTCTTTTGAGTAATGAAGAGTTTTTGCCACTATGGAGGATTCATTGATGGTTGAATTAGTCTCCAAGTGGGTGATTATGTTAAGTTGTGAGCTTAATTATTGTTGTTCCTAATTATTGTCACTTCACAAGCAGTTCACAGATCAACCTTCGCTGTGAGGTCACTGTACTGGAGGTTGGAAGGGAGGCATGAGGCCCCACAAGAATAATAAAGTAATAATAAAGTGAATTGTGAGCTATCGTCCCACAAGAAATAATGTTTAACTCTAGTTAACTAGTTACTATTAAATTCGATTTCGTGACACAAAAAATGTGATTTTATTGTTATTTAAACTAATTATAAACTAATGAAGCAATAAAAAAATGTATAGTCAAGTATGTAAATGATTGTATTTAATTTTGAATCCCCCTCTTACTATTTATTTTAATTCTTAATTCGTAATATAGTGAGTTCCTTACTTTCATGACAATCAATAACATGAGTGTATTTTATTCTCTTTTCCAAGATAAATTAAGTCTATTTTAATCACGACCCAATCCTAATCTTAGTCCAAATTCATATGACCAAAATGCACTAAATTATAGGTTATTCATGTGATTACATATGTGATCAAGATTATTCTATCTATATATGTTAATTTTGCTGCATTCTAAACTTATTGTGAGTCTTTCAACACTACAACAAGAAACTAATTATTCAATTGGTGGCGAGTCAATTAAATAATGCAATGGGTTTATAAAATCAACCAAGAAAATCAAAAAATAAATAAATCATTAATCAAAATAAATATGTAATAGAGTTCATCATTCATCCAATACAATAGAAAAACTGGTTTAGCATTCTGATTATTAGATTATACAAGAAATATTGAAAAAAATCACCCGAAAAGAAGAAAATGGAGAAGTTCAATTCCTTGGTTTGAATCTTGTAAATGGACGAATATTTTTCAATAAACTTGTATAATCCGTCTTGATCTTAATACTTAGCCTCGTTCTTCACCTCCAAAATACATAGAATATAGATATTTTTATGTTTAAGGGAGGCCTATACGTTTTGGACAGTTCTTGGTATAAATAGTGTGTCAAAAGATTATATACCAAAAGTTTCCATAACAACATAAAGAAACAAATTTTTTTTCCCCGAAATTGAACCATGTATATACATGGTTCATTTGGTGCGTACGCCCAGTACAAGTGATTTGGTCTCTAGAGTGGATTTTTGAAACCTTATGTACGCAAGACCTACAGGCCCATGCTTAAGCATAATATAATTTTTGTCGAACTTTCTCACATGCGTATTTTGATCATTTTCAACAATTTCTCATCCCATTGACTTATCTTTAACTCCATTTGATCCTTGGCATTTTTTAATCATTGTTTTGTAATTCGACTCAACTTTTAAAGTATTCTTTTTAGTCCCTAAACTTTGTGTTTGATTCAGTCGAGTCATTTTTTTTTTT
>NC_036248.1:29457154-29476232 GCF_002742605.1 Olea europaea var. sylvestris | reverse complement strand
AGATTGACTGTCAAAAATAGTTGTCCAACTTGATGCACGTCAAATGATTTATTGATACATCATTTTACACATTTTTTTAAGCACAAGTGACGATAACAGAAAAATTAGGCATGTTAATTTAAAATAATATGTCAATGAATTATTAAGTTGACAGTAAGTTAAATAGTCAATTTTGGACAACATATCTCAACTTAAAAAAGTTAAGCTTAAAAAATCCATAGTCAATAAGGTAAAACTGCTCTTTCTCTGTTTATTTTTTACTTTAATTCTGCACTTTCAATAATTCAAGTTCCAATAGAATAGAAATAAATTGTCTCTATTAAAATATTTTCAATTGTTTGCATTAAAATAAATGTATGTGTTATAGTTATTAACTTCGAATCGATCTAATCTAACATTCTTATGATTCTATTTAAGAGTGAATTCATTTGCTGCTAATGAACTACTTATCCATCGACGAAGCCAGAACCCGGCGAACACCGATGGTCGCTTGAACTGGTTTTTTTTTTTTTATTACCTTACAATCGATTATTTCATCACAAATTTTTCTTTTTTTCCATGTATTTTTTATAAAACCTTAGAGAGAGAGAGAGAGAGTTTAGGAGGCTCAAAGAAAAAAAAAGTGGGGAGTGCGTATAGTGATTATGTTAAGTTGTGGAGTCTAATTATTATCGATCCTAATTATTGTCACCTCACAAAACTGATTGGGAATCGACTTCCATGATGAGATCGCCCTGAAGATTTGGAGTGGAGTCTAAATTGTAGAAGATAGTTGCTCTTTTCACTACTGGGACTGAGTATGTTACGATAATTGTAGAGAGAGAGAGAGAGAGTTTAGGAGGCTCAAAGAAAAAAAAAGTGGGGAGTGCGTATAGTGATTATGTTAAGTTGTGGAGTCTAATTATTATCGATCCTAATTATTGTCACCTCACAAAACTGATTGGGAATCGACTTCCATGATGAGATCGCCCTGAAGATTTGGAGTGGAGTCTAAATTGTAGAAGATAGTTGCTCTTTTCACTACTGGGACTGAGTATGTTACGATAATTGAATCTAGCAAAGAGATGATATGGTTGCAGTATTTTCTAAAAAAGTGTCACAAGTATGGAAAGAGTGTTATATTGTGACAGTGAAAGCTCCATTCACTTAGGAAAAAATCCTATTTATAATTCACTGACAAAACATATGTATAGGTCTATTATCATTTCATCATATTGACTTTCGAAGATAGAATCTTAACACTTGAGAAGATTTGGGAGAGTTAGAATTCAGCTGACATGTTGACAAAGACTGTTCCAATCGAGAACTGAAGTTGTGTGCAACTTCAATTGGACTTTTCTTTTGAGTAATGAAGAGTTTTTGCCACTATGGAGGATTCATTGATGGTTGAATTAGTCTCCAAGTGGGTGATTATGTTAAGTTGTGAGCTTAATTATTGTTGTTCCTAATTATTGTCACTTCACAAGCAGTTCACAGATCAACCTTCGCTGTGAGGTCACTGTACTGGAGGTTGGAAGGGAGGCATGAGGCCCCACAAGAATAATAAAGTAATAATAAAGTGAATTGTGAGCTATCGTCCCACAAGAAATAATGTTTAACTCTAGTTAACTAGTTACTATTAAATTCGATTTCGTGACACAAAAAATGTGATTTTATTGTTATTTAAACTAATTATAAACTAATGAAGCAATAAAAAAATGTATAGTCAAGTATGTAAATGATTGTATTTAATTTTGAATCCCCCTCTTACTATTTATTTTAATTCTTAATTCGTAATATAGTGAGTTCCTTACTTTCATGACAATCAATAACATGAGTGTATTTTATTCTCTTTTCCAAGATAAATTAAGTCTATTTTAATCACGACCCAATCCTAATCTTAGTCCAAATTCATATGACCAAAATGCACTAAATTATAGGTTATTCATGTGATTACATATGTGATCAAGATTATTCTATCTATATATGTTAATTTTGCTGCATTCTAAACTTATTGTGAGTCTTTCAACACTACAACAAGAAACTAATTATTCAATTGGTGGCCAGTCAATTAAATAATGCAATGGGTTTGTAAAATCAACCAAGAAAATCAAAAAATAAATAAATCATTAATCAAAATAAATATGTAATAGAGTTCATCATTCATCCAATACAATAGAAAAACTGGTTTAGCATTCTGATTATTAGATTATACAAGAAATATTGAAAAAAATCACCCGAAAAGAAGAAAATGGAGAAGTTCAATTCCTTGGTTTGAATCTTGTAAATGGACGAATATTTTTCAATAAACTTGTATAATCCGTCTTGATCTTAATACTTAGCCTCGTTCTTCACCTCCAAAATACATAGAATATAGATATTTTTATGTTTAAGGGAGGCCTATACGTTTTGGACAGTTCTTGGTATAAATAGTGTGTCAAAAGATTACATACCAAAAGTTTCCATAACAACATAAAGAAACAAATTTTTTTTCCCCGAAATTGAACCATGTATATACATGGTTCATTTGGTGCGTACGCCCAGTACAAGTGATTTGGTCTCTAGAGTGGATTTTTGAAACCTTATGTACGCAAGACCTACAGGCCCATGCTTAAGCATAATATAATTTTTGTCGAACTTTCTCACATGCGTATTTTGATCATTTTCAACAATTTCTCATCCCATTGACTTATCTTTAACTCCATTTGATCCTTGGCATTTTTTAATCATTGTTTTGTAATTCGACTCAACTTTTAAAGTATTCTTTTTAGTCCCTAAACTTTGTGTTTGATTCAGTCGAGTCATTTTTTTTTTTGAAATCATGTTCCTTTATCTTCCAATTGTATCCAATTAAATCACTGGCATCTTTCAATCTTCATTTTGTTGTCCATCTCATCTAGGATTGTCTGTAATTTAGTCCTCGACTTTTGGATTTTGCCCTCTTTTCACTATTTTTGCATTATTTTCTCCAATTTTTCATAAAACGTCAAGTTTTACCAATTTGACATAATATAACATGATTTAGACTATATTTCATCGGAAGAACTACAAAATATCATTATTTAAAACCCGATTAAGTGTATAAAATACACTTATCAAGTACGAGAGAGGAGCCCTAGATAAGAAATTAATCTAAGGACTGTTTAGGAGATTTTATTCTTGTAAAAGATTATTAAGGAATTGGAGTTATTATAAAATTTGATTTTGTCCTAATTTATCTTATAAATTGGAAGTCGTCGTTGGGCTTTATCATTATCACCAAAAAGAGAGAGAGAAATGTTGCAAAAGATAGGAGTGCAATTTTCTCTTGTATAATATTTTTATCATAGTGAATCGCTAGAGTGGTGGAAGAGAATGTAATCTCACATCTTACATGTTCTTAAGTTTTTCTTTTTTTTTTTCTTTTTTCAAATTGATTACTCGCGGAATAGAACTAGGATTTATACTTTTTAACATACTAGTCAATATATATAAGGATGGAGTTAAAATCGGATTAGAAAACCTATGAGAAGATTTTCTAATTTAATAAACTGTAAATGCATCATAATCTAAAGGTCCATTTTCCTTTTGGGATTAGGTTGTAATAATAAAATTATAATTTTTACAAGAATTATGAAAACTACAAGAAAAAAACGTGCCTATAGATTAGAAAAATCTCCCCCTTTTTTACTTCTAAATTTTATATTTTTGGCTATTGGGTTGGGCATACTCTTTGACCCATGCTTATTCATATTTTTCAACTCATATTTAACATGTACTAGATGTTTGCTTTATCCTTATTAAATAGACATATTGATAGACATATAATAATCTATTATATGTGATAAAAATATAATATTTCAACATAGTCAAAATGGATGACATATTCTATCACCACTCTCAAGTGATTATTTTACGAAAGACTGGTTCTCTGAATTTTATTATGATTGTTGAAAGTCAACATTGTCCACGCTCACTTGAGATTTCGGATCTACCACTACGCTCATCAATTTTCCAGGTATAATATAAATATGCTAAGTTGTTTAAATGGAATTAGTGATATTTGACTCGAGCTAGTTTTATGATTTTATTTATCACAAAAAGTCAACAATTTTTTACTCAACATTTATTTGTTTCATTTTGCGATTTTTAAAGTTGTAGTTTAATGATCTCGTGCAGCTCGTATTCTTATTCATTCTCTTTTACATGTGTATTGGTCCACGTTATTCATTTTTCGATACATGTTATAACGAGAAGAGTTATAAAAAAATAAAAATAAAAAAAACACACACACACACACATTTTTACATTTGATATCTAAAATTTTCTTTTTCCGAGATAAAATGTTAGGAATTCTTACCTTTTTAACATTAATTGTCAAAATATACTAATGACAATGGAAATATATGAATTAATTATAAATATCTTGTGACTGATTAAAACAGTCGACTGAGAGAATATATATATATATATAAGTCTTTCCTTTCTCCAACTTCTGCAAGGCCTTTGCACATTGTAATTATTCTCTTATGATTAATGCAAAACAGTAGATGGATGTTTTGTGAACTACAAACTTGTTGCAAAAATTCTTTATTTTCAGTCATTAATCTTTACAAAATATAACAAAAATCTAATCTCAATCTTATTTTAGCGTAATTCATTCTACCAGCAAGCATCCTTCCACAATTCTTTCCCATTATCACAATCCTCGTTATGAATTTTCCTCATAAAATCCTCAACATTAGAGGTTGAAACCAATGAAAATTGTTACCAATTGGTGGAATAACAGCAATCGAGTTTGTTACTTGATCCCTTCCCATTCCAAATAAGAGTACCATATCTTACATTCTTGTCCGTTAGCGTCATTTTCCATCCAATTTTATCATTCAAACCAATAGTTTTATTGCCCAAACTACCCTTACCCTTATCAAGATTCTACTCGAAGGTCCCTCTACACCACTATCCATTTCCCACTTTATTTCACTGCTTGAAAACCTAGTCGGCGAAATCACAACGCCATGACCAAAAAATAAATAAATAAATTAATTAATTAATAATAAATAAATAATAAGATTGTGGGGAAAGTTTTTATTTTCTACCAATAGTCCTTCAAGATGGTCATATTTCCTTTCAAGTTCCAATTGATCTTTCTCAATTTTTGATAATCAACTCGAAAATCCTTTCAATCATCAGATTTACCCCTTTGATGTATACTCTCTTTCAAAGTACTCTCTTTAAACACTATTAATAATATCCATTTCTTAATTAGTGCATAATACGCCGATAATTAGTACATTATTGCTCTTTTTAAAACAATATTTATGAAGATTAATATTTACAACATCCTTAAAAGTCCAGCGAAATATCTAGACATTGCAAAATTCGCACGATTCTATTCATAAAAGATAAATCGTGTTTCGCTGTCACACGATTCTAATAATAAAAGTTTAATCGTGTTTCACTATATGTTTTATATTTGGGTCGGTTTTGCATCCGGCCCGAACTCACTTAATAAAGTTTCAGGGTTTCGGTTTCCGTTTCCTGTCAGATTCATTTCGTGAAATCCAAGTAAAATTTCTCCGGAAAGAACAGCCTGTTCCGATCTGGTAAATCGAAGTCGTTTTCCCTTTCTCTCTTTCTTTTTTTTTTCTTTTTTTTTTTAAAATTCTGAAATTCCAATTTTTGTTCCTGAAGGTTTCTGGCCAGAATGGATAAGGAGAAAATTGAGGAATTGAAAATCCAAATGCATAAACGGTTGAACGAGGCCCAAGAATTTATTCAGCAAGTTCCACCAATTCAGCTTTATGCCGCAATTGGAGTAGTCTTGTTCACCACATTTCTCTTCACTATTAGTAATTCCTCAAACTTTAGAGTGTTTGAATTTGCTACTAATTTTATGTTTGATGAATTCTTCTTCTCTGTTGAATTACTGCATTTCGATTTAATAGGATGTATTGATGCACAAATTATCGAGATTTCTTTGGTATTATTAGCAGTAAATTGGTTGCTGTATTGAAGCATGAAATTACTTAGTTGTTATGAAGTTTTTAAAAATTCAATTGTGTTATAGTCTTATAGAATTTATCTGGTTTTTTTGGATCTTGGATTCAAAAAATTCCAGAAAGCCTTCATTCAATAACGGAACCTTAATTTTGATCCTATTTTCTATTGTATAAAGTATTGAAGTGGCCATTTAAGTTGAAACTTATAGTTTTGTTAGATGGTGAATTTGATCCTATTTTCTATGGTCTTAAGTATTAAAGTGGCCCTTTAAGTTGAAACTTCCAATTTATTAGCACGGTGCGATGGAGTAAGCAATGCAGTCTGAAGTGAGTAATTCTAGTTAACCGTAGTAGTTCATTGGTCAGACCTTATTTTTGCTCTCCAATGGTCATCAATTTGAGTTCCTCCAGGAATATTGAGGTGAGTGCTCAACTTTAAACTTCAGGGCTCCGTAAGATTAGTCAAAGTGTGTGTAAGCTGGTCCGAACACCCACAGTCATAAAAAAAATAATAATAATAAAAAATTTGAGACCTAACTATTTGGAGTGACAAAGGACTTAGGCTTAATAGATCGTGGAAGCAAGGCTTCTCACTCCTTTACAATACTCCGCTACATGTGTAGTCATTTGCAATTAGGGCTGGACATGGTTCGGTCCGGTTCGGTTCTAACGAGAATTGAACCGACCCGAATTTTTCGGGTATTTAGTAAGTGGAACCGTCGGGTCCAAATTTAATTACGGAACCGTTCGAGTTCGGTTCCATTCGGTTCGGTTCAGTTCCATTCGGTTCCGTATTATAATTAAATTTTTTGATATATACAAAGTTACGTTAATTTAATTAATGATATGTTCAATATTAGCTTTTAAAAAATAACGTAGTTCAATCTTATGTGTTTCACGTCTTTCTTTGCTGAATTTTTCGTAAATTTGATTATTAAAATCATAGAAAAAGAAAGATAACGAGCTCAAAATAATTAAGAGAGATGTTGTAGAGCTTTAATTCGATTTTCTCCGATAGAAACGACACTACAGTAGAATAACAAATTTGGATAAAAATGAAGTCAATTTGATTAAGTTGATTTTGAACTGAAAATTAGAAATAAGAAAATCATATTTTGTGGTTTGAACTAAATTAACTAGTTAACAAATTTATTTAGAAAAAATAAAATAATTTTATTTATTTAAAATTAATTAATTAAAAAAATTACGGAGATTCAGTTCTTACTCGGTTTTTCGAGTTTTGGCCTAGAACCGAGAATCGAACCATACCTGTCGGTTCTTGATTCAAATACCCGTTCGGGTATTTAACTTGAGAAGAACCGTCGGGTTCGATTCAGTTCGATTCGGGGTCGGTTCGGTTCAGGAGTTTTGTCCAACCCTATTTGCAATGTCTTCAAAGCTGCTAAAGCAGCACAACCACCAAGAGGGCTTGGCCAATGACGTGTCCCTAGGAGGCTGAATATCCCAATTGAGAACTATGGTGGGAAGATTTTCTTATTAGAGGATTTAAGCCATAAAAAACGAAATTGCTTTAAATATATCATTCGCCTGTGTTGGTTTATTACTTTATCCTTGAAGTGAAAAAGATAATTTTCTCGTCTAAAATGAGAAGAAGAATAAAAAGTGAAAGATATAATGAGGAAAAAAATGAAAGGAAATTTTGAGGTATACTCATTTTTATTTTATTTTTCACTAAAGCCAAAACCATAGAAGTGAATGTACAAATCTAAATAAGAGAGAAAATTTGAAATTTACTCATTATTTTTTATATTTTATAGTCAAGGGTGCATAGAACGGAAGATATCTCAATAAATCTCTCATTCATGCTTGGTTCAAAAGGTAAATTGAAAGAGGAAAATGTTCGATTGTAATTTGAGGGAAGGAAGCAACTTTTTGTTTCAACTTTTCACAGTGCTTAATGGTATCTGAAAAGAATTAGATATTGGAGTTCATACTGGTAGAAGAGAGAAATTGAGGGAACTCAGGCTGTTCGGTAGTGATTATGAAAATTGATTTTTTGACCGTTAGATAGAAAAGTGGGTCCCACCTATGAGTGAAGAAATCAATAATGACAACTGACCATGTTAAGTAACGGTCAAAAATTTGATTTTTTTTTGTGAAAAATCAAAACCAAACAGGGGCTTTGTATTATTTGCTTTTGAGCAAATTTGGATTTGTCTCAAAACGGAATAATTGATCAAGTTGTGGTTTCAGTTATGTAGAATTGGAGGGATTAGTGATGGGATGATCAAATAATTTATCTTCTGACTCATTTCTTGGGATGCACGAGCTTTTTATACTTCGTTTTTCCTTCATCATTCCTTAGATTTAGAATTCACTTCTCTACTCTGCACAATTCCCTGCCACAAGCTTAAATGTGAATTCTCAGAAGACATTCATTGCTTTGCAGTTCGATTATTTAAGCGTAAGTCAGCTAACACTGTTGTGTTAACTGGGCTTAGTGGAAGTGGAAAAACTGTTCTATTTTACCAGGTCAGCCTCTAAAAAATGGTTAATGAAATTTTGGATTATGGCCTCTGTTCCAACTATTAAGATGTAAAATGTTGTTGATTCAGCTTCGAGATGGCTCCCCTCATCAGGGTACTGTGACATCAATGGAACCAAATGAAGGTACTTTTGTGCTACACTCCGAAACAACAAAGGTATTGTACTCTATTTGCTGGCAACGTTCTTAGATAGATAAACTCTTCCTGTCTTTTGGCTAGCGTGCTTAAATGCGTAGTGGATTGCTCAGGTTCGGCAAAAAGGATGTTAATTCATGTACATATTTTGAGGATCTGCACTGGATTATGTCTTCCAAGACTCTAGAAGTTCAAATACATTAATTTTATTTCTCCTATGATCCCTTCTTTCACAAGTTATTTGAAAGATTTATGTAGCTGAATCTTATTTTGCTTGCATTGCAGAAGGGGAAAGTTAAACCTGTTCATCTTGTTGATTTTCCTGGGCATTCCCGTCTTCGAACCAAACTAGATGACTTCTTGCCACAAGCAGCAGCAATTATTTTTGTGGTTGATGCTGTGGAATTTTTACCAAATTGCCGTGCTGCTTCAGAGTACATACTATCAGTGCCTTGATTCAAGCATTCACGTGCACATATACACACACACCCGACTTGAGTACAGATACTTTAACACATCGACTCTAACATCTACTGTTTATTTTGTGCTAAAGGTTCCTATATGATATTTTGACCAAGGCAAATGTGGTGAAGAAAAAGATTCCACTGTTACTCCTTTGCAACAAGGTGGATAAAATTACTGCACATACAAAGGATTTTATCAGAAAACAGCTGGAAAAGGAAATGTAAGGAGCATTTTGTACATCATTAAGCTTCAGTAATTAAATTATAACCTCTCAATCTTTTATATGTGCAATCCTTTTTAAGATGGTTAATTTCTGGTCATTATTTTTTACAGACAATATGAACATTTTTGTTTTATCAAGTGAAATAGATATTCCAACAAAAAGAAGGTAACTAGAAACACCCATAGATAGAATTATGAATGCGTCCACATTAAATTCAGGGAATGTGCCTAGTGCTAGGAGAATAGAATGGTTGAGTGTTGAAATTATAACGAAGATGTTTTAGGATCAGTAGGTGTATGCCATGTAATTGGCTAATGGATGGAATGTTGAAAACGTTGAACCATTACACTCATGCTTAGGAAAAACTAGAACAGAAGTTAAATGTAAATGAACTCTGTAGATACTGTTTTTCCAAAAATTGCAAGGTTGGAAGTACTGATATTGGGCACATTAGAATTAGAGCTAACAAGGAGATTAGTGAAAGGTGGAAAAGGTTTGAGGGGAAGGAAAACTAAGCCAAATGTTAGAGGAGGAAAAAATAACTAAAAGATGAAAATTAATTAAAAAAATAATCATCTCTTACACAGAATTATCGTATCTGAGGTTGAAGAAGAGTAATATATTGGCTTTGAAGTGACTAGTTAATGTCAAAGTACATGTTTGTTAATAAATGGAAAATGACAAACTTAGACATGGTTATTAGTCACTTTTGTGACCTTGTAAAGGTAGAGCGCCAAGGGGAAGAACAACTCCTAAAGTGGCGTAAGGGCATCTCCAATAGATGCACCACATCACCAAAATACACCAAATTTTGGTGCAAAACCTCTGTAATGTGGCACCAAAGTTTGCACCATTTTGCGGTTCAAAATGGTGCAAAGTCAAATTTACTCTTATTTGCCAAACTAATTGATAGAGGGTGTTTATGTTATTTGTGTTATTTATTTTTAATACAATAAATTTTTATTATTATAATTCTTATTATGATTAATACAAATAAAATCAATATTAACAATGTAAAAAATAAATTTTTATATTTATTAATGAATTTAATATTTTCGTTAATTTAACGTAATTATTTATTTAGTAATTTATGTATTTGTGAAATACATAAAGAAATGATTTTTCAAATAAATAAATTATTGAGAATAAAAAAAAGGGGAGAGAGAGAAGAAAATGATTAAACATGGTTCATTTGATTTAAGTTTTGGCGTAATGGTTGGGGATGATTTTTAATTTGGTGTAAGATTTGATATAAAATGGTGCAAAATTGTCCTCAAATTTTCGTGTAGAGTTGGACATCACCTAATATCGTAAAGTGTGTTCTTTTGGCAACACTAACCTGGAGAGAGAGATAAATGAAGGACATTACCAACGAGAAGGCAAAACAACTTTCATATAGAGAATTCTTTGGCTAAGCTTAAAAAATTTACCATGTTATATTGATCAAAGTTGGAAATAAGTTACTTCCAATATAAGAATTTTTCTAAAAAGTAAAAAATAGGTTTTTTAAACATCTTTGGAAACAGAAGAGTAATTTTTTACTTACTTTTAAGCTTTAATACATGTGATCTTGGTCATGTTGATTTGAGAAATCATGTATGATGGTTGAAATTAGAGAATTGATATGATCTTCTTCGTATCTCGTACTTGCAAACGCATTTTTATATGGCATTATTCTCTTCCCGTTGTAAATGAAGTTCAATAAACGTGTTGGCTAACGTATTTGTATACCAACTATTACCGTTAATCCTAAATCCACAAATTGATTTGCTGCCTGCTCTTTTGATTTAGTGAGAAGCTTCGCGCATCAAGAACTGCACTATCTTCAGCAGACATTGCTAATGAATATACTCTCGGGATACCTGGAGAAGCCTTTGCATTTTCTCAGTGCCATAACAAAGTGACAATTGCAGAAGCATCTGGTTTGACTGGCGATATATCTCAGTTAGAGCAATTTATCAGGGAACATGTAAAGCCTTGATATTATATGCAGGACTTCAGGAAGATCTGATTAGTTTGATTGTGAGATGCTAATATTGCATTTATCAAATTGCCGACCTCATGGAATGCACTTACATGTTTTGTAAGGAAGGTATTGTACTGCGTATGAAAGATGTACTGTGTGCGGTAAATGAATTGGGAACAGAAAACTAGAGGCTCTTTTTGGATGTATTTTAACATCTTCAACATTAATTGATAGAAAATAATCTCTTATGGTTGAACGAAATTTAGATTTGTTGGAAACTTGTCTATTCATCACAAATAAAGCACTTCTATTATAGGAATGAAGCCATAAAATTAATTATTAGAAGTAAAATTTTCAGCAGAGGCAAGAGATCAATTTACATAAAACTTGTTACAAGCCTCTCATTTCTTGAAAGCTAATTAGATTCTTCTTCTATTATCTGCCCGTTGTCTCTTAGCAGAACCAGTTTGTACGTGCTCCACGCTTGATTGTATCTACGGTAATGGAGAAAGAAGATGAAATTGATATAAAGATTAGAAAACTTAAGAGGAAGTTATAACAAAATTGATTATTACCTTATTCAACTTCTCCCTGACAAATTGCACCGTTTGATTCATGGATTTTGATGAGAAATATTCCTGATATCAACCAAAAGAGAAGCATTGAATAATTGAAAGGATTTTTTCTGCCAAAAAATTGGTATTGTTACCTTTCTCAACTAGACTACCACGATGTGAGGTTAATATTCCCTACCGTCTTGTAGCCAAACTAATGAAAAAGTGTTGGGATAACTTTCTTCCTTTTTCTTGCTTATAAGGGAACATTTTAAGCGTGTGTTTGGCCCCCATTTTAATGAGTTTTTTTAACTCCATCTCATTTTCCTACAGTATTACACTGGTAACACTTTACAAATCACTCAGTTTTTTGTCAAAGATGACACAGAAAGAATAATGCCGTGAGTTATAATGACTGTTTTGCCCTCAATAAAAAGAATAAAATTCAATTAGAGAGGCAAAAAAGGCAAGAATAAAATTCCAATTGAAGGATATAAACGGAAAGAACAACATTCCAAAATTCAAATGACTGCCTATAACCTAGGTGGTCTCAGTTTTTGTCAAGCAAGCCGTCTCACTGCCTGACGTGGGCCCACATTTGTTGAAAAAGAAGTGGAAAAATGGGGGCCAAACACGCTAATTTTTTTCTTCAAAAGTCCCAAAATAAGTAATCTATTCCTACCAACTCAGTCGTTCACCAATAAAAATAATTATTAGTTTAAAACTTGCTTATTTTCTTATAACTTTTAAGGTTAGACAAATATGTCATAGATAAACAGCTGAAGGGAGAGAAATTGGACACAAATTCAGTGTTGTACAATGACAGACTTAAATCTCAGAACTCGGAGGATGTCTTTAAAGCATTCAACAACAGAGCCAATTGGAAGAACTGAGGGGCTTTCTTTCCTTTGTATCTTATTAGCATTAATCTGCTGTTATTTTCATTTTTCGGTGAGGTGGTGTTTAAGGAACGAATAATGCTATTCATCATTAGAAGGAATCATCACTAGTCTAAGTGGCGAAGAACCTTTGATTCACTGTCCAATGCATAACAACGTATCACAACTCTGTTGTACAATTTTTCAGGGGTCCACTGCCACCTAAATCCATGATGATCTCAACTAAATAGCATTACTCTTAAGGAACTGGTTAGGAGACTCTACAATTCTCTATCATACTATAGTGCTGCACAGGATATAAATTCGTCTCTTACAGCTATGGCTAACTGAAGAAATTATTTAGCTAATCCAAAAGGTCAATTTGGAGAAGATTCCATTAAAAAATAATAATAATAATAATATTCTCATGAATCACATTCAATTGAGATAAACTCCAATTTTCATCCATAAATTTACCTTGTCAGAAGAAACTGATGTCCTGGGAGCTGAATCTCCACCACAAGCACTGTTCTGTAACTCCCCGAACTCACTACAACATGGGAACACACTTATGGTAATCTGTAATGAAATTCCTCAGAAAATATTTCATGGTAACGCAACAGGAAAACCACCTTTGATTGAATTCAGATGTTTGAGCAGATGAAGGATCACTAGCAGCATGGGACCTGGAAATTGAAGACCCTCGGGATCTTTTAGCTGAAATCGTGTGAATCAATTAGAAGTGCATCACATTTTACAAATTATAAGGGAATACCATTAGGGATATATAACTTATTACACAGCAGACTTACGGTTCAATCTTGCTAGAACTTCCTTTCTCCTCCCTTCCAACTTCTCCTTTGTGTCAGAGAGGGACTCATATTGAGGTGCATATGATACTAGTATTTGATTCCCTAGGAAAATGAATTCATCAAGTTTCCTCTTGGCAAACCTATAATTATGTTCAGACTTCAATTTCACTCACGATTCAATTTGGATAGTTGTAGAATACTCAAATCAGCATTCAGGAACGAACAATAACATTTCAAAATAAACAAGAATTGGTTACATTTAAATTAGTGTAGAAACGGGAAAATAAAAGAAAAATCATCAGACAGCAAAAATCACCTGGCATTGTCAACCTGATAATACTTGATCCAGTAAACATCAGTGTATGGTTCACAGTCTTCAGCATCCATTGGTTTACACCTGAACATCACTTTTCAAAAGTTTAATGATTTTGATGTCATACAAACAACAAAGAATTCTCCCCCGCTATATAAACCCACTTCAAAAGCTGCCAAAGAGTTCATTTTTATATATAATATTACAATACATATACATGAACTTTCATTATAATTTATAAACATATACATGCTGGTGGGGTTCTTACTCTTCAACTTGTCCATAAGTAGAGAATAATTTTAAGAGCTCATCTCCACAACCCAATGATGGAACATTCCTCACAATCAAGTATCTGCATGAAATTGGTCAACAAAATTTATAATTCACTCGCAAATTTATAACCACAAATTTGATTTCCTTTTCCTAGATGTAATAAATTGACGAAAAGAGAAAATAAATACAAACTTAGATTCATCACAAATAGTGTATACGCGAACAGCAGGA
This sequence comes from Olea europaea var. sylvestris, assembly GCF_002742605.1. Lineage (NCBI taxonomy): Eukaryota > Viridiplantae > Streptophyta > Magnoliopsida > Lamiales > Oleaceae > Olea > Olea europaea. The sequence continues at coordinate 29,461,915 of NC_036248.1, read as the reverse complement.
TGGTCTTCTTTGTATTGAGGCATTCCCTGTAAATTCAAAAACTCCGTAAAATCACTGTGTTTCCTCATATGTGTAATGTTTCTAACGTGCACGACTAAATTTATCAGAAGAAAGAAAAGGTTTGAGCAATCCAGTCACACTGGTTATGGGACTTCAGATTTAGAGAAATTTACAAATATAGCTACGAAATAAGACACTGAACAATCTCTTGTGAACTTTTAATTTTATTATAAATTCTATAGGCTGGCACCTACTCATAGGTAATGCATCAATAGTGGACAATTCCATAATATGCATTTCCATCCCCACCTACTCGAGTGCACAACTTAGAAAATGTTTACAACAAAATGGCAAAAAGCCAGAGAAAAAAAATAAAAAACGAAGAACCACAAAAGCACATTACTCTTTTAGAATATAAACGCTTATTTAACATTTTATTCAAATAAATTTAATAAATTGTTAGAATGTAATTATTACGAGGGAAAACGGCTAACTATGAAACAAATAATGAATTTCATGAAAAAGGTTAGCAACAAACAGATGCAATGAACCAATGGGACACCATATTATTTGAGGAAAAAATTATGAAAAAGGTCAGCAACAAACAGATGCAATGCACCAATGGGACACCATATTATTTGAGGAAAAGATTATGCATAACCTGAACTGCTATGGAAATTATTAAAAAAAAAAAAAAAAATTACAGAATGAAAAACACAAATTGTTCACTACCCCTATTAGTCAATTACCAAACAGACGGCGGATCCAAGATGAATCAGCCAGGGGAGCTTGGATAATATTTTTTAAGAGAACTTCGACAGTTTGATGTCAGATCTTCACAGTTCAAAAAAACCATTGCGCATAAACACAACTTCAAGTTCACGTTTGGTATACAAATATTAAACACAATTTTAACTCTAATCCACTTGCAAAACATACCGCAAATTCCTATAGGCAACACAAGGTAAATATCAGATCCTTCAACTTACACCAAACACATCAAACAGGTATTCTGCTTCAACTCTAAATCAAAGTCTAACAGGATACTTCAAATTAATACACATCATCTAAGAGCAATCACAGCAGATTTCTTCTCAAAAAGAAGTCAATCCTCTTCCATTTCATTTAAATGGCTAACAATCAACTAAAAAATGCATTCTTGGACAATGAATAAATGAAAGAATTAGAAAAATGAAAATCGAAATCATCACTATTAAATTTGATGACATGTATCAATTAGAAGAACTCCATTGAGAAGAGGAAATGGAAACAGCACCACTGAAACCTTTTGATTGACTAGCAATGGGATAATTCGAGAAGTACAAATGCATTAACATAGTAAACATGCTTGAGAAAGGGGGCAAGAGTTTTGGCCAAATAGATGAAAAGAATACATTTTCCAAAAGAGATGAGGAAATAAAAATTTCATTCTACTTTCCATAGCAGACAAACGCTCCATGGTTGAGGAAGTACCATGTTATAGAAGCTTCCAAACTTTATTTTCTTGTTTTGTTAAGGTACTCAATGAATGAGGTGGGAGATAAAAAGCATCGCATTAATTTAAAATAAAATAAAATAAATAAAAAATAAAAACATTGAAACCACAAAACCATGATACTTGGCTGCCACAAAATATCCCACAACCATTGAAAAATTGATTACAAACCTGACAAATGTATCCAAGTCAACACCTTTACTATTGGCTGAAAAACTAACAAGAAAAAGAAAATATTAGTCATATTTTAAATCTTCAACATCCCAACTATGCCCCAAAAGGGATTATAAATGCTCTACCAGTAAACACATGTTTAAAATGACTAGGAATAGTTATATAATTTGAAATTTTAGCATTTATATGATTTGAAAAGGAAAGGGGTACGTTAAAAACAATTCAACTAAAGAAATACTTCACAAAGAACAAAACTTCATAATAAAAAGAGGGAAAAGAGGAATTAATTGAAGAAAATGTTGCCTGGGTGAAACACAAAATTACAGAGTCTATCAAAAAACAAGTTTGTGCACAAACCGTCAATCACCTACTCAACAGATGAAATTATGAAATTTTATGGGGAAAAAATGATGCAGAACACAATACTCAAGGACTCAACACTCATGAAGCAAAAATGCATGGCATTTTACCTGTCAAAGACTTAAAAACCGAAACTAAGCAAGATTTGCAATTGCTTGACTGTGACCAATCTGCATTTTGTTCTTGTGATCTACACAGGGTGAATGGAGATTTCAATCTGATTCAATTGCAAACCCATTTAATATCAGTATCGAAGGCCATTTTTATTAAACAGACGGTCAGATTGACATAATTTAAGCAGCGTATAAATTACTGCGGACAAATATTTATTCCCTTCACATTTAATAAGAATTAAACACTAATATTTCATGAAAAAGTAAGGAAGACAAAGTAATGCAACAAAAATGCAATTTAATCAAACGAGATACCATATAATAAAGTTTACCTTGACAGTCAGGAACTCAACTTTAGATATTCTAAAGCAACAAATATTCATATTGCGCTATTCTAATCTACCTCAACATTCAGGAATTCAGGGCAAAAAATTGAAACCCAATTCAGAATATAAACACAAAGTGGAGGTGGAAGTGTAAAAATAAAAATCTAATAAACCGTAGAGTTTAAAATTTCCAAATTTAGAACCAAATCAAAGATATCAAGTCACTATTAACCGAGAGACAGTTTTGCCATTTCTAAGATATGTACAAAAATTTCAAAATACGATTACCTTGTCCAATATTTTTGAGAAGCCTTGGAATTTTTGGTTCTTCTATCGTAGACCGCCGTGTGTGGGTGGTGGAGGAACCGAGGAGGTAGAGGAAGCGGAAATTATTTATTTCCAGCGTTTGCGCCTCTACTTTCAATTTTGGTTCCGTAAGTGCGGTTGATATGTCACTTACCTTCTGTTTGGGCACCAATACCCACAGTTTTTTAATACTTACCAGAAACGCTTATTTAGACTTTAAAAGCCATACTGAACATATGTTATCCGACTAAAATGATAACATTATCCAAAATGTATTTCTCTCCAATTTGATATTACTGTGACAACTAAATTCCTTCTATTGTTAACAAGAATAGTTGGTGTTAGGAATGGCAATAGAATTAGGTGATCATTTGATTTCTTGCAACTGAACGAGAACGTGAACAAATAATGAAGTACTTCATAGAGTGTCGAGCCTACGATAATTATGTATTTGATCAAGTTAAAATTAATTGTAACTTTAATTGAATGGCAAACAAATTGTTGTAAATTTTATAATTAATACCTAATTTATTAATTAAACTAGTGAAAGCACGTAAATGTGTTTTTCAAATATGTGAGATGTCGAATCTTCCTTGTTATTTCATTTTCAGTGTAACAATTAAATTGACAATTTTGAAATCATTCATGTTAATCAATGTTCCTAAGTTAATTGAAAACCTCCTCTGATAGTGACCAAATCTATTCTCCTCATGTGATCCTTCTATCTCTCAATGAAAGATGCAAACATGATAAATATATTAATAGGTGCTAGAACACCTGTTGAAACTATACAAAGCATAAAAGTATATCTCTAACCTCTATCGAAACTTACAATATTTATTATATTGTGTTTAAAGCGTATTATCTCTTTCGATAATAATAAAATCTATTAACAATTCAATTAGTAATCAAACAATTAAAAATAAATAAAAACCATGTTTTTCAAATATTTGAGATGTCGAATCTTCCTTGTTATTTCATTTTTAGTGTAACAATTAAATTGACAATTTTGAAATCATTCATGTTAATCAATGTTCCTAATTTAATTGAAAACCTCCTCTGATAGTGACCAAATCTATTCTCCTCATGTGATCCTTCTATCTCTCAATGAAAGATACAAACATGATAAATATATTAATAGGTGCTAGAACACATGTTGAAACTATACAAAGCATAAAAGTATATCTCTAACCTCTATCGAAACTTACAGTATTTATTATATTGTATTTAAAGCGTATTATCTCTTTCGATAATAATAAAATCTATTAACAATTCAATTAGTAATCAAACAATTAAAAATAAATAAAAACTATAAAAACATCCACAAATTAGAACAAATTAAAGTCAAAATAATTAATTAAAAACTAAAAATATCATAACAATAGTTCATCTCATTCTAACAATGTATAAAACTAACCTAACATATTAAAATTACAATAAATCATATTTAAGTGAAAATGACATAAACCGAATTTTTGATAAATTGAAAAGATGAAGATGAATCTTGAATCTCTTCAATGATTTTTTTATAAATCTTCACTTGAGCCTTCTCTTCTTTGCCCAAAAATCAAATTTGAATGTTCGCTCGATTGAATTCTTGCAAATTTTCTTCAATTCTCTCATTAAAAACTACAAATTTTGTCTCTCCTTTGGTGTTTGAATTAATGAAATATTGGAGTATATTATGTATTTGAGAGGTGTTCTACATTGATTGCCCATGTCTTGTATTTATAGAGGTAAAATTAGGTTTAAAAAAAAAATTTGTGAAAGAAAGTGGTTATAAGAAAATTAGTCGCGATCTTGGATTTTGGCCTGGGCAAAATCCGGGCACTCATCCAAGCCAAGTTTGAAGTCATTGCTTTTTGATTACTAGGTTAGACGGGCAGTTGACCAGTTATACATATTTCAATTTTTAAGTTTTGGTCCACGAATTCATTTCTTGATTCTTTTAAGTCATTTTTTCTTATAATTTCGGTCCTTTAACTTC
>NC_036248.1:29377807-29453800 GCF_002742605.1 Olea europaea var. sylvestris | reverse complement strand
TTCTTGAATTTCTCGAACTTATCAATCTTCACTAACTTAAAAATTTTCGATAGCATTGCCTATGCCTTCGTTGGGAAAATATCACTCATTCTTCCACTGGGGACAGGTGCACAAATGACAACTCCAAATGCCACCTACCTAACATTTAGGTGATGAGTCTAAATAATAGTGTTTACAAAATCTAGATATCAACAAAATTTACAGTTTCTCGAGATGTGTTTAACGAAAATGCGACTTGTGATTGGAAGGGCAATCAAGTCAGATTCTGGACCATATCAGTTTGATGATCCATCAACATCTCAAATTTTTGACATTGAGCAACATTTAGCTCCAAATATTCCAACAATTGAAGAAGGACAAGAAACCCCTCCAAAAAAGACACGTTCACTAAGAGAAATCTATGAATTACATGAACTCGGATTATTCTCTTGTGAGCCTCATCTTTTGAAGAAGTTTTAAAAGATAAAGTTAGACAAAGACAGTGAATGAACAAATTTAGACTATCGAGAAAAGCAAAACTTGAGCTCGTAGACTTACCAAAAGAAAAGAAGACCATTGGTCTTAAATGGGTATACAAAATAAAATACAACCAAGACAAGTCAATTCAAAAATATAAAGTACGAATTGTCGCCAAAGGATATCTCAACAGCCAGAAATTGATTTCACATAAACATTCATTCCAATTGTAAGAATAGAGACGATCCATACAGTTATGGCTTTAGCGCCACAATTCGAGTTCAATGTTTTCCAGCTTGACGTAAAATCAGCATTTCTAAACGTCTAAGTACAGAAGAAGTATATGTCGAGTAACCTGAAGGTTTTGTAGTCAAAGAAAAAGAAGATAAAGTTTATCATCTTCAAAAGGCATTATATAGCTTCAAACAAGTACCTTGAGCATGGAATAGCAAAATCAACAGCTATTTTCTTCAAAATGGTTTCAAGCAAAGCACAAGTGAATCATCCCTCTATGACCATATAGATAGTGATTGGTAGGATTGGTTGATGATCGGAAGAGCACTTCTAGATATGCCTTTTGCCTTGGATAAAATGTGATTTCCTTGAGCTCAATAAAACAGAAATTTGTTACTTTTCGTCGATAGAAATAGAGTACATCGTCGCTATAGATTTAGCTTGTGAAGCAGTTTGGCTTAGAAGAATTTTGAAACATTTAAAATTTGAGCAGAAATGACCACAACAATTTATTGCGACAAATGAACAATTGCAATGTCAAAAAAAATCAATTTTCCGTGCTAGTTCAAAGCATATTGAATTTTGACATCACTTTATAAAAGATCTGGTAAATCAAGAAGAAATTTGCATGAAATTTATAACTACCAACGATCAACCGATTGAGGTAAGTTGACAAAATCAGTGACGATTGATAAGTTCGAGAAATTCAAGAATCGGTTGAAGATTACAAATTAAGAGAGGGTGGAGTGTTAAAAGTTCTAAATTAGTTTGTAATCTTCAAAGAATTTAAATCCAATTAGAACTCTTCAATAAATTTGAAACATTCAAAGAAATGTGAAATGGATAAGATTTACAATTCAATTTATATATTGAAGTTGAATATTCAAAGATGTAAGCTAGAACTTTGAAAAACAACTACAGCTTTGAATATTTTGGAGAACACATATAGCTGTAAATAAAGATGCAGATAGCACCAAATGAAGATAAAATACAGTTATCTTATTCTAATGGTAGAAAATTCTTAGTCTCCATTTTCTCTATAAAAGGAAGGGATGCATTAGTGTTGATAAGATAGGAGAAATGTAAGAAAATCTTCGTAAAAAAAGAAAAAAGAGAGAGAATTGAGTGTGATGTAGCAACTCACTCGTAAAACTCTCAAATTTCATAATTAAAATCTCCCATTTTTCATAAACTCTTTCTTTCAACACCCAACAAATTTGGTATTAGAGAATAGGAAGAAAATAAAAATCATATCCAATCAAAGACAAAACAAAATCAACACTAGAGCCTCCATGGGCATGGCGCAGTGGTAAATTAGGAAGATTCTTTATGGAGGTTCAAATTTCTAAAGCAACTGGAAAGCAACATTTATGTTGGAAAGTAGATGTCATGCGGAGACAAATTCATGGTGTGCCTTGTCACCCCTTCGGGGTCCATTTGCACGTCATAAGGGGGGTCCATAGTGATGAGAACCACTTTTCGAATATTTGGCCCAAATGTGTATAAGTTGTGATCGCATTCAATTTACTCGAATAGCAAACCAAGGGAAAAGGTCAACACTCCTCAGAATTAGTCAAACGAAGTTCAGATACGTGAGTCATAAATAATAATAATAATAATAATAATAATAATAATAATAATAATAATAATAATAATAATCAACACTAGAGACATGCCTTCCTTCTATAGAAAAAATGGACTAATCTAGTTCTAAGAATTTTCTACCATTACAACAAGATAATAGCCGTATTCTATTCTCATTTGCAACTGTGTTCTTTATTTGTAGCTCCATAATGTTTAAGGCTATAGCCTGGAGCTGATTTTCAAAGTTCTAGCTTGCATCTTTAATTATTCAACTTGAATATATAAATTGAATTGTAAATTTTATCCATTTGACCTTTCTTTGTGTCTTCCTAAGTTGTTGAAGTATTCTAATTGAATTTGAATTCTTTGAAGATTATAAATTAATTTAAAACTTTTAACATATACAACATAATTCATCAAAAAACTTCCAAATATAGATTCACGGGTGTATTTGTGTAACTTTGACAGGGGGCAATGTTATTTATACAATAATGATCGTGGTAGTGTGTCACATGATTCTTGGGAGGCCTGTATAATTGATATTCCCATTGTTTATCCAAAGATGTTGGTAATGGATAATTAGTGCTGACCAAAAGTGACTGAGGCATATAAAATGGATTAGATCTCTAATTATTTCATGGTATTATCAGATTTTAAATTAGACTAGACACAATTTAATGTTATGAATATCTAGTTTTGCGAATAAGTGGTGCAAATAATATGCATCCCACAGTTTCATGGCACCTGTATTAATGTGGTGACCCGATGGATTATAAACATAATAACCATGTGTAGCTGTAGCCCGTTGGTGTTCATGTAATGTTGATTGGATGCGATAATGTGCAGGGATCAAAAGCAAAAAGGAAAAATGGGGCTGACATTCACAAAGCTGTTTAGCAGGCTTTTTGCTAAGAAGGAGATGCGTATTCTGATGGTTGGTCTGGATGCTGCTGGTAAGACCACCATTCTGTACAAGCTCAAGCTTGGAGAGATTGTCACTACCATTCCTACAATCGGTATGAATTTTCTGCAATTTAATAGCTCTGCATCTTTCAATTATTGTCTTTTTTTGTATACCTCCTGTGATGTAGTGTAATTGTTAAAGCTGAGGCTACCCTTTAGTTCTTTTGCTGGATTATGAGTTGAATACTGCTTAATTTGTATTTTATGGGGCTTTATTATTTTTGTTCAGGTTTTAATGTTGAGACCGTTGAGTACAAGAACATCAGTTTCACTGTTTGGGATGTTGGTGGTCAGGACAAGGTGGGGAAATTTTGTATGTCTGTCTGATTACTATGCCTTCATAAAAATACATGAAATTAAAATCAGGGTTCTAAATTTTGACATGATCAACTTTTCCCTTTCTTCTCTCATTTTTGGTGATCCTTATCATCATTGGTATGGTAAAAGAATACAAGGATTAATGTATCCTGTAATCTTGTCCTTGGTGGAGCTTCTTGAAGTAGTCATTTAACTAATTCATCCATGTTTGCAGATTCGTCCATTGTGGAGGCACTATTTCCAAAACACGCAGGGTCTCATATTTGTTGTGGATAGCAATGACAGGGACCGTGTTGTGGAGGCAAGAGATGAGTTGCATAGGATGTTGAATGAGGTAACAAATTTTTCTATCTTAACTCTGTTTATTTGTTCATTTTTTTAACTCCCAAGGCTACTGCTGGATGTGAAATATGAGTCAAAAATAGAAGCTCTTTTAGGCTGAGTCTAGGAGATTGATCATTTATGCAAAAAAAATAAAAAATAAAAAATGGGGAAGTTTGATTGTCTTTTTGATAGACCCCTTTCTTCACTTCAATGAGTAATTGTTTATAAAACAAGCAATGTAGTGTCCAATAAATTGCATGATGTGGACATGTGATATTGGTTAACATGATTCATGTGCTTAGATGAATTATGTATCTTGTAAAAAACAAACACATGAAACAGTTTCGATGCTTCTATAAAAAATGTTTGACGAAACAGTAGAGAGAGAGAGAGAGAGAGAGAGAGATTTTGCATCAAGTTCAGGCTTTCAGCAGCTGAACATAATGATGTTGACATGTCTATTTTCCCCTCTGACAAGATAATCTGTGCAGAAGGGGGGGATAAAGAAGCCATATAGTTGATCGGTTGCTATTGTATCATTTGCATAGCCTAATGTCATTTGAGCAAGTCTTTCTCTTTACTCTATTTGTACATTATATAATAAGTGTAGAAACAAGACAAACATGTCAATAATTTTAGCCAATTTTCTCTATTTTGTTAATCATGAATTGGGCTTAAATTGTGATGTGCCAAGAGTTCCCAACCATTGAACCAACTCCCTATGCAAAAGCTTTTTGGCCAATGGACACTTGACGAATTGGTGACTTTTCCAAATTGTGCACATAAAGTAAAAACAATATATTGACCTGTTGGCTGGAATCTATTTGACCGCTTGCTTCAGGATGAGCTAAGAGATGCAGTATTACTTGTATTTGCCAACAAACAAGATCTTCCTAATGCTATGAACGCTGCTGAAATAACTGACAAGCTCGGGCTCCACTCACTCAGGCAACGTCACTGGTAAACTTCTTAATCTTTATCCTTTAAGTCTGTATTCGGGTTAAACACTACAAGCCACTCAACTTATAATGTTGTTCACTTTGGTCATTGTACTTTTTATTTTTCCAAATTAATCACTGAACTGCTATTAGCCTTTCAATTTCTTTGCAGCACCTCCATCTGCTAAAATAATCGAAATACTCATGTGGCGGTGGTTGCAATGGAAATGTTGGTGGGTGAAGGGGGGGGGGGTGCTGATGAGGGTTGGCGAAAAGATTAAGCCTCCATTTGGCAAATATAAATGGTTTATAAATAAGAACAATAAGAAGAATAGTGGTGAATCCTTTGTGTGGATAATAAAGAATAGTAGTTATAAAAACGTAGTTGAAATTAATGTTTGATTAACTGAATTTTTTTACAGGGTTTATAATTTGGTATCCATACGGAGGCTAAGAATTTTCTTTTTTATGCATTTTTTTTTCCTCTTTTAATTTTTGTATCTGTAAAAGCTCAGTCTGAAAGCACGACCAGTCTAATAACATGCATTCTTGTCCAACTGGATGATATAAACAACGCACTAGCTGATTTTTTTTAAGCCACATTAGCATTGACGGAGTGTCTGTGCAAAAACAAAAATGAAATTTCAGCTACTAATTCGGAATTGAAATGGATTTCGATGATCAAAATGAAACAATGCTATAACTTTAAGTGATATCTGTGTTTTTAAACCTGTGTTTGGATAGGCCATTTCTTATTACTTTACAACTTGGTTTCTCTCGCTTCCCAGGTACATACAGAGTACCTGTGCTACATCTGGGGAAGGCCTTTACGAGGGGCTCGATTGGCTCTCCAATAATATCGCTAACAAGGCAAGTGTACAATCATACATTACTTTTACAGAAAATCGTTCTCGAATATGCCTCCCAACAATTCGCTCACTGTTTTCCGTTTTTTTGATTTCTTATCCCCTCATTCTGACATTTCTCCCATGTTACATTTACAGGCATAAAGTTATATGAAGTTTTTGTGAGTCGATGCTTATTAGTCCCGGCAGCCGGGTTCTTATCTAGCCTTATACATTTAGTCTGTGTGTTTATGGATATTCATTTTCAAGTCGTCTTGTTTTGTTCACGACAGCTTTAACCAATGTATATCACAATGATGGTTTGTTTTATGCATTTGCAAATATTTTTCTAGTATTAACATATTATATTGACCTGCATTTTAAAACTAAATGGATATTACCTGTTATAGGCCTAGGCCGGTCTGAGGGCAAGTTTGGCATTGCTTTTACTTTTACTTTTGTTTTTGCTGTTTCCAAAAGAAAAACTTTTGGAACTTTGAGAGTGTAGCAAGTTAAGATTCGGTTATTTCTCATTTATATACCATTGTTTCATGTTACGTTACCTACTTGGTTGACGAGTTGACTTGGCTCAGTTTTTAGAAGCATAAAATTATATAACTTTAACAAATAATCAGTGTGTTTAGGCATATAATGTCGTTGAGAAGTACTACTAAGATTAGTTTCAAACTCATGATTTCAAGTTCTTTCATGTCCAAGCTAAGCACGGTTTTGTGAAATCGTGCAATTTAAAAGTGTTAAGTACTATCCAATAATCTTTACCAAACATTCCCTGTAATGCTTGGTACCGAGAACTCAGACCAACTTGCTACTCTAGCAATGATGAATGTCTTGTATGTATACATGTCTATAATAAAGGTATCTATATAGGCAATGAAGTATTCTATATTCAAGGCTATAAATTTTGGGTTCTATAAAGGTAGCCAAGAAACCTTGCATGCATGGCAGAACCTACCATCTCTCTCGGATAATAATGTAATTTTTTATTTCATTATGATAAGTCTATTTGTCGATTAAATTCATTTTCTTGAGCATCACCTTTATGTGAAGTACTCTTCCAAAGACTAGGCTTAAACCTTTTTTTAAAAAATAAATAAATAAATAAAATAAGCGTGCAATCTTATTTGTTAAATACATGGAAAAGAAAATAAATACCTAGCTAAGGCATGAGCAACACAATTTTACTTTCGCCCAAAGGAACAAACTAACGAAGAGATACGGGACTGCAGGTCTGAAATTTGAATTACAAAGTTAACTCTACTAAATAGGAGATTTTTTTTTTTAAATTTATATTTAACGCAATTTTCCATCAAAATATTTACGTTTTATTGAACACGTATAATTTTTATAAATAATAACAATCTAGGACTCAAAAAGAATCTATTTTAAAAGTACACGTTTAACTATCTCGATAAAAGCTTAAGATGCTATTTATAGGTAAAAGCAAAAAAGGCAAAAAGTATGGTCCATTAGAATATACCTCATGGTCCTCGTCAAAATTCTAAATAGAATTAGTTCATATTTGCCTCCCCTTAAAAGAAAATTCTTTAATTCACTAGTTACTTGTATGATACCTAAATTGGTGTTAAATAGCATTACTCTTCTCAACTACGTATTTATACAATAAAATATTTTGCATGTAAGTTTAAAAAACTGCCCCATTTTTTAACCATACATTTTTCAAAGACATAACTATTTAATTTTTTTTTTTTTCAATGATGACCATCAAACAATGGCTTAGCAAATTGAGAGAGATATTGCATGTGCATGAAAATCGAAGGACCATAAATGTTTACATGACACAAAGGCATGATGGTATGGCTTTGAGATGAAATAGATTCTTTCACTTTTTAAGTTTTACCACTTGGCCATTTAATACAGCTCCATATGTTCTTGATTACTTGAATGTCTTCTTTTCCTTTTTTTTTTTTCTTTTTCTTTTATTAAAGATTGAATCCTTGCGCATCAATGATGCGAATTTTATGATGTTGATGTTAACTTTAGTACACCGATCAAATCATAGCAAACTTTACAAAATTGGGAAGTATTGAAAAACCTGGTGAACATAAATAGAGCAATGGCATGATACTTATGTTCATCACTACAAGAATGTAGATATAAGAGGAAAAATACTAGTTGTCTATAAAAAGTATGAACAATGAATTTATTTAAATGAAAAATTATGTATTGAATTCGTTACATAGGTAGTGATTGACATATCTTTTTAAATAGTAAGATACATTCGCATAGACTTACGGGTTCAAAGGAGACGACAAAAGGCTCAATACTAGAAGTTGTCAAAAAGTACAAGCTTGAGAAAATGTGGTAGCTTCATTAGTATCCTAATGAATTTTCACTAGCAAGTTAGCCATATAGTACACTTATCATATATCAATATATATAATTATTTTATATCTTTAATCGTGCTTATACCTTTATCTGTGTATCCAATGTTTAAAATATATTCTATATAAATATTCCACATAATGGGATTAAAAATCCTAGTAGTCCTAATCGTAAATGATGGATAATAGGTGTTGTGCATATCGATACATACAATATTGTAGTTAATGCATGATAAACCGTGCCTAAAAAGTACGAATATAAATAAATCCGCTTCGCTGAATTATATTTGTTTGATAAACGATTATTTCATTCTATTACAAGGATTTCATTAACCAAACAACTAGTTGTAAAAGGTGCATGATTCCAGTCTTAAAGTAGTGGATACCAAGAAACCATCCCAAGGAATACCTTTGGCGGCTGCAATTCTTCAACCATGCAGGGCTAAAGCAGGAGGGAAAAAACAAAAAAAACGGTGATTTACTTGGCAATCTTTTTAGATTTATATACAAAATTTGTTTCTTTTTAATAATTGCTACTTTCAAACCCAAATTTGTATCCTCATTCTCTTGAAAAGCGTGCCACTCTTCTGAACATATACAAAATTAAATTTAATATTTTTTCCAATCTCTTTTATTGGGTTTCGTTGTTCATATTTATAGTTAACTACAAGTTTTCAACGTAGAAATTCATTAATTATTGTCACTTATTGCTTAATCGCAAGTTTGTCACCAATTTTCACGACAGTTGTGCCGTGCCAACTTTATTAAAATTGTCTAATTGCCTTCATAAAAACATGATTTATTTCAAATTCCAAGACACTAATCTAAGTTGAAAAGTGAAATCTAAATTTAGTAAAGTATTTTCATTCATAAGCATTTCTTACTGATTATCAATAATGTTTCATCAATTAATTTGCAATTAAAATGACAAATCAATTAAAGTCATCTAAATGACCACATCACTGATTATGGGTAAGCCAATATGACAAATAGCATTATTCAATTTACAAAAGTTAAACATGTGAAAGTTACGTAACAATCTCACAAGATATTCTCTATTTTTAGAGACAGATAAAGCAAATATAATCACCAACTTGTTATTAGAGCAATAAATTGAGGACCTATAATGCAATTGTCCCTTTTAGTTCTGAATATATTCCAAAAAGACAGGTGACACCCACTCGATGCCCTCTCGTTTAAGCTGTCATTTCATTTCTATCAGAGAATTATTAAAAGAAAAAAGACATAAAAATACAAAAAAAGAAAAAGCTTGAAAGAATATTATTGTCAATTTCCAATTGAACATTACTCATAACAGTTAAATTGTAGCTGTTCATCAGGTGATAAGGCTAGATCATGATTCATGAATGGCAAGGTAAAGGAACAAAAATTGTTCATTCATTACCTCCATACATGATCCATGACTTTACACAAAATACATACAAAAGAAAAATAAAAATCCAAAAATATTTTATTTGAATTTCATTTCACATGCATGAATGTCAATCTCATCGGAGGCCTATATAAAGAGGGCCAAAGCTTCCAACCAAAGCACAAGAACAACCACCTTGTGAATCTTGCACATTCTAAGATCAAAGGAAATGGCCCCAGAAATAGCTAAAGATGCCTTCACCAGCAGTGGTAAAGTATCAAAGAATCCAGTTGACTCAAGTCGGGCTTATGTGACGTTCTTAGCTGGAACTGGTGATTACTATAAGGGCGTGGTTGGTTTAGTTAAAGGGTTGAGAAAGGTGAGGAGTGCATACCCTCTTGTAGTGGCAATTTTACCTGATGTACCTGAAGAACATCGTGAGATCTTAAGGTTGCAAGGTTGTACTGTTCGAGAGATCGACCCTATATATCCACCTAATAACCAGATTCAATTTGCAATGGCCTATTACATCATCAATTATTCCAAGCTTCGTATATGGAATGTAAGTATAGATTATACACAGTAACGTTATTGATGATAGTAGTACTAGGCTTTTTATTTATGCATGCATGTTCAAGCATCTTATTCTTCTTTTACTAGTCTAGATCACAACTTAACATTCTATTTTCCTAGAATAGTGAGGAGATCTTGTCCAATATGAAATATTGAACAAAACTTCTTTTGCTTCTTTAATTCCATCGTAGAATGCATGTTACAAAACATTAATTTTTATATTTTAAGACACGGATTCCTTAGTTATACCATTTAAGTTGTTCATGCCTACATGCAAATGTTCATGGAAAGCAATAACTAAGGTGAGGGCACAGTGCCCCATTTGAAATAAATAAGACCATTTAGTGCGCGCGCGCGTCTGTGTAACACGAGTTCAGTTTCATTTTTTGCAACTCCATTTGGTCCAATACTAGATCTAAAAGAAGACTTAAAGCATGACAACTACAAGAAACCAAGCTTTGGTCTACCTCCCATGTTCTACCAAGATCATTGTCACCTTTATAAAATGAGGCCTCTTTCAGTCATATCAAGGTCTCAATCATCACCTAAGTCATCCTTCCTTAATTTATTCTCAATCGTCACCACATCCACTTGTTGCCTGTATATTCTCGTTTCTTATCTATTCATTTTAGCATAACCCACTTCCATCTTAACATACTCATTTCTGATGTATCATCTTATTGACAACTACAGTAATCAGCTAACCTTCTTCCTTTTTTCTCATTAATAATGCAGTTCGAGGAGTACAACAAGATGGTATACCTCGATGCAGACATCCAAGTTTATGACAACATAGACCATCTCTTGGACACACCAAACGGCTACTTCTATGCTGTAATGGATTGCTTCTGCGAGAAGACATGGAGTCACTCCCCACAGTACTCCATTGGGTATTGCCAACAGTGCCCAAATAAGGTTACATGGCCTGCTGAAATGGGTTCGCCTCCTCCACTGTATTTCAATGCTGGGATGTTTGTGTTTGAGCCAAACAGACACACTTATGAAAATCTTCTTCAAACTCTTCCTGTTACTCCACCAACACCATTTGCAGAGCAGGTGAGCTCTGCTTGTGTGTGCGTGTGTGTGTTTTATATAATATCAGAAGCTTTAATCTAATTTGGGATTTCCCAGAACCTTAGAAAAGCAATTATGCTGAAAGTATTCTGCTAGCTACTTTGATGATTCCCCAGTGGCCAATATCGAGTATATAAGCAGTTAGATGTTAGGAGGCTAGGAGCTATATTAGGGTTTTAGTTCAGATCGCTTCCATATCATCTCGAGTCCTCAATAAGTAAATTTATGTATGCACCTCTTCTTTTATGCATGTTTGGTATGCATAGTACGCAGTACCAAACAATACAACTACAGCTAAAATTTTGAACTTCGTTTTCTTGAATACTACAGCCTGATATGAACCTTACACCTCACCAAACAAACCACCAGGTTCAAGTGCCACGTGGCTAACATTCTTATGCGGCCCAATTTCTATATAGAATTTGGTTGAAGAACTAATGAAACCGTTCAAGCAGGTCGTGTAATAAGATTTTTTAAACTGAGATTCTAATTGTTTTACTTGTAAATGACAGGACTTCTTGAACATGTTCTTCCAACAAACCTACAAACCCATTCCACTGGTTTATAACCTGGTTCTTGCTATGCTATGGCGCCATCCCGAAAATGTTGAACTCGATAAAGTTAAAGTTGTTCACTACTGTGCTGCTGTAAGTAATTAATATCTAGAAACTTTTCTATTTGAGAATTATAGATATGAGTGCGTATTTGTAACACTAAACTTAATTTATTTTTAGCCAAGATTAAAAGAAGGTCAAATTTAGGTTTTAAGTAAATTCTTATTTCAAACTTGCTTCGAAACTGTTAATTTTTTCTTATTAGTAAAAAATTACATATTTTCAACACTAGACATGATACTTTCAAAAACTATTACTTAATTCTAAAATCCTACTAATTCACTAATTTTTCAAAGCTTACTCAACCACACACTTAATATTGTTCAATACATGCAGAATCGTAACTGCACAGTCCACCTTTCTCGACAAGCCTTGGGGGGTTTATTAATACCTGTATAAAACTATATTTCACTAACATGGTTTAATTTCCTAACAGGGATCAAAGCCATGGAGGTACACAGGCAACGAAACCAACATGGAGAGAGAAGACATCAAGATGCTAGTCAATAAATGGTGGGACATTTATAATGATGAATCTCTTGATTTTAATGCTGAAGAATCTGAAGTTTCGGAGGAAAATACCTTCTCAATACCATCAATCATGGCTGCAGGGCTTGAGCTTGCAGGATCTTACATTCCTGCTCCTCCTGCTGCATGAAAGAAGAGCTTATCTTCATAATTGTGTACGACTAAAAAATATGCATATATAGTTTGTTGCTGTATGATTTTGATCTAATCATATACATCTAGCAGCAAATCAAGAAATGTATAAGTTTTCCTTCTTTCCTTACTACTATAAAATATCTATTATTATCTGAAATGATAAAAGGACTCTTTGTTACAGATTAAACTTTGCTTTGAATCAGTCCTCCAACCTATCCTCATACCCACCGAACCCTATGAAATGTCTAACTGAACAAATATAAATGCTTGCTAACTGAACACTTCAAAATACGTAATTGGCTTAGTGCATGTCAATTGCATCAGATACTGCAACTGAAAAATAATCAATCTTAAATTGACCCTTCTAGAGCACCACATCAAGATAGGATTAAACAATCAAAGGCTTAAGCACCAGAGAATAATAAGAACATCAGTATGCTAAAACTGAATTTTCACAGTCCTACGTAATAAGCATAAAAGCACAATCCAATCCAATGCAATAGATTTTTGAAATTATGTAGCCCTCCAAAACATGAGAATATTAGAACCAACAGGGTCAAATAATGCATGACTAAGAACACTTACAGAACTCAAGAACCAAAATCTTCCTCGCATTCTTCATATTCCTCGTCTAGGGGATCTAGTTCCTGGATTACTTCATCATCAAAAAGAAAAGATGCAGCTTCTCTGGTTCTTTGAGGCTTTCTGTCATTCAACCCTATGGCAGAAATTATCTTCTCTTTGATGCAATCCTCGACGGCATTTCTTGTGATTTCTTGAAACTGCAGTCCAAGAAGAGAAATGCACTCTCCTTTGAAACTCAAGTCATTGGAAGATGAGATCAGACCAGCAATTGTTTTGGCAAGATCGGGTGCATAATTGCAAATCTGAGGAATGAAAACAGATGTCAAAACCTAAGGGACAAATTTATAGGAAAGAGATAGAATATTCTTTCCATTTTTCTTTCGACTTTTGAGGGTGAATTGGCCAGAAGTGTTAATTCCATCATGGTTTTAAATTTTCTAATAGTTCATTTGAAAGAAATTAACAAGCATCAATCATTCCAGGGCCAAACCATAGAATTTACTAGTATCGGAAGGCTAAAAGAACCCTGGTTTCAGATGATATAACTCGTCATGCCAGGAGAAAATTTGTTAGTTGCTAGTAATCATTGCAAACCCCAGCAATTACAGTGACTCTGTCTTATCATTGAAGAAGCTGTCATCCATGAAACCAGAGATAAAGACATAATATTTGAAGTAACATGGATGGCATTTATTAAAATATTTTAGATTTTCTTTAGGCATTACTTACAATGTGTTTTTGGGAAATCGCAAATATGATTGCACCATAGACATTTTATCTACATATTTATATAAATAACCTAGAAAGAGATGCTCAAAAACTGACCAATACGAAATCTCCTTTGAGAACACTCCCAAAAGATTTTCTAGCATGATCCTAAATATTTTAGTATCTTTAAGCAGCTAGACTACTTCATTCTACCTTAAGTGCACGTTCACTGAGTAGAAATCCTCCATTCTTTTCCTTCAGTTCATTCAATGCAAGCTTGACAGCTTTTCTAGTAAGACTTCGATCAACTTGGCTGCTTTCTTTGCTAGGCAGTATCAAGACTGTGGCAGCAAGTTAAGGAACAGATGCAAGTAAACGTATATGCATTATAGACACTACAAGTAAAAGCTTATCACAGTAATTAGATATCTCAAGAAACTAAGAGATCGTGACAGATTGTATGCATTATAATTGAATAGGATATTGTTTGTGGTAACTGTGGAGGACAATGTCAATGTGAGCACATGGTGGCAAGTTCTGCCATTCTACTAATGTGCACCCATCTTGATCTTGAATGCTTCTTAAAGTTAATCCATAATCTTGCCATTTGATGCTCGTTAACGCATCCAGAGATGATTGCGGAATTGAACAAGGACAGTAGTCCTTGAAATACAGTACCTAGACACAGAAATTTAAGATCAATCAAGAAGTACAGATACGCATGCAAATAAATTACTTTTATTATCCTTGGTAAGAAGTATGAACCATTAGTAGCAAACAAACCAGGAAAACAAGAATATAAGATATTAATATCAATGTAGTAAAGTTCAAATATTTTAGGAATAATGCTCCACAGTTATAATTCAAGCACCGTATATATAGTTCATCATATTTACTGGTACACCATCATATCTTTTTCCTCACAGGGATGGGAGAAAATAAGGTTTCTTAACAAGTTCTTGACAAGGAACTATAGCAATTTACTTATTTTAGTTTCTCTTATTCATTTTCAAATTGATCATATTGACCAGGTCCTCGCAACCTTATAGTGAAACTAACACTATTAGGTACCAATGATTCAAAAGCATACATGCAATTGCAAAGAGAAGAGGCGTGAAGTAGCTCAGTGCAGTAATGATTTCAGCTTTGATTTAAGTTATAGACCGAGCATACAAAACTATCAAGTAGATTCCTTGATCAGACTTCAGGAAACTTTGCAGAAGACATTTGGTAGTGAAAACTCTGGCATGGAATAGACGAAATATATAATTTGTATTTTCTTAAATACGAAAGATTAGCGCTCTGTTATCAAGAACGAACCTCTGTTTTCTTATCATAGGCCCTGAAGCAGGAGGATTGGGCTGTCTCTGGTATTTTGCTAACAATAATCACGACTTCCATCACTTGTCCATTACTTCGTTGGTTTCCAGTGCTACGTGCTACTCCACTGCCAACTTTTAGATACTCCCTGGAGCTACTCACCAAATAGAATCCCAATTAGATAACAGACAATATCAAAGATGATATGATAAAATCTAGAACTTTAAACCAGCACGTGAAACTTTTAATGACTAATAGCCTTAATAATGCAGGATTGTATTGTCTATGCAACGACAAAGTATAAATGAGTAACTTTTGCTGTAATTATGTTTTATTTTGTTTTTTTTTTCCCGGTAATCTACACCAATGTAATTCTTCACTAAACTTGCACATTAAATGTCCTGAATAATAAGATAACATATAAGAACGGATTACACTGTATGACAAGTAGAACGGAGCCAACCATTACAGCTCCTACATGAGGTGAGGTTAAATAATGTTCCGAATGAAGAGCTGGTTGGACTACTTCCAGTCATGGAAATAGTATTGAAACAATGACAGACAATGCAGTGAATGAATAATGGCTCTACAGGAGCTATCAAATGGAGATGGAGAAAGAATAATTCTTATATGGCACATAAAGAACAACTTTTTCTTAGACATGTCAATTTCTGAAGCACTTACAGTGTCCTACAGATTATATATATATCAACATGAAATAGGTGCAATGCAAAGATACACCAATCTAATAAATTACAAAAGAAAGTGGAATCCACAAGTTAGAACTCACCCAGTTGAGAAGCAACAGTGGCAAACATCATTCAGTCTATTACCATGCTTAGAAACATATTCTTCAAAGCCTGACTTCAGGTGGTCAATATTCGGTGCAGATGAAGGTAAAGAACTGGATGCAAGTTGTAGTATATGACTTTCACACTGTGACCCTAAATTGCCACCAGAATCAACCAATAATTCAATTGCAATCTTCTGGAGAGAATAGAAAATGATCAACTTGTCAGCAGCAATGAACTTGGCAATGGTCTCGAAACAGTGCAATCTAATAATTTGCAACTCAAGCATCATTACGATCATATACATTATACAGTGCCAAAAGAAGGGACTTTAGTCATAGCTGAAAAACCTATTTTGCGAAGAAAGAAAAGACAGATGAACCTTATTCTTCGATAAAATTGAATAATTCTCGATAGTGCAGCCTAGACACACTAATAATATATGAATCACAGGCTTGTGTATAAGAAATCCATATATTTCAACCTGTTATCGTTATTTAACGAGATATGATGCTCTTTCATTGAAGTGCTTAAAATGGGAAAATAACTGATTTTAATGTTAGTGAACAAAACATGAACAAATTTGTATATATGATTTATATAGAAAACTAATTTAAATTATTTGACATGCCTACCATAGTATATGATGCATGACGTGAGTACATCAAAGTGTTTAAAAGATATCATGCTATACAGAATCAGTCTATCAGGTAAATATAAGTAAACTGAAACACTTAAAGAGCAATTTTGAGAAAAAGAAATCACTGGTAAGAACAATTTTCAAAGCAGGAACTGGGGGAAGAATTAACATCGAGAATCTGAAAAGGTCATAGGAACTTACAGGAGCTTTCAGCATGAGCATCTGCAGAAACGATCATGAAAAGGAATTAAAAGTCAACGACGAAATGCCCTGATTATCCACTAGCGACCAGATATAGAACGCGAGAACTGTCAGTTGAACAATAAAAATGAACGAAGAATTCAACCTTACGGAGAAAAAAGGTTATATCTCTCAGTAAATCATTAATATTTTCAGACGTCGATAATGATACTTCAGTTCCGCTGCAAAAGAAAGTAAAAAAGCAAAACAAAACAGTTAGACCAATGGCAGCAGAAGAGTCTTCAATAGCAGTGAGAAAAATTTGGAAGGAATAGTATGCCTGAATTGTGCGCCATTCTTTGTTGCTGAATGTAGTTTTGTCATCCTGCTTGAGGAATCAGTTTCCTTCAGGTTAACTTTGAAGTGATGTATCTCTTTATCAGATATGCCTTCAGTAAGAAAACATGAATAATTGATGAAAATGGAGGATGAAACCATGAGATCTACTCCTCGTTCCTAGGTTCCTTCTTATTTAAATAGAAAAGCACTTTGAATTTTTGAAATACACATCTTTTATTTTGTGTGTGCGCGTATATAACTGATGTTTAGTGTAAGCTAAGCATTGGTGCTTAGGAATATTCCCACTGTCATTCCAGTAAAACATAGTTAGCTTATATGCTGACAAAACTAACAAAAATGATCAAACTAACCAAATGTTCAGCTTGCAGAATGGATATACGGGTTTAAAAAAACAAAAAAAACCCACCCTAGAAGAGAACTTACTGGTGGTAGCAACACAAATAACTCCACCTGCAATGTCAAAGGTACCAATTGTCAGAAAACCAATGGATCATAAGAGCAGTGTTGTCTTTAAATTTTATTGAAACGCTCAACCACGGTAAAGAATGTACTATCAACTAGAAGTAAAATTGCTGATAAACCAGTTGCATTAATAGAGAACAGGAAATTGGACTCAAAGATCGAATATGGACTTCACTCCTCCTTTCTTTTGATCGCTTCTATCAAACTCATAAAAATGCTAATCAAGACCGTGGATAACCATCCAGAACCTATACCACCCAACCCCACCATGGCATGGCACCACAGAGAAAAAGAAAAGAAAAAGGCTGAAAAACAAAAGTGGATAACAAGTGAAAAGACCACCGCCGCCACCACCACCACCACCACCAGAGACAGCAGAGAGATGTAGAGGGTGTTTGACACCCATTAAAAAGGAGAAATGAATTTTGGAATAGTAGATTGATGGAGAATGTGTAAATAAAAAGTTTTTTTATTTATATGTAATACTATTTTAATGAAGAATGTGTGATTAAAAAGAAGAGAGAGAAAAATGCATTTTGAGAAAAATGGGAATCAAACGGGGCTGTAGTAAGATCATATTTCCTGATGCAAGAATCACATCAAATCAAATAATATTTTAAAATAAAAGGATCTAAATGTATGGAGAACAGGAGATCATATTGTATGCTGGTGATTTGTGAACATAACCTAGTAATGCTCAGATATCTTTAAGTGCATAAAACTGTTTAAAGATGCCGACAAGTAAATTTGGGTATGCAATGGAAAAATAGGAATTTGTGATCTAATAACACCAAAGAAAGGTCCACAGAGTATAATATTTATCCCAAAGAATTAGTATGACAGAAGTCAATCGTTCCAGCAGTACATGAAAAACTGGGATACCTTTGCTACAGTAACTACTACAGAATTGAAACCATTTTTTCTTTGTGGGTTTAAGATATCAGCTCCCCTACCCTAGATATTGTGTTGTAATCAAGTAAAAATTCTTATTTTCTGAGCTACACAAAATTATAATACATCGATTACAATTTTCATGCTGAGATATTGGCATGTAATTTATGTCGTGAACATGGAAAATAGCTTTACTTACCCCATTTATCAGCCACAATGGGATCATTGGCGAATTTCAATCCTAGAAATTCCTCAAATGTGCTTCCAACACCCGTATCAGAAACTGTAAAGGAGAAAACCAACGAAAAGTTCATTGAGCATTGTCAAATTCCATCTCTCTTGACTTTTGAACAAGTCATATTTTCAAATTCAAACAAATCACTCATTTTTTTCCCTTTTAGTCTGGCAAATTATAAATGGAAGGCGTCAACATACACAGTCTGTTCATTTGGTCATTTAAAATTACACCCATCTCTAGTTGAAATAAAAATTTGCCGATAAAGAATGTGGATTCCAGAAATAGCAGAAAAATACAAGCAATTCAGAATCAAGGACTAAAAAACAAGAACAAACAGCAGCAGACATTTTTTAGGCGCTCAGCACAATTTTACTGAAGAAAAAAATCCATATACTCAGAGCAAACTAAATCAACAGATAACATGATAGATATACAGAATATATTCGACAACGTGATATATTAACAAACTATTTCACCATACAGCATAATTCATGATATTCATACACCGATACACTCTCTATGTGAGTGTACCTGAGATCCAAAGAAGAGGCGGAGTGGACTGAGGAGAAGATTTCAGAGAAATCGATAATCTGCAAAAATCGTCAGAAATGCGGCATCTTCTAATTGCACAAGTAATCAACTACAACAAAAAGTTACAAGATCACAAAATTGCAAAAATAAAAGAAAAAACGAAATTAATTAGGTTTTGAGAAGCTCAAATAGAGTAAAAATTTAGAGCTTGGGACTCACGTAATTACAGAGATTTTGCACTGTATTAACTTCCATTGATTTTGTTTGACGAGTAAAGAGTGCGCGTTCCCGCGCATATTGCACTTGGAATCCAACCTTATATGAATCGGATCGTCTTTTAATTGCCGATATACCCTTGTACTTTTAATTACATCAACTTTAAGTTTTTAAAATTATTATTTATTCAAAAAACATACTTTTATAATTAATTCTACTTTTAAATAAATTCTCTTATCAATTCCGTATGATATTTTTCATGCTCATTTCATTTGAGGGATTCATAATACGTGTAGCAGTGAATTAAAAATGAGTAGAAAAAAACTATATTCTATTACAAATTTATTTTTATTGTTGTGTAATCATGTTTGGTATTGATAAAAATCAAATTTTAATAAATTTTGATAACAATGACGTAATGTGTAGTTAAAAAATCATAAACTCCATAAAATATGTGATTAAAATTAATTATTGACTTTGATTTATATTTAAAACTATGTTCGAGCTTTTCCGATTCTCATTATCGGATTGGTTACTCAGTCTATATTGCCGTATGCTTTGGCTAGGCTTTGATAGATCAAGACTAAGGCTCTTTTTAGTTCACCACGTACTTGGAAAACCCAAATTTTGATGTATAATTTAGCTTTCTAAATTTCTAACAAACATAACGTATCTGTTTGGTTTTACTAAAAATCAAATTTTTTTATTAAATTTTGATAAATTTAGGGCCTGTTTGTTCTCCTTTAATTTCAAAAAGTGTATTAAGGAATAACGATTGATATTGAAATGCGTGGTTAAAAAAGAAGAAAAGTATTTTAATTATGTGTAATATTATTTTAATGAAGAATGTATTGTTGAAAATAAGTACCGTGGAAAAAATAATGTCGTAG
The DNA here is from genome assembly GCF_002742605.1 of Olea europaea var. sylvestris. NCBI lineage: Eukaryota > Viridiplantae > Streptophyta > Magnoliopsida > Lamiales > Oleaceae > Olea > Olea europaea. The sequence goes on along the minus strand of NC_036248.1, from coordinate 29,433,667 downwards.
AATGGTTGACAAACAAAGGCTTAATGAAATTTATGATTTCACAGTTGATAAAAGTTGTGGATCCATGAAATGTATAATTTTAATTTACATTTTTAATCAACTCTTTTAACTAAATCAATCTGAAGATAAATCATAAAGTAATGTTATTTAGCACCAATGATACTAAGCACTAATATAATGGCGTACAAATATCATTAGTTGATAAATCATCTCGAAAGTATAAAAATAAGTCAAAATATAGATGTCCTATCATTTGCATGGATTTAAACCATGTTATAGCACCGTTGTATTACATGACGTTATTCTATTTTAAAAGCCACTAAATTGGTTTGTAACCCTGCTTGGCGTACAAGGACACAGGTCCCTGCAGGGTACACACACGATGGGCCCGTCACAAATTTTTTTATTACATGTGGGGCTCGCTGTTACAGTGAGGTATCTGGCAAGCCAATGTGAATTAGTTTTCTGTACGTTGGGCTTAATTCTTGTATTAATCTTCTAGTTCTTACTTTCGCCATGGACTCTTTATTCGAAAAGGGTTGTAATTATGGCTCGACCAATAGAGATATGAGTGTGTTTAATAGTGAGAGTACGAGAAGTGGGGGCGTGACCCATAGGGAGCAAAATTTTTTTAGGGTTTCGGTGGACTTTTTAGTATGTAGAGTAATTTAGAGGTGGGCTCCTCAACCCTTCTCATGGAGTAGTTATGCATCCTCCAGTCTTCAAAAACTAAGGGGGTGTTCTCTTTGTGTTTCAGTTTTGTGTTTTGAGTTTTGAATTCATTTTGAATTTTGTGTTTTGAGTGTTTGTTTTGAAATTGTTGAAAATGTGTTCTTTTTGTTAGTTTCTCAAAACAAAAAACAAAATTTTTTTTTTTTAAATTTTGAGAATCACCACAACATCACCTCAAAACACCAAAAAAAATCTTTTTTTTGAAATTTTGAGAATCACCACACTATCTCCTTAAAAAAAAAAAATTTTTATTTTTAATTTTTTTTTAAATTTTGAGAATCACCACACCACCTCCTCAAAAAAAAAAAAAAAAAAAAAAAAAAAAAAAAAAAAGTGTTTCCCGCATTTTCAATTTTTTCAAGTTTTACATTGAAAACGCCCAAAACGACAAAAAAGTCGTTTTGTGTTTTCTTCACAAATTTTTTTTCGTTTTCGAAAACGAATTTTCGAAAACGGGAAAGAAAACGCGTTTTCACCGTTTTGAAAAATCGAAAACAGAAAACAACCCAAAAACGGTAAAGAGAACAGGGCCTAAGGTTTTGAATCCCCAGTTATCCTAATATGTTATCTACAAAATATAAATTGTTAATTTAAACGTTAGACGTATATGCAACTTTAAGTTGAATTAACTATAAATGTCAAGTACGAAAACAGAAAACAACCCAAAAACGGTAAAGAGAACAGGGCCTAAGGTTTTGAATCCCCAGTTATCCTAATATGTTATCTACAAAATATAAATTGTTAATTTAAACGTTAGACGTATATGCAACTTTAAGTTGAATTAACTATAAATGTCAAGTAATTTGATGATTTTGTCCTCTGGTCGTGAGTCATGTGGAGGAAAGTTTCGATAGAACAATTGTATATACCAACGTGATACGATTGCCCACGTAAACGATGACACATATTACCATATGTACTATTTAATTATTTTCTATTTCTCTATTATAAATTCTGAAACAACCCAAACAAAAGATGACGTGTGCATTTATGTCAAGCCTACATTATCTTACTTTTTACCCGGTTTGTGGTCCAATTGCCCCCACTCCCCGCCCGTAATTAAGACAAAATTTTAGCCCCCTTTTGAGCCCCCATATTTCGAGAATAAGGGTATGCTCATGTCCCTTTAATTTCAAAAATTGTAATACAAAGTAGTGATTGATGTTAAAATATATGATTAAAAATGAACGAAATTTTTTTATTTGTGTGTAATATTATTTTAATGAAAAATGTATGACTAAAAATAAGTACAATACAAAAAAAAATAATACGGTAGAATAGTTAACAAATAAAGGTTAAATTCTGTAAAAAAAATATTTTGTTGCAAAATACGTGATTAAATGAGAATTTTTTTTGAGTTTATATATAATATTATTTTATTGAGAGAATGTACAGTTTAAAACAAGTTTGGAAAAAATATCTAAAAAATGAGGCTCATTCAAATGCTAACATAAAAATAAAATGCACCTTTTAAACAAAATTAAAATTCTCAATATCTATTTAATCAATGTGGCATGGTGTGTAATCTCAACCAAAGAAAGAGGCTACGATGCATCATAGCTTCAAGGATTTTGTCATTTGTACTCGAAACTTTACACTCCAGGTTATCTGCTCCTTACATGGGGATCGGGTCCCACTCTCAATAAATGCGTAGGACCCCACCCATGTGAGTGGTGGGTAACTCAGAGTGTAAAGCTCCGGGTACTTGTAGTAAAATCCTAGCTTCAATTCTAGCGAGAAGAGGTGGCATGATGGGCTTGGTGGTGGAGATTGAGAAATTGTGGGTGTGACTATACGAGATGCAATGTCATGGAGGAAAAGTTAGAGATCTAAGGGTGAGTTTAGTTTGCATTTCTGTTTTCCATTTTAAGTTTTGAATTTATTTTCTATTTTCTGTTTTAAGGAATTTTTTAAATATTGCAGAAAATCCGTTTGGTTTGTTATTTTGAAAAACCGTTTTGCAAAACAACAAAAGAAATATATAAAAAGCGTTTAGTTCAAAAATTTTAAAAATAGTTGTTTGACTTTTTTTTTCCAATTAATTTGATTATTTAGTAAAACATATCAATTTTATCCTAATATGTGATAAAAAAATATAAATTTTAAAGTTGGTAAAAAAATGAATCAACGTAAAATTGAGAGATAGTAGAGGAGAGAAGAATTCTCTATTAAGATTCTTGGAGGAGTTTGGGACGAGAGAGGAGTACTTGTATTTTGATACGTAATTTTATTAATTATTTTAATTTGAGAATTTTTAAATTCATTTTCCTTGTTTTTTTCTTTTTCTTTTTTTTTTTAAACGTAAAAAAAAAAAAAGTCATTTTGAATTTTGTGTTGTAATATTTTCCTATTTTCGAAAACTCATTTTTGAAAATAACATATTAAACACATTTTGAGTGTTTTAAAAAACTGAAAATAACCTCAAATTGACAAATTAAACGTACTCTAAGGTTTGGAGTTGGATTTAAGTCTTTGATGTTCTGTCAGGATTTTTCAATTCCAAGTAGAGTTTATTTGAAAACAATGGCGACCTGATTGAATTTGATTTTAGTGCTGAACCCGAAACTCAACTCAACTATATTAATTCTCATATAAAACAAAACAAAACAAAACAAAATCGATTACGTTTTGTTGAAATACCAATACCAAATGGTTTGGGTCAAGGCAATTGATTCGACCGGTTGGCCAATTTAAATGCCAACCCCTACTCAAAAGCCAAGCCATGATTACGAAAAACACTTGCTCTATTTTTTTGTAGTAAAGAATTGGAATATTGGTTATAAAATATAAAATAAAACTATCATTTTTGAGAAAATCTTGTTCTTATATAAATTGAAAATCAATCTTTTTGCCATCACAACATAAGATTTTAGTCTCATTTGAATTTCATTCAATGGGTTACTAGCTAATATTGGTCGAGTGACAAAAATGTAACCAACCCCATTTTTATGAAGAGTTATTAAGTGTGCATTTAGCGTTGCAAATACTTTATTATTGATTATAGTTTTTATATTTAAATCTTATAGAATTTTACTTTACCATGCTTGTAACTCATATAAAATTATCAATATTAAAAAAAGAATGTTATTAATGATCAGAGACTGTAGCAGTCATTCTACGGCTCAAATAACAATTTAATACCTCAAATAATAAATTGTCACATAGGATGATTGTTGTATTCTACGGCTCTAATTACTCATTGAAATTAAATGAATAAGAGAGGAAAAGGTAACAAATTTATCTTCTTTAATTCTATCTATTTTGTAAATTAAACATACATTTGTGGTTTCACCATAACAAAAGACAACAACTGAACACACACCAATCCAAGTTAGACTTTGTGTTTCCACATTTTAATAACTGATATTAACAACTTGTCTCCAATTAATTGCCTTAGTCTTCGTATTAGCTGCGATCGATTAATCTTGTTTTCCTGTCCACCAACCACAAAAATAAACTTTCATTCACAATTATAATAAAATGAAAAGATTAAAATCACATTTGGTGTGCTATTCTAGGCAAGACTCAATTCGATCTTCTTCTACCATTCGCTCTTTACTCAAAACATACGTTGCATTTGACATCCTACTTTGCACTTAACGTGAATCGACCTACTTCAGTGGTGAACCAATAAAATCTGCACTTTTCTGAAAGGCCGACTCCATGCAACAAAACTTACAGTCGACCACAAGCCATGCCGACCTACCCACAAACACCATTTAAGTCTGTTTGATAGAATTTCTGCTTCTGTTTCAACTTTTTGTAGAAGAGCTTTCGAAATCTAGCTTCTTCAAAAAGCATTTTTAGGATGTTGAAGATTGTGCTAAACTTGGGCATTTCAACCTACGATTACACTGCATATAAACGTATATAAATGCAAATTCGAGAGTTAAGAAAAGACACTTACCCGAAAATCCTTGTAATATCTGGAAATCAACTTCATTCTGGAAGGATCTAGAAAGTTGGAAAGAACATTCAAGAGCATAGGAAACTTCATGCTTGGTGACTTGGGTTTCACACAATAATAATTCTTGGGGGTCCTAAAACTGATAATATAATTGGGGAAAATATGAGAATTCATGTAAGCCCTCCATATTATGTATTTTTTGGGTGCCAATGGATTGTCAATTCCTGAGTCAAAATTTTCCGAACTCGGTTCAAACTGTCCTGAACCGGCAGAAACCACTTCCGGTTTACCCAATATTACGCGACACAGCAACATATGCCTTAACCCATTGTCGTCCTCTTCCGCCAACATTGCACTGCAAAAATAAAATTCATAGTATTATTTTCGATAAATTTAAAACTCGACGATACATTTTTTCTCAATCACGTCAACTTATCTATAACATAAATGCACAAAGTGAATAAAATCGAACCATTAATCAAGCGAATTGCACTTGACCTCACAAAATTATCCCCATTTTTTAGCGAGTGGAGCCTTACACAATGAGTTGGTTCAACTAATGCCTAATTTTTGAATTTCCCCCCAAAAAATTATGAAAATAAAGCTAGGTCAATTCGATTCTTATAAAAGTCAAGAGCTTGATCGGCCATTGAAGCTGGCATCGTCTCTAAACAACTGAATCAATTTTTATGCCATTCTTCACTACTGTTAAGTTTAGTTAAATCATATCTCAAGTTAAAATCTTATAAAAGTAGAAGAAATGTGTTACCCGTTCGAAAAGTCAACTATAGCATCATAAGAAGGACCTCCTTCTCGAGATACACAAAAAAGTACGGTACATAGGAGGTTGGTTGAAGAAATCTCACAAAGAACTAGAGAACTTAGGAGCTAAAATAAAAAAGAGAGGGAACAACTTAATAAAGAAATTCAAGAATTGAAGAATAGATCCTTCTTTGCACGCATAAGAGCTTTTTCCTTTATGTGTAGTGCCATATTTTTCAAAATAGATATATGTGTTATGTTACAAGTCTAAGCTTCGGATTATTGAAAAGTTAAGATCAAAAGTTGTAGACACCGTAAAATGTACGATTGAAAAATGAATTTTCAAAAATAGAGACCAAATAGAAGCCAATTCATTTTAGTAAAATTAAAGTCCCGTTTGGTACACATTAACGTAAAAATGAAAATGAAAAATATAGTCGTTACGAGACCTACACCAGAGATAGAAAGTCAAATATGATGACTTGATATGATTGATAACGGTCATATTTTTCATTTTAATGGGCAAATAATGAGAAACAAATGGGGCTAAATTGCTATTGCAAGTAAAATTTTAATGCAAGAAATTTGATATTTTTTTTAGTAAATTAAAAGCTGAAATTATTATCTTTACCCATCAATAGCAGCGTTGGTTGGAGACAAGTGGATGCCAATACCATGTGATACACCATTTTGAGGCTCTTTGCATCTACTAAATCCATAACCAATTATTTCACACAATTCGTCTCTAGAACCACCGTACCATGCATACTTCACATTGGCGTCTCCGCCGCATTTCTCCGCTACTGCAGCCGAGAAAATACGGAACGCCTCCATCCGCACCATCCCGGTTCGACTCGAATACAAGTTCTTATGTATAGCAACAACATCACTCTCCTTCCCAAGCAATCTCATTCCCATTAAAAAGCTATCCTTGATTACAATGTGCTCATTTTTCTCCTCGTCCAATCTGATCATCCCATTTCCTGTGAAAAACTCGAATTTCTCGACGTCGGGATTCGAAGATTCGCATTCCGAATCAGCTGCTGCTGCTGCTACAATCTCTTGATGATGATCATCCACTGTGATTGAAACCTGATCTTGATCAAAATCTGTATGATGATCCATGATCACGGGCACGGAAAATGGAATTCAGAAAGCTAATATATATATTTATATAGCCCATGAAACTTGAAAGAAGGGTTTTTTCTTAAAACTTAGGCTTTAAGAAAAGATTTTATAGATAAGAAGAAAAAAGTAATCTTCCAGAATAGCCAAGAATGGGAATATGAATATTTTATATCGAAAGTTGCCACCTTTGCAAGATTTGTTCTTGACAACTTCAAAGCTTTAAAGGGACCAATAAAAGTCAATAATACCAACTTTCACTTTGACGACATTGTTTTCTGCATGTGTGGGTGCTCAACAGTTACGTATACGTGTCGCCCATCTACAGATAGACAAACAACCGACCTAGGGTAGGGATGGTTTGTAAAGCTTTCGACCAAAGTTTTAGCGAACTGAAATAAAAATTGATAAAATATATAATTCTGATTTTGATAATAGTTTTGAATCTCATTAACTTTCTATTTGGTAAAAATTTTAAATTTAGCATAAATCAAAGTTAACAATTAAGTTTGATCACATATTTTAGAGGACACATAAATTTTCAACTACATAATTTTATTAGTTTTTATTAAAATTTACTAAAAATTTGATTTTAATTTTTACCAAAAAGGATTAAGTACTTATTTGGTAGGGATTTTGATAATTGATTTTTTGACTGTTAGAAATAAGGTGAGTCCTATCTATGAAAGAAGAATTCAAAAATGACTATTGAAATAGTGAAATAAGGGTCAAAAATTTAATTTTAATTGGTTTAAAAGGACTACCAAATAAGCTCTAAATGTATGGTTTGAAATTTGATCGGTGGAGAAAATTAATTAAAATTTTATCAAAATTGCGTGAGCATTATTTAAACATTTAAAAGACATGCATGGTTCGCTTATGGTCCACGTCAGTGCAAAGACCTTGACCTACACGACAAGTTAGTTGTGAGGCTTTTGGCGACAATTCAGACACGATTTGCGCTGTGAAGAATTTGATTTAAAGTTGTTTTTGGCTGCAAAACAAAGTCAAAGTTGTCTAACTAATTAAAAAGAATATACATGTGCAAAGCAGAAGCCTCTTTAGGAAAACCATTTTAATTTTTTTTATTAATTAATTGATTTCTGTTAACTCTTTACACGATATAACATGTGAAAATCAATTTTTTTATTATCATTATTTTTTAGAATATTCAAAAGTTCACATGCATGTTTCCTATCCAACTCGACATCAATGGAAATGACGTGCCTTAAAAATTCCTATATTTTCCAATTCTTATCACATTTGAATTTTGGACATTTAATTAATTTAAAGAGACTAAAATCCAGTATTAGAAGTCAACGATTTTGTGATGTTTCAATGAATTAGGTCGGTCAATGATTTTTAAGTGATTCGAGAGATTTTCATTCCAATTCAAATGTCAAAATGCTATCGAGTAACACATTCTCCCGTCTTATTTGTATGCGTTCAAGATAGAACAACGAGGAAGACTTGCTAGATTTCATTTGTGTGTGTACACACAATTATAGACATTTTACTCAAATACCACCTATTCAATGAAAGAATCATAGTAGCATATACCCATTTACATTAAAATTTTGAATTAAAGCTATTACTCATATATTAGCAAAAGCACCAAAAGTGCCTCATTTATTTATTTATTTATTTTTTTAAATTTTAACTTATATTCATACTTCTCACATTGAAAATTTTCCTTTTCAGGTCACATCTCATGAAAGCTTAATTTGTACAAATTTCATCAAAATAATGATATTTTAATTTAACCAAACAAACCAACTCACACCAAAATCCAACAAATACGTCTTGTCTATGTAAAAGTTTCACCATCTTCTGAAAATGAGAAATCAAAAGCCTTCTGTTTACTCTCTTGACGACCCCATTTAATTAATTTTGTAAAAATATATATATATATTTTTTATTTAGAAGAACTTTTAGAGAAAATTGATTTAATATGAGTTTCTCTAAAATTTCTTCCGGAAGAGAATTATTTTATAATTTAGTTTTAATATACTAATTAAAGTAATTTCCTCAAAAAAATCTTCTACAAAAAGTAGAAACACCAGCCGAATATGCCCATAGTTTAAGACCATTTTTCCATTTAAACTTTTGGCTCGTCATGTCTTGCATTGTGTATCAAAATATCGTATTCTTTTTTTATTTATTTACTAAGATTGTCACCAGCAAACTTCCACCCTCTGATGTCGTTAATCTCCTCAAATTAAGTTTCATTTTAACATCGACTCGAACAACCTAAAGCCATTCTTTGGTGTCGAAAATCGCGCTCATGATCGTACTTCCCTTGTGTTATTGACAATTTTTTAATCAAATTTTAATTTTTTTACTTAACCCCTCTTTCGTAAAGATTAAAATCAATTTTTTTACTTTAATTACATTCAATGATTAAATTTAATTATATAATTTATGAGATCCACAATTTTTTAATTATATATTTAATCAATTTTTATTGAAATTTATTAAAATTTTGATTTTAATTCACACAGAACTGTAACTTAATAAATTTAGATAATGTATTAGGACCTGTTTGAACCCCATTTTAATGTAAAATACATTTTGAAATAATAAATTGATGGAAAATATATGATTAAAAATAAAAAAAAATTTATTTTTTTATTAAAAAATATGTGACTAAAAAAAAAGTGGAAGAAATGTATTTTAAAAATAACGAGACATTACAATCAATATTTTATGAGACAATTGAGGTCGGAAAAGCAGTACTGCTGTGATACTTTTTCTACCTTCACGTGAAAGCCACGTGCCTCCCTGTTCTTGAGATTGAAGTGGACAGAGGAGAAATTCTACAGAAACAAGGCAGAGAAAAATCCACCTTCAAAGTTAATAAGCAAGCTTTATGAGCTAAAATTACTGGGTTTTCTTCACCAAAACCCCGAGTGTTATTCCTTGAGGTAAGCAGAACTACATGTATGTATGATTCATAAGGTAAAATAGATACACATTTAAGTGTTTTTAATTGATTTTTTTTTAAAGATTAATGCCTTAATTACATGAAGAAATTAACTTGATTTTCTGTTTGGATAATGATTGAGGGACTTATCTTGATTTAGTATATTTATTAGGGTGATGCTTTCTGTTAAGATTGTGAAATTAGTTTTAGGATGAAGATGGTGGAGTTCATAGGTTTTTCTGTAAGTCTACCCTCTGTCGGACATTTTTTCTTTGTTACTTGGGTATTTTGAGATAAATAAATCTTTCTCCCATTATCTTCAGACTTAAGGGAGAAGGGGGAAATTCGATATTTGAGTGATGGTGAGTGATGTAGGGAGATAGAATCTCTTTTTCGAAAAGCTATATTTGATAAGGTTGAGGCGCAATCAAGTCCTCTATTGCAAAGAATCAAGCACGGGAATCCACTCCAAGCAATATTCGTTTAGGACCACTTCATATCTAGCCCCTGTTTGGGCCCTTTTTTTTGGAGAAAATGTATTCTGGTGATTTATTTTTTTAGAATTTGTGGTTAAAAAATAAGTTAAATTTTTTGGTTTACTCGTAAAATTATTCATAAGAGAATGTGTAGTTGAAAATGAAATTTGAAAAAATGAGTTTTGGGAAAGATGGGGCTCAAATAAGGGCTTTAGTGATGCTCCGCACCAGCGAGAGTTTGTTCAAAATGTTCTCTGCCAAGGGAGTTAATGATTCTTATTGTTCGAGTGCTAGCTAGAAACATGTTGGTTACAGCTTGGGGGTTTGTCATCCAAATTATGAGTATTCATAGGGAAGTACACTCACCACAACAAAGTCTTTCCCCATGGATTTGGTGACCTTAAGTAGGTCTCTTACCCCTCTTTCCTTTTGGGTATATTTTGGTCGTTTGTTCTTCTACCGAGAGCAGTACTGTGGAAATATGAAAACAAATGACTGTAATTCATGTGTGCTTTGCTCATTTTCTGATTAGTTTTGCTCTCGGATATAGGGATTAGGATTTAATCAATAACAATCTTGTCCTCATTTTCAACAGTTTAGATTGTCTGACCACCTTCCATAGACACGTATTTATAACATCGGTGACTCAGAAAAGTTGAAATGATTGATATCACCTTACTATGGCGATTCATGTAAAGGACTAACTCATTGCCATATCAAGTAAGTTTTGAAAAACAAACACATAAAATAAGGATCATAAACACTGTATGAACAATGTTAGTTTGGTAAAATGTTGTTGAATATGACAGAATTCAATTTATTGTCTCATTGCATTAGCCATATTCAGATCCTGAAGGAAGAAATAAAATTACCAATTATAATCAAGCAGGTTTGGATGGGTGACATGCAACCAAGCAATGATACTTCAAAGAAGGGATATCCTAATCATACTGGTTTTGCGATACCTACCTTTTTCTCACAATTCCCAGAGAAAGTTCAGAAATGCCTCAAGGTAAGTCATCACTTTCAGTTGATTAGTGGAGATTAAATTGTGTTGCATATAAGATCTGTTTATCTTTATTTCCAGATAGACTTTGACCAATTGTTGAGAAATGATAATATGACAAGCCCAGAAATTGACCAGAGAAATAACAAAGAATCATCGGCCGTGGAGTTGAGTCTTGAAAAGCAAATGTATTCTTGGAAAGAGAATCCAATTTGGGAGGACCATCCTCCTGATATAAATGTAAGAAGAATATATGTATGAAATCGATTGTCCATTTTATGTTGAAGCTAGAGGGAATTCATTATCGCCTTCTTGGTTTTTTAACTCAATTAAGTGCTTGTTTGTTATTGCTTTAAGTGCTTATAAGCAATGGGTCATATGAAATGTGTGGATATTAGGTGGGTAGTAAATTGTTTGTTCTACGAAATGTGTAGATAAAAGTATGTTTAACCAACTTATAAAAAGGCTAAGCAGTGTTAAATCTCTTAAATTTTTCTCATTCTTATTTGTCTTCAGGTATTTTTTTATGCACCTATAGTTCTGGTTCCTTATCATGTTGAGATGAACTATTGGGAATTAGGGAGCTGTATAGGATTTATTATATCATCCTAACAATGAGAGAGGGTACAAAAAATAGGGTAGTGCGATTTTTTTCATAAATTTATTTTCATCATCATAGTAAATTACTGCTGCCTCTAAGAACACGTATTACATTGAGGCAATCATCTATAAATCTCATGTGCTCTTATGTGTCTATTGTCCTTATGTAATTTTTTTATTGCTCTCGGTGGTATAGAATTATGATTTTTAGTTCTTAATAGATGTTTCTCTAGTTTCCTACACCATATAAAAGAATACGAGGGGACCATTTTCCTCGAAGATAAAGATAGGTTAGGGAAAGAAACACCTTGCAATCTTTTTCTTCAATATGGTGAAAAATCTGCCTCGACAAATAGTAGTACCTCTCACCTAAGAAGGAATCACTATAAATTGTGTTCTTTGCTCTTGCTCGTTTTCTGATTTCTTTTTCGTCTATTATTGATTTGGTTTTAGGTATTAAGATTTAAACAAAACAATTTCTTTGATGCTGCTGTTTGTGGTGTGTGCTCACGTTCGTTTAGATCACCTACTACGCTAATCTGTCATTATCACTAAGAATATCTTTCAAAAAGTGCATGAAGTTAATTCTGCTATGAATTTTTTACAGGTTACGGTGCCTAAAGGCTCTCTTTGCAACCTTAATTTGAAAGTTGATGTTGGGTTGCCTCCCGATGCTGTCTACAACATTGTAACAGACCCCGATAATAAGAGAGTATTCAAAAATATTAAGGTAATTTACACAAATAAGATCATGTCTGGCTAAGCTTAAAAAGGTGAAAACTACTTTCTTTGAATTTAGAGAAGTCGAGATTTGAACGGAAAACATCTTTTTAAAATGTTATAAGCCTTCACAAACATGCTCTTACCTTTCCTTATGTCGAAACTCAATTTAAATTAGCTAAGAGTATGGGAACAAAGAACGAGAGAAGTTTTGTATAATTTCTCGACTCTCATTTTCACAAATTTCCTTTATCACCTAGTATCACAGGTATTTACATTTTAAATATGACATTATCAATTTATCTATCAGGAAGTAAAATCAAGAAAGGTCTTAGTTGACGAGGGATCGAGGCAGCTGGTAGAAGTGGAACAAGCAGCAATTTGGAGATTCCTTTGGTTGTCTGGGACCATTTCAATTCATGTTTTGGTGGATCAAAACCGAGACGATTATTCAGTAAGTATAAAACCTTGTATTGTTGAATTGAATATGTGTTCATTTTGTTGGACACATATTAAAGCATGTTTGGGTAGTTATTAAATTAAAGTTTAAGTGATTATAAGTTAGATTACTACGGAATGTGTGGATAATAAGTGGAGAGTAGTTATAGGTTTTACTATATGTGTGGATGAAAATTATGTTCGACCAACTTTAGATTATAATTCAATCACTTCCAAAACATTCACTTATTATGTGGAAGAATATGGGGTCGATTTAAGATTTCTCATCTGTCTTTCCATCATCTTTATCAGATGAAGTTTAAGCAAATTAAATCCGGATTTATGCAAAGATTCGAAGGTTGCTGGAAAATGGAGCCCTTTTTTGTCGATGAAGAATTATGCCATCCATTTAAACCTCCATCTTTGACGGATTATATTACATGCACGAAAGGCAAAGGAAGAATCGCATCGAGATTGAGCTTGGAGCAACTCATACAACCGGCTATCCTCCCTCCACCGCCGATTTCATGGTATCTCCGAGGGATTATGACAAAGACAACCGAGATGTTAATTACCGACTTGCTAGCTGAAGCTGCCAGAATCAGACAGGATTCCTGCACTTCTGAGGAAAAATCTATTGAACACGAACAAGGTGATCCATGTGATATCAAGAAACGATGGGCCATGCGACGTAAAAATGCTAGGCTTTCTCGTACTAGCTAGCTTGTCGTTGAGTTCGAAATCTTGTTAAGCCATCAGTTTTTGATTATTTCTATTCAATCATATGATTGTATCTATATTATCCAATAACATTTTTTTCTTCAATAACGGGGGAACTCGTAGCCGCTACCCTTCTTGTGTGCACTAGTGAAGATATTGTCAAAGTTGGTGAAGATGACATGTTTTACATTGGTGAAGATAGTGTCAAAGTTGAAACTTGTTTGTCACCCTCTAGTTTACACCAGAACTAGAACGATATCATATCTATTTAATTGTCATATTTTTAGTGCAAAGGATAATTTTAGGGGTGGTCCTTAAAATGACAACTTATTTATTAATTAATTTATTTTATATTCAACATGTTATCTTCATTAAAAGTTTGATAAATACACAAGCTTAAAATCTATTCTACCACTTCTTCTAAAAATTTTATTTTAAACACGAATTTTATCATTTATATTGTCGAGAAATGGTCTACTAAATATTGATGTTCAACATAAGTTAAATAACGATAACATATCATATCAATTAATAGATATATCATTTAATTTATGAAAACTATAAGTTAGTGGTTCACCAATTAATTGATGTGTAAGAACATCTACTAGAGATTCTTTAAAGGTGAAATACTTTTTATATTAAAGAATCAACCCTTAAAATTATGAATAATGCAATTTAATCCCACTAAGATTATAACATTAGTCAACGTGGCACTAATGTGACAGTAAATGATATGTATAATTAAATGAGTCATTTAATTCTACATTTCATTTAGTATATCACATAACACCACATAGATTGGAGTCATAACTGTAGTGGGAGTAAATAGTATTATTATAAAATTATACTCCAAGAGATTCTTTAAATTAATATTTTAAAATAGAAAATGAGTTTGATTATTCAAATTTAAAGAGTCAAATTCATTCTCTATAATTAAATGCATTCAAAATATTTCAATTTTCAATGATCCATGAATTAACCCAATCGGATTCTATTATTTAATATTATTTATCACAAAATTAATTTAAATAAATAATAGATCTTGCCAAAATTAAATGCATTAAACATATTAAAAGCGTTTACAACCTAAATCGATTGGATTTAGGGCATAACACTTACAAAAGGTATTATGTGGACTACATAAATGCAACAACAAATGAGCAATTTAGAAGAAGACAATTATATCGAGTGGGATAGGTCTCATGAAAGAACGGATGAAGTTACTACCTTTTCTTTGCACATCCAACTTCCGTCAATTACTCACATACATTTTCATGTATGCTTATAATGGATTGTACACCCTCTTTTAGAGATTGTTGCCTTTGACCCAAATGGCATTTTTGTTGCTTTCATGTTCATGGAAGCTGACCGGTAAGTAAAATGTAGTTGCGCAATGGAAAAGTTGAAAACCTTAATGAATTATGACGCCTATCCACATGTCGTTGTCACATATAGGGAACCGATTGTTATTCCGACAACCGAAAATATTTTACCTAATTCCAAAAATCTACTATGCAGTATGCACATAGCACATATTGAAAAATATATCGACCAATACAAAGAAAATTTTGAGCGAAAAGAAGAATGGGATACTTTTTGTAGAAGTTGGAGCGTACTTGTTGCATTTATTACGAAGGAGATATACGAACAATTGGCCAAAACTTTATCTTTCCAATTTGACCAATTTTTGAAGGCATTAGATTATGTTATAGGATCTTGATTGAGTAAATATAAGGAGAAATTCATTGCCCCTTGGACGAATAAAATTATGTACTTTGGTAATGTCACAACAAAATAGTAAAATGTGTAATCCTTATATTTAATTTATTATAAACATCATTTATTTTTTAATCAGCAAACAAATTATTGTCGATTTATCTATTTATTTATATCATTCACAGGGTTGAGAGTGCACATTTAAGTTGAAGAAACACCTCACAAGGCGATTTTGAAACTTCATGGAAAGTTATGCATCACTTATTGAAATTGCAATTCAGTGAGATAAAAGCTTCGTTTGACCCAAGCATGAATTCAGTGCAACATAATTTCAAATGGTTTTGTGTCCAAGAATGTAATGGTCTTCTATCAAGACAGTCAAATCAAGCAGAACATATTGGGTTGGACAAAAATGTTTGTCATTGCACTCTTAGATCTACACATGGTTTACCATGTGCATGTGAGATTTTAGAATACATAATTACAGGTCGTCCCATTTCATTGTCAATTGTTCACTCTCATTGGATAAAATTAGATATTTTTGTTCCATTAAATGATACTTCTTCCAAGTTGAATGTTGTTGTTGAATTAGAGAACATTCAAAGATTGTTTGGCGAATGCGACAATGTAGGTAAAGTACTTAAAATGAAATTATGAGAAATGTATGAGCCCTCCACTACTTCTTTGGTACTGCCTGCTGAGAAAGTTAAAACCAAGGGCCGACCTTCATCAAAAGTTGATACTTCAACTAAAAGGGTTCCTTCATAATTTCAAATTGTTGAGTCATATAACGATAGTCATTTTTGTAGCACCAACAGCTCCGTCAAAGTTCCAAAGAAGGATAAACTTTAAGTTAGGCGCACACGTATGAATACTTTATACCATTACATAACTTCTTTCCATGACAAAGTCAAAGATTGCATATTTAACATTGTTGATGTTAAGTCCGATGATTGGATTTGGAGAGGAGGCATGATTATATATTCAACGTGACCTCATTATTGAAATGAAATCTAATTATGATGCCTATGTAAAACTATATGGTAGCTATGAAATGGTGAAGGAGTTGTTATACATTATGGATTACTTTAATAATGGAGTCTTGTTTGATCGATGGATGATGATGCCTGACATAGGCCATTTGATAGCATCTCGGTATGGTGTTGTACTTGTCATTCTATCTTCTATACAATATTTGACATTCCTACCACTCCTCTCATTAAATCATAAGATTATATCACTGCGTTTGTAAATGACAATCACATTGTTCAGGTATTTTTATTTATTTATTTATTGACTATATATCATTAGTGTAGACTTATTGTTACTGATTTGATTTATCACTTGTATCGGTCAACTTGAAGCCTAATTGCCAAATTCCATCAGTGGCATATAATTAATATAAATATGAAGAGGATATTCTAGTGCATGGGATAGTACATTTAAAGCTAGACTAGAGACATTCAAAGAGATGATTGGTATTGATATCGCTACACAGGAGATTTTTAACAAAAACTCTCCATAATTAGCTAAAGAATCACATAAGAGGTCAAAAGAGGATATTGATAAACTTCTTGCATGGGTAGAAACTTATTCAATTTGATTATTCCCTCTTTCTTGTAATGAAAATTCCTCAACATGTCCAGTTTAGCAAAAATATGTCATAACTTAATTTGGATTTTAAATGTGTCTGATGAATTAAAGGTGGAAGGTGAAAGGGCAATGGGTGGTTCAACATTTTCATGGTGAAATTATTCTTGGTTGGAAATCTGATCTTGTTTTTATTCTTGGTTGAATATCGCTTTATTACTCTAGTTTTTAAGATTGAACTTTATGATTTAAATTCTAAAAGAATAACAATCCGCTTCATCAAAATAAAACCCATTCGTTATTAAAATCTTTTTATCCATGAAATTGTAAGGTTGTCGTCGATCAAGTTTCTTAATTTCCACATAGAAGTGTTTTCAAAGTAAACTTCCAAGACTAAAAATACGAAATTGCAGATCCATTAAAAATTCATATTTCGATTATATAGTAACCCAAACAAATTACTGACAACTTAAAAGGATCATTTCAAATATATTAATTATTTGTGACAAATATTCAGTTTATTATGGCATGGTCCAATCACTATGAAATAATGAGGGTAAAGCTTGAGAAAA
Source organism: Olea europaea var. sylvestris (assembly GCF_002742605.1). NCBI lineage: Eukaryota > Viridiplantae > Streptophyta > Magnoliopsida > Lamiales > Oleaceae > Olea > Olea europaea. The sequence continues at coordinate 29,416,380 of NC_036248.1, read as the reverse complement.
TGAGGATTAATATTGGTGATAAGTACACCACAATATTTTATTATATATATTTTTTTTCAATTTTTTGTTTTTATTAAATTAGGAGTATAATTGTAAATTTATTGTGGTGTATTTATTAAAAATATATTTTAATTATGGTGTGATTATAATGTGGTATAGTAATTAAAATTTGTAGTGGTAATATAATTATCCAATTGCTAATAGTAAAATTAAGTGTTAAATATAAATAGATTGTTGGAGCATTTAAAATTTTTTACTCTGTAAATTTATAAATTCTCTTCAAATTGTAAAATATCCTCTTTGAAAATAGATTTTTTTTTGAAAATATTCTTATATCTCTATCTTGTCTAATGTTTCTTCGTTAGACGTATGTCTCGGTGCACTGAATATGGAATCAAGCTGAAAGTACTTAATCCTAATGTAATTCATAATATGGGCATTAGTGTAGTGTCTAGATACAATGAACGTGCGCAAGCAATGTGAAAAATAATAGTCCATTGACAGCATAAATTACCATGGAAAAATATGATGAGATTTTTGATTCATCAAAATGATGACTTGAATTAGGGTATGTTTGGCTTGAGTATTGGATCGGATTAAATAGTGTAATGAGCAAAATTTTAATCTATTTTTTCATCTGTAATATTATGATGTTATCTAGTATTATCTTATCTTCTCTGTTAGACACATCATAGTGGCACGTTTACTAAGAAGTATTAGATAGCGCTAAGGGGCTTGTGTTTAGTCCAATTTTTTGGATTAATAGATTTTGAAATAGTAAATTTTTGGAGAATATGTGATTCAAAAAAGGAGATAAAATTTTTAAATTTGAGTGTAAAATTATTTTATTAGAAGAATGTACAATTTGAAATGAGAGTTAATAAAAAAATGGAGCTCAAATTGTAGCTAAATAAGAAGTTTTATTAGATAGAATTAAATTTTAAGATTTGTTTGGCACAATTTTTATGAAAATTATTATTATTTTAACTTAATTTCAATCGCACATTCCTCAATAAAGATTATTTTTCGCATGGACTCATAATTTTTTTTCCATATTTTTAACCACATGTTTATCAGAAAATCAATTTTCACTTCTCTTCCCAAACAAACATTGTTTTTTCTTTGCATCGTGCAATCTATTATCTATCTAGTCAAACCTGATATATATTGTGGCATTATAAGAGACACATTATCAGACGAGCCTCATGCAAAGGAGATAAGTAATATTAAGATCCGAAGTTCCATCTTAAAACTTAACATTGTTAAAAGCAGTAATTTAATGCTTGTATGTTATTTATTTATTTTATAATTTTTCTATGTAAGATTTATATCTTAATATGTTTTTGCAAGATGGTGGTTCGCTTCTTAATACTTTTTTTTAGTCTTACCCATTTGATACGAATTAAAATTTGATTTGAATCTAAGTTCAAAGTCAAAAAATCGATATTAACCACATCTTTTATGATCCCAAAACTTTTCAATCACACATTCCAAAAACTTTTATCACAATTTACAAAAAATATAATTTTAATCCCAGCCAAACACCCATGTTTACTTTAACTAAAAAGAATCCAAAAATTTTCAACCCCATATTTTTCATCAACTTTTATTAAAATTTACACAAAAAATAAATAAAAATATTAATTTTTATTTAAACAGGATTAAAATTCAAGGTTTCAACTTAAAAAAGGTTAACCTTATCCAGAGAAATAGCCGAGGCCTTATTTCTCAATTTGGGATTTATCCATTAATCCGAAATATTGATAAATACATAAATTTGACTTGCACGGAAAGAGACGTGAAACATTATCAAATCTTCTAAATAAACGGTTGATTAAACATGAACATAGACAGTATTGCAGTCTGGTTCGAGACGATTCCACTCTCCTTCACCCAATCAGCAATACCCATTTTTCCCAACGTATCTTTGAAAAATCTAACCATTATGTATATAAATAAATCCCACTTTCTCAGAGGCAATTTATCATGCCAAAGCTGCTCGTTCTGAATACTGAACAATGTCTTCTTCAATACCATCCAAAATGAAGGCCTGGATTTACAATGAGTATGGTGGGCCGTTGAAGTTAGTGTCAGATGTTGCCGTGCCAGAAGTGAACGATGATCAGGTATTGATCAAGGTGGTGGCAGCGGCGCTTAACCCTGTTGATTTCAAAAGGCGGCTCGGGAAATTTAAGGCTATCGATTCACCTCCTCCTGTAAATTTTTCCTACCCTAATTTCTTTACGGGTTTTATACATGCATGGATAACGCTTAATTTCTCGTTGGTTCTTAATTTAAGCTAAGCTAGAATCGTATATTCACAATGTAAATGCATTATATATACTGCTTCAAATGTTAAATTGACAATTTTTAGAACCTAACAAGTGTGAATTCCTAATTGTTTTGATTCCCCTTTTTTCCCTGTAGACTGTTCCAGGCTATGATGTTGCTGGTGTGGTAGTTAAAGTTGGCAGCCAAGTAAAAAGTCTCAAAGAAGGAGATGAAGTATATGGAGACATAAACGAAAACTCACTGGAACAACCAAAACGATTCGGCTCATTGGCCGAGTACACGGCCGTTGAAGAAAGATTACTGGCACTGAAGCCCAAGAATCTTGATTTTGTACAGGCTGCTAGTCTCCCTGTGGCAATTGAGACTGCCTATGGAGGTCTTGAAAAGGCAGGATTTTCTGCCGGAAAATCCATACTCGTCTTAGGGGGTGCTGGTGGAGTTGGATCCCTTGTGATCCAGGTAAACCACTGAGCTATGACTTAGTTTATCTGCTTGGAACTTGGATCGTGGACTTGACTAGGTGTTACAATAGGCATGATTTGAACTTCTCGGTATTAATTAGTAACGTCCCGTGCCCCAAGGATTGGCTGAGGGATCAAGTTAATGACATTGAGACATTTAAACCATCTATTTATTTTGGTGATGCAGCTTGCAAAACAAGTGTTTGGTGCTTCCAAGGTAGCTGCTACTTCAAGCACAAGAAAACTGGAATTTCTGAAAAGCTTGGGTGCAGATTTGGCTATTGACTACACCAAGGAGAAATTTGAGCATCTACCAGAAAAATTCGATGTTGTTTATGATGCTGTAGGTAAGAAAATGTCCCAGTTGCTAAATTCGAAGCCATGTAAGAACTATTGAGTCCACACTTCTTTTGTTGGAGATATTATGGGACAAATCCCGAATTGGAAGACTTGTTAACATACCTATAAATTGATAAATTTGGAGCAACTGGAGATTAATAAAATTAACACCTGTCCTATAAATGATTCATGTGTGGTGGTAGTTTAGCATGTTGGGCAGTGTTTTTCTAAAGTATCACGCTTAACTGATGTCCTCAGTTGATTATCATGTTCAAGGTAATTATGCCTGTCTATTCGGGACGGGAACGTCCAGAGAATCTTACTCTTGCTGAACCTAATAAGATAGCAATTCCAATCCAAAAAATTAATAACTACCAGTCGGCCATGGACACAACGAACCTTGCAAAAAAGCAGTCCATAATGTCATATGAACTTTTTTGGGCGATGATGGTTGCATATTATCTAGAAGCTGCTACGGGAATTTTATTCCTTCATTTTTTTAACTTAATTTTCTTGCATATAAGAGTGACATGATCTCAATATTAGAGACTGGATGAGAGAGGTGTAGACGAAAACTGACATAGTTTGGTTTTGTTGCTTAGCATCAAGTTGCATTGGATGTCTAGTAGATATAGAAATTCTAGTATTAATGAACATAGAATGAAGCAAAGATTCATGTAGCTGACCACAAATATATTGGGAAGAAGGATTATTTGTAGTGTTTATTGGGAGTAAGGATTTGCTTGTGACAGGTGCAATATTCTGGAAATTCTTACTCTTTGATCAAATTATTATTGTCGACTTGAAATAAATATTCTTCCTCAATAAACAATACCTTCACTAGAACTGTCTATAATGGTTTAGTAACTAATGTTTCCATCATTTTTCTTCAAAAAATCCGACAGGTCAGGGAGATAGGGCTGTGAAAGCAGTGAAGAAAGGCGGCAGTGTAGTAGTCATAGCTGGGGCAGCAACGCCACCCAGTTTTTACTTTGGGCTAACTTCAAATGGAGAAATATTGAAGAAACTAAATCCATTTCTTGAGAGTGGGAAGGTGAAGCCCGTGCTCGACCCAAAGGCGCCATACCCTTTCGACAAGGTTAATGAAGCTTTTGCTTATCTGGAAACAGAACGAGCCACCGGAAAAGTGGTCATATTTCCGATCAATCCATGATCAGCAACTAAGAATACTAGGCTTATTCTAGCTAAAAATCCATAATAGTATGATGTTAGAGTAGATATATATTCTGAATAATTATAAAATGTGATTGAAATGTTGTAGTTATTGTTGAAGTGCATATTCGCTCATGTAAAATAGAGAATAATAAATATATGTGCCCTTTTGTATTTTTATTACATCTCTTTTTCATTTTTTCTTTAAGAGGAGAAAAGTGTCAACGTTGACGAAAATTGTGAGTGATAACTTTGGGTTACCTGACATTTATATACAATGATCAACAACCACTAGAAACCTCATTAAAAATCTCAATGTGAGAGAATATTGTATTGAGGATCACGTTCATCAGCACCAAAACATGACCTACTCGATGGTTCAGACTGAATTTGTCAACATCAATCTTCTTGAAAAGTTCGACTTTGTATGACAAAATTGCAATATAATTTGATCTGCAATTATAAATCGATATTATTTCGGCAAGTATTTCTCATTACAAATTTTGTTATCTAGTGGAATTGTCTAGCTATATATAGGTCAAGAAACGTATCTCACTTGCTCACTCAAATTTTAAGCCGCATCAAATACCAATAGGGGCCTATTTTAAAAGCTTTTTGTCCTGTTATCACCTTTGTCATGTCATGCATATTTCATTACTTTTCATCAAAATTTACTTAAAATTTTATTTTTACCTAAAACAAATGGGGGCTAGACAATTTTATGTAATATTAAAGTTTGACAAATTTTTAGAGTACAATATTATTTGATATTGGATGGCGTAGACAACCGCCTGCGATAACGAGCAAGGTAAGGCATTATACGCTGACACAAGACTGTCGACCCTCTCATGGGCCCTCTATCTATACGCAAAATTGTCGACCCCCCCATGGGCACTCTACCTCTATGCGAGACCGTCGACCCTCTGGGTTGCTCTACCTCTATGCGAAGCCATCGACTCCCATGGACGCTCTACCTCTACGTGTGGCCATCGACTCCTCAAGAGCATTCTACCTCTACGCTAAACCGTCGACCTACCAGGGGCGCTCTACCTCTACACTAGACCGTCGACCCCCCGGGTGCTCTACCTATACGAGAGACAATCGACCCTCCGGGGTGCTCTACCTCTGCGAGAGACCGTTGACCCCCTAGGGGTGATCTACCTCTACGAGAGATCGTCGACCCCTCGGGGGCTCTACCTCCACGAGAGACCGTCGACCCTTCGGGGGCACTCTATCTCTACGTCGAGACCGTCGACCCGTCGGGGGCACTCTACCTTTATGAGAGACCGTTGAGCCTCCAGGGGCGCTCTACCTCTGCAACAGACTATCGAACCCCCGGGGGTGTTCGACCTGCTGGGTGCTCTACCTTAACGTGAGACCATCGATCGGCATGAAATTACCTATGTGTCATCTTAACACTTAACTATAAAATTTATGATGAATTGACAAAGTTACGTAGTGGTTACCACAGGTACAACTTCGGGACAGGAAGTTAAGGCCCCCCACTCAGAACGTGGGGTAATGGAAAGGCCAACGTGGGGACACGTGGCATCGCAACCACCCAGCTCTCACTCAGCTTCCAACGTCTAAAAATACCCCCGAGGGCAACACAGGTATGGATGATTGCATATTTTCTACCATCTGAATTCCAACTTTATTTTCTCCTAACACGTATATTGATTCTCATGTCGGAAGTAAAACGGGGAAGAAAGCCCCGCCCTCACTTTTCAGGTTACACATGCTCGTCGGAGTAGCAAAAATGTCAAAGGCTGCCAGGCAGACCAGGAGGCATTATTCCACGACCATTTCATTGGCGCCGTCTGTGGGAAACTTCTTCCATTGAACACAAAAGCTATGTCAAAAAGACGAATAAGAAGTGATAGACGATTAAGGGCGGCTGCGACAGAGATGGAGTAAGAGTCAGTCGCATGGGGCCCCGACCAACCGCCGCCACCGCAGTGTGACACAAAGCCGATTCAATGCCCTAGAGACCCAATTGGCGACGATGATGACCCTTTTGCAGAATTAAATGCAGAGAGCCACCCTCTCATCGCCGCACTCGACGGAGGCCATGTCGCCACCCCAGAGGACGTACGTAGAAGCCCCACCTATCATCCAATCGGTGACAGTGGGCTCGGGGTCTCCAGGGATGACGGTCGTGCAGCCCTCATCACCTATGTCAGTTTTAGAGCGAAGGATGGAGGAGATCATGACGCAGAAGATAGATGATGCATTATCCAGGAAAAAGGACAAACTTATGTAGATGGTTTTTAAAAGAAGACCCGTACACTCCTGAAATTATGGTGGTCCATATACTTAAGGGCTTCAAGTATGATAGAAGCTTACGACGGGGTCACGGATCCACTTGACCATCTCTGGACCTTCGTTGATTTAATGAGGCTCTATGCAGTACCTGATGCAGTAATGTGTCGATCTTTCTCCTCAACCCTCAGGAAGGAAGCTAGAGACTGGGTGGCGTGGTGACATTAGCCCCCAGTTTATCTAAACGTTTGATGAACTCTCCAGGAGATTTATGGCCTATTTCCTTGTAGTAAGAGGAAGAGGAAGACAGCCATTGGTTTGATGCAGGTCATCCTGGAGAAGGACGAGTCTTTGCAAGAACACTTGGCCAGATTCAGTCGAATCATCCTCTACAGGGTTTTGGAGGGGCCACGGTAATTTCAAAAGGGACTGTAGAGCTTCTAGTCACGCTAGGCACATATCTAACCACTGTGGTAATTGTGGCAAGCTTCTTAGATGTCAAAACCCCCATGGCCTATAATACAATTTACGGTGGACCACTGCTGAATGCGGCTGGGGCCATCCCCTCAACCTATCACCTTGTTATGAAATTCCTAACCAGCGAGGGGTCGAGTGCGTGCGAGGGAATCAACAAGCACTCAGGAGATGTTATGTTGACAGTATATCAACCAGAGGAGCACTACCAGTCATGATGTTAGACATAGAGCCTCCAAGAGGACGGATCGAACCACTTGACATGATAAAAAAGATCTCTATATCAAAAGGACGAAGTTCAGCATCGGGATCGGGTTGGAATTTGACGAAAGGAGAAGTTGGTGAAATGCCTGGTAGATAACCTAAACGTTTTCGCATGGAGCTCAGGCGACATTACTGGGATCAGCCCAACAATCGTACAACATCGCCTCGACGTCCTACCAGGAGCCAAACCAATGAAGCAGAAAAAAGGAACCTTGCCCCCAAAAGGCAAGAAATAGTTAAAGTAGAGGTGGAAAAACTACTACAAGCTAGTTTCATTTGGGAGGTGCAGTACCCCGAATGGCTAGCCAACATCGTGCTAGTTAGTGGCGCATGTGTGCGTGGATTGCACCAGGCTAAATAAGGCATGCCCAAAGGACTCATACCCGCTCCCTCGAATAGACCACCTGGTCGACACCACATCAAATCATGAAAGGCTCAGCTTCCTGGATGCGTTCTCTGAATATCATCAAAACTCTATGGCCGACGCATTGACAAGGCTCGCATCGACAAGTTCAAGAAATCTACCATGGGTCAATGAACGTTCAAGTCCTACGACAACCCAACCTTCAAGGCTGGTCCGAGGTAAAGAACATTAAGTATGAAGAAAACTGGATGGATCCACTGATCAAATATCTCATGGATGATGAGGTGCCAGAAAACACCTTCGAAGCAAAGAGGTTGAGGGTTTGAGCAGCCTCGTTTACCATTATTGATGGACAGCTCTATAAACAGGGCTTTACATTGCCATATCTGAATTGCTTACTTCACGGAATTATGTGGTCGACATAGCCTACGCAGCTAGGTGGAGAGCCTTAGAAGCCAAAAAATTGGTTAAGGCCCTTAACCGCTAGACCCCTCTCTCGACGGTCTACATAACCCCAGCGGTTAGGCGGAGAGCCTCAGAAACCAAAAAATTGGCTAAGACCCTTAACCGCTAGATCCTTCTTTCGACGGTCAACATAGTCCACACAGCTGGGCGGAGAGCTTTAGAAGTCAAAAAATTAGCTAAGGCCCTTAACCGCTAGACCCCTCCCTCGATGATTAACATAGTCCATGCGACTAGGTGGAGAGCCTTAGAAACAAAAAATTTGACTAAGACCCTTAATCGCTAAACCCTTTTCCCAACGGTCAATATAGCCCACGCAACTACGCGGAAGAGTCTTAGAAGCCAAAAAATTGACTAAGGCCCTTAACCGCTAGACCCCTCTCTCGACGGTCGACATAGCCCACGCGGCTAAGCGGAGAGCCTTAGAATTCAAAAAATTGGCTAAAATCCTTAATCGTCAGACACCATGCTTGAAGGTTGACACAACGCAAGCAAGAAGACAGAAAGCCTTCGACGACAAAAAAATAATAAAATAAAATAAAATATTTTGAGAAAAGGAAGATACTACCCCTTGCAGAAAAACATCGACAAAAGGTAGAGGCTAGTGATATTGGATTGCATAGACAATCGCCTACGATAACGAGCAAGGTAAGGCATTACACGCTGACACAGGACCTTCAACCCCCCCCATGCGTGCTCTACATCTACGCGAGGGCTATCGACCCCCTATGGGAGCTCTACCTCTACGCGAGACCATCGACCCCCGCGAGTGCTCTACCTCTATACAAAGTCATCGACCCCCATGGGCGCTCTACTTTTACGCGTGGCCATCGACTCCTTAAGGGCATTCTACCTCTACGCTAAATTGTCGACCCACGGGGAGTACTCTACCTCTACACGAGACCGTCGACCCCCCTGAGTGCTCTACCAATACAAAAAACCATTGACACCCGGGGGTGTTCTACCTCTACGAGAAACCGTCGACCCCCGGGTAGTGATGGCAACTGGGCGAGGCGGGACGGGAACGCCCCCCCCCCCGCCTCGCCTTAAATGGGGCGGGTTTGGGGCAGTTTTTTGCCTCGTTTACTGCCCCATTTTATTTTTTTTACACATTTTCAAAATTTAGAGTTATACTATTAAATTATAAAATACAAATTCAAAATTTAAAATTTCAAAACAAATAATACTTAAATTAACATCAATATTCAAAGAAACACTCAAAAAAATAATATCCAAATTTTTTTTTAATATTCACGGGGCGGGTCCCCATCAACCCGTCGAGCGAGTTTTTTTGCCCCATTCGGGACGGGGCCCCGTCGGGGAAGGGCAAATTGCCATCTCTACCCTCGAGTGCTCTACCTCTACGAAAGACCGTCGACCCTCGAGAGCACTCTACTTCTACGTTAGATAGTCGACCCTCCGGGGGCGCTCTACCTCTACGAGAGACCGTTGACCCTCCGTTGGCGCTCTACCTCTACGAGGGACCATCGACCCCTTGGGTGCTCTACTTCAACGCGAGACCATCGATCGGCATGATTGCATATGGGGTAATGGGAAAGCCAACGTTGGGACACATGGCACCGCAACCACCCGGCTCTCACTCGACTTCCAACGTTTATAAATACCCCCGAGGGTGACACAGGTATGGATGATTGCATATTTTTCCGCCATTTCATTATTGAACAACTTAGTGCTATACAATTGAATAAATTAGTATTATATAATTGAACATTTAGTCCCTATTTGACAAAAAAATATTTGAAAACTTATTTTTCTACATACTTATTTTCAACCACAATTCACACGATAATATATTTTCCGTGTAAACCAAAAGTTTCCATTTTTTTAACTACACATTCTCCCATATATCATTACTCAAGATATTGTTTTGGTAAATAATGACCATTAAATAGGGGTTCAGTACTAAAACTATGAGCCATTAGATGACATGATTGAATCCTCGTTTGGCAGAAATTAAAAGTCAAATTTTTATTTAAGTTAAAGTTAACAATTAATTTTAACTATACATTTTATTGGACTTAAAACTTTTCACTCATCATTTTACCAAATTTTATCAAAATCTATTAAAAATTCGATTTCAATCCCCACCAAACAGGGGCTTAATAGGAAAATTTACAAATCCTCCTATATTTCAAGAGCCTATTTGTCTTCCATTAATGAAGAAATTATAGAATTTTGAATAGTATTTTTTGAATTATGTGTGGTTAAAATTTAAAAAAACTTTATTGGCTTGTGTGTAAAATATTTTATTATGTAAATATGTGGTGGAGAATATAATTGTAGCAAATGAGAACCGTTTTTTGGATAATTTTAACCCTACTTTTTGTTTTTCCATATGTAACAAATATTAAAAAATTATTGTCGCGTATAAATTTTGTGTTATTAATTCTCAAGTAATTAACATTCATAGAATTTAGATTTAATGAATCTTGACCTACATGAATTTAGAGTTGTTATAGATGAATTTATTTCTATTGAGGTATCTAGGAATTTTAATAGGTGTTTAAATTCATGTATTAGCAATTAATTCTTATGTATCAAATGTAGTATAAAAAGTTGCTCATTTATATTATTTCATCAACACAAGAAATTTGAATCATAGAAGTTGAGTTTAAAGAGTAAAATTGGATAAAATAACCATTTTCACACTGCATTTGGTTAATTTACGTTTTACTATATTTTATATGATGATAAAAATATATGTTTGAATAAAATAAAAAAATATATAAATATATCGTTATTAATAGTTCAATAATCAAAGATATCCTTAGTTAAAATAAAAAATCACGTGTATTACCTTACGCAACATTTTGGATATGGTATTTCATAAAATGTTATTTTCAAAAAAAAAAGAGGTAGAAAAAACTTCCTTTTTTTTTTGTGTGTGTGAGATTTATAAAATTTATAACTTTGCTTTCTTGAACTCTTAACATTAATTCAAGAAATTTTAATTTTAATAAGTTAAGGCCGTATTAGTTATAACAAAATATATAAAATATTTCATTTGACTCTTTCAACATTGGAATAAATAAAAATTCCTAATTGCAATTATTTCAATCAATATTTTATGTTCAATGAATATAAATAAAAAAAAAGTAAAATAATTTTTTATATTACTCATTATTGTTATGAAAAGAGAAAAATATATAGAAAAGTCAATAGCTTATGTGTATTATTAAAAATCGATGTATCATGATAATAAGAGTTATAGTTGGAATGAAATAGATCTTCTAGAGATAAGATTTATCGATGTATCATGATAATAATAAATAATTATCTCATTATATTACAACACTTCCCATTTGATAATTATTTATACAATAACTATCTCATTGAAATCTTGTTTGGCAAAAAAAAAAACCAATAAGAATTTTAAAGTTTGGGGTCCATCTTAATAAGGTCAATCTTATTAAATAGAGAAGCCCAATCCTTTATAAATTGGTATTTATTTCCATCATCATTTGATGTGGGATATAATACCTTAATAGGCCCCCTCAAGATGATGGCTTACTTAATCAAACCAATCTTGAAATTCATGGGTTGGCTCTGATACCACTTTAAAGTTTGGGGTCCATCTTAATAAGGTCAACTTTATTTAGAGGAGTGACCCAAGATCTATTTAAGTTGGTCAATATTTCGATATTTAACCGATGTGAGCACACGAATTTCAAGATTGGTCTGCTCAAAAAGAGCCACCATCTTGTGGAGGCATGTTTAAGGAATAAAACTCATATCGGTTAAATATCGAAATATTGACCAACTTAAATAGATCTTGAGTCACTTTTCTTAATAAGGTTGACCTTATTAAGATGGACCCCAAATCTTAACAGAGAACAAAAATGCCAACAAATGAAGAAAGAGTACAAATAATTTTGAGTAATAAAATGCTGCTTCGTTAAAATCTTGTCAAAAAAACTTAGTGGAACAAAACTTGATCGAAGGAAAAAGAGTATAGTTACTTCCCCTGATTTCAATTCTTGTATCGAGCTATCTATGTCTTGTTCATCAATGTATTCAATATTACAATTTCTGGTGAAATATGTCTCATATTCTCTTGCATAGTTTTCAAATAACACTATTTTCATAGGAGATATTTATCATCCTTTAATAATTGTAATAACATGATGATTCGAAAGATAGCTCTTGTTGATCTCTTCGAGAGTTTCATACATATAAGAACATACTTTTGAGTGTAAATGCCTTGTAGGTTAAGGACATCATTGCACAAGGAATATGTCTCATTAAAATATTACTAGGAAAAACCTTGTAGGAAAAATCCTAGTGAATGAAATAGAGTACATTATTCTTTTGAATATGCCAAAAAATTCGACTATTTAAAAACGTTACAAGGAAAATCCAATGGGACAAAACCTTGGTTAAGGGAAAAAGAGTACAATGCTTGTTTACTCTCCCTCATAATAATATCATTTGAATTATACTTCAAGCATATTAAATCTTTCAAGAATAGTATTAAGTTTATATGTAAGATAAGTTGACTATAATCAAATTTATTATATGCATATTAAATTTCATGCATTATCACTTTAACAAGGTAAAAACTTGTGATTATATCTACTACTTGATAACTTACCTATTTATACAAGTTTTCGCGACATTTATCGAGTAAAATGTCATATATTTCATATTACGACTTTACTTTTTTCATTTCATTTCACATAAATATACACCTTTTGGTGTTCGGATTGTAGATCCAGAAATTTCAGGTTTCTCTAATAAATGTAATTTAGTATGATCGCGTCATTTCTTTTGATTAGTCATTACTTCGATTGATGACAAATTTATTTCAAAATTCTTGATGTTCATAATGGAATGCAGTACATTATCTTCAAAAGTATTGTAAACAATTTTTCTTTTTTGTTCTATTTTTTTTCCCATAATGACATAATTTATTGAGATGCCTCAACTTTCAGCATATTATGTATTTGAACTTTTTCTGTGATTTTATAATTTGTTATGTCTAAATACTTATCAAGATTATATGTCTCCTTCGCTAATTGGTCCATCATCGTTCAAAGACTTTTTGTATTGGGATTGAATAACACCACGCTTCAAGTGTTCCGCAAATATATCAAATATAATGCTATCAAATTGTCTTTCTAGGACATCAATTAGTGTTGGAGCATTTAAAATTGGTGTGTGAAATATTGTTTATCTCTTTGGTCAGTAAATGCATATAAATAAATTATCTTTCGAACTTCTGGTACGAATAATATTTTGAGAGAATTTAGATGATGATGCATTTATACATTATTTTCAACTTCTTAATTTCTCCCCTAGTGCTGAGAAAATTATTCAATCAAATTGACAATCAGTAAATTGTGTTATCAAATATCACCCATTTGTGATAAAGGTTAAAACTACGCATTTATTCTTAACATTCTTTACTTTTCCATCTCAGTGTATTGTAGTAGTTCAATTTTACATATACTGCACTATCAAAATAATTAGATGAAAAAATTAGGCTCTAATTATAAGCCAATTATAACGGGAGAACTATGATATTGGCATGATGAGTAATAGTATTCCCATAGAATTAGGAAGAACTTTGTTCTTAATTAATTGGGGGAGTAATAGTGTTTAACCATTTATCGACATTCCAACTAACACTTATTGCAATGTTGAGATTTAAACTCACTAGCATTAATAAGACAATGTCTTCATTGTATATTCTTAAAATTATGCTCATGATTTTAAATTTGAGCAATAATTTCGCAAATTTTAGGTTGCGAATACCATGTAATCATCTAGTATATGTATCAAATTAGATATAAAAAATATTTAGATGATCAACGTGGAGAATTGTGGGGCCCCATTTATCACCCTAATTAATGTTCATAAATATAGAGAATTCATTCATTACTTTACCTAGTGATGGTCGATGAAAAATTTTCATGAAAGAGAACAAATATCATACAGAATATCATTGGATTGAAGAATTTTCTGGTGTTTAATGAATATACATTTGATTTTTTTTTAAATTTCGAATCATTGTTGGTCCAGTGATGGTCCAACTGGTTATGCCAAACAATAAAGTCGAATTGAACTTGTTGACGTCAAAATTAGCAAGGCTAATTTTAAGCCAACTTTAAGAAAAAAGGGTGATTTATTGTTGAAAAAAGATCACAAAATATGTTTAGAGAGCGTAATTATGCATTGAGTTGTTATATGAAATCACTTGCCCTTTACACGAGTCTTATTCAACTATTTATACATAGTTTCAGCCGACATTACATCAAATCAGTCAAATCAGCAATAGTACTGAGCTCGAAACTCGGGTCGTCGAATTCTCTTGTGATTGGTTGATGAGGCCGGTGGCCATGTGTCAATGTTTTCCCCAGGTAATGATGACTTGCAAGGGGCTAGAGGTTGAGGACTTAGGATTGGTTGTTCCGGGCAGTGATGATGTCACCTGTGGCAAGTGTATTTGATTGATAGGGTGATGTGACAGGGGGTAATCATGATGTTTTTTGAGATAATAGCGGGATTGTCCGACTTGGGAATAAGGACCGAACTCACATTTAGTTGAGGTGGGGTTAGCGAACTATTTTTATTAGATCTGAGTTTGGATGTCAACAGTTACCCCCCAAGTCAGTTCTTCCGTAAGGGGGGCTGACCTGCTTACTTCACGGGTTCTTTTACCAAGAAAAGTAATTATTATTATGTCAAGTGTCATGCCTGGGTAGGGATGAGCTGCACGGCATTTTTAGATAGTTTATTTTATAAGTTTCCTGATGCTGTGTTGTTTTGCCTAGGAGACATTTCAATCGTAGATCTTCCCTCCTTTATTTTAAACTAACGGCCCAAATTAAAACCCTTTATCTTCATTCTTTTTAAATATTCAATGGCTTTTCATTTTGTCTTTTTACTTTACACTGTTTTCTCTCAAAGCACCAAGGAATTTCGAGCACGCCCTGTCTGTCGTTTGAGTAAGGCCGTCCTTCGAGTTCCCAGGTATTCCTTCGCTTCTTCACTTAGTCCGTTTGTTTTGTTCTTTTCCATGAGTTCGGACGAGTCGAGGGTTCAATCCTGGAGAAATCAACAGGAAGAATCCGTCCCTTCTACTTCTAGTTTGTCCTCGGGGTATAGAGAGATTTTTACTCTTATTTCTATTTCTATTGCTAACCCCGTTACTTTGGCCCATCCTGGGGAGATGGGGAGAGATAGGGTAGACGAGGAGGTGAGTTCCCCTACGGGTAGTGAAGGGAATGATCGGCTGGAGTGGGGGGCTAGTTCTTACAGGTTGGTAGTTACAGGTGATATATTAGCTAGTTGGAGGGCAAAATATGATATTCCGAGTTCGGTAATTATGATAATCCCTGAACCATCTGACCATACTGACGCTCTCCCTATAGGATGTGTCACATTGAATTCTGCCATCCTTCAAGGCGGGATGAGATTACCTATTCCTAGGGTTATCCGTAAGTTCTTGTCTTCTTGGGGCATAGCTCCGACCCAGTTATGCCCAAATGGGTGGTACACTTTGATCGCCACGCTTATTCTATGGAATAGATTAGGTAACCCTGAGCTTATGGTTGAGCAGTTCAACTCTTTATTTACTTTTAAGGAGGATGGGAAGAACTTTGGTTAGTGGTACACAAGTGTTAGGCCAAGGACGGGAGGTTCTCTGATTTTAGACACCCCCTCCTCGATTAAGAAATGGAAGGAAGAGTGGTTCTATGTATCGGGGGAGTGGCAGTTTTATTCTGCTCTGGTGAATAGGGACGACGTGGTCCCAGTGCTTTATCACTCGTTATGTAAGTAACTGCCTCTTGGTGTTTTGACCTAGATTGTATTCTGAGCGGCTCTAATTGATATCATGTTACTATGCTGATTACAAGAGGCCTACACTGAAGAAAGACATTCAGAGGCGAGCGGAAGCAATTCGTGCATTGCCGAAGAAATAGAGATCTTGCAAATTTTTGCTCTCAAATTCCAACATTTTCCAGGCCAGCTTGATTCAAACCAGGGTGTCGGGGCCTTCCACCGTCGCAGCGTCTACGTCGGTTCCGACCAGTTCAGATCAGTTTTGATTGGTTTATTGAGGTGACATTTATTAGAGTTGAATACTGACATACTTTTTTTGTTTACAGCTCAAAATTCAGAAATGTTGGGATATAAGGCGGTGAAAGTTGCGGCCATAGCGAAGGCCAAGAAAATGGACGTCCCAGAACGGGATGAAAGCCGTTATGAGGAAGTGGAAGACGAGGTCCCCTTGAAGAGGAATCGTACTAGTACACCGGCCGTACCAAGGGTCTCTGAAGCTGATCCTGCGTTGAACTCTTCTCCTTTGGTGGCCATCACTTTGCCATCTCCAGCTCATACCTCACCACCTCTTGTGGCACCTGCTTCCGCTTTGACTAGCTCGGCAAGGGTGTAGGAGACGAACCCGAACTTACAGAGGCCATCACTGGACAGTCTGCTAGGCCATCGTCCAGAGATCTTCCTGGATTACTTGCGAACTCCATCTCCATCGAGGGAGGTTACTGCTGCACTTCACCCACCTCTGCGTGATTCTACAAACCTGCTTACCAGGAGTTGGGGTGAAAGGGAGCAGGGCTTCTTTAATGAGATGTCCATAGGCGAGGCCTAGTGACTGCTCAACTCCACTACTATCGCTCTATCCTGTACATGACGACTGTAGCTGATAAAGTATTTTCCTTACTTCATTTTATTTGATGATATACATATTTGCGAGGTGCTTAACTTATGTATTTTAATGTAGGTGAAATCTGAGCTCGACAAACTGATGGAAGCCAAGGATCAGGCCTTGAATTTGTATAACAGCATGGAGGCTGAGAGAGCTCAGTTTGCAATAAAAGAAAAAGAATACGATGAGAAGTTTAACACGATGGGGTTTGAGCTGAACTCGAGGCTGAAGATGGAGAAGAAATGGATGGGGGAGATTAGAGCTTTGAGGGAGGAGGCCGGTCATAGGGCTGAGGCTGAGGCTGAGGCTGAGGCTGAGAAGAAGATGATTGAGGAAAAGAGAGTTCGGACTAAGGAGGCTATGGAGAAGGTACGAGAGGCAAATGAGAGAGCAAGAGAGGCGATGTGTAGAGTTGAAGAGGCTGAATCTAGGGCTGCGAGGGCAGTGGAGACTTGGTGGTCGTCCTCCGAGTTTGACGCTTTTGCTCAGGATGCTTACGTCGTGGCTCTGGAGGAAGTAGTAAAACACATTCGTAGAGAGAGGCCAAGGTTCGAGGTGGGTTTCCTTGAAGAGGCTGTGGAAGAGCAGAAGGAAGAGCTTCAGCGTTTGTCGAAAGCGGCAGGGGTTCGGATTTCTCCTGCTGATGAAGATGATGTCGCTTCTCGTGAAGACCTCCCCCCCTTAGCTCTTCTTAGGACATTTTTTGGATTTGTGATGAATTTGCTAAACTTTATGGATATCTTGTTTGTGCTCGAAGATGAGCCGTACTTTATTTTGAATGCTTATGAAAATGCATGTTTTTTTTTGTGGGGTCTAAGTTTTATTGCTTATTTCATCCTTTCATGAATTTTTAATGATGGAATGTCTTCTAGTCAGCGTATGTGACAGAACTCGTAAGTCATGTGAACCTAGATCGGACTGCACATGCTGCTGGACTTTGTAGAATTTCCAAATAGGAATTTTCACTAAGGGTCGTAGCATTTACGACCTTAGATCGGCCTGCGTATGTAGCAGGGCTTTGTAAGATTCCTTAGGAGGAATGTCCACTAAGGGTAACACGTACAGCCTTAGATGGGCTTGCGTAAGTAACAGGGCTTTGTAAGATTTCTTAGGAGGAATGTCCACTAAGGATAACACGTACAGCCTTAGATCGGTCTGCGTATGTAGCAGGGCTTTGTAAGATTCCTTAGGAGGAATGTCCACTAAGGGTAACACGTACAGCCTTAGATCGGTCTGCGTAAGTGGCAGGGCTTTGTAAGATTCCTTAGTAGGAATGTCCACTAAGGGTAATACGTACAACTTTAGATCAACCTGTGTAAGTAGCAGGGCTTTGTAAGATTTCTTAGGAGGAATGTCCACTAAGGGTAACATGTACATCGTTATACCAGCCTACGTATGTAGCAGAGCTTTGTAAGATTTTTTAGTACTCTAAACAAGATGTTCAAAAATAGGAAGTCCCTTTTCATTGGTGTGATTGACATTACAATTGGGCTTTATATGTCACGGACTTTTCCCATTCATTAATAATATTGCTTGAGGTGTTTGACATTCCAAGGATGGGGTAAGGGTCTATCCTCCGAGTCTTCCAGCTCATATCTCCTTTTTAGCAGGACTTTCATTATCAGATAGGGGCCTCCCAATTCGGGTCCAGCCATCCACGACCTACCTCTCTTGTGGAGAGGAATACCTTCCGTAATACGAGGGATCCTACTTCGAATTCTCTTTTTCGGACATTTTGATTGTAGTACTTGGCATTCCGCTGCTTGTAAACGGCATTTTTAAGTTCGGCATTGTTCATTTTCTCCTCGGTTAGGTCGAGTTCCGTAAGAAGAGCCATGTGGTTCCTTTCTTCATCGTAATTAGTTATTCGCAGCGAGGGAATGCTGACTTCTAATGGGATCACAGCCTCTATACCGAAAGCCAGTAAGAATGGTGTTTCTCCCGTGCTAGTCCTTGCAGTGGTGCGATAAGACCATAGCACACTGGGGAGTTCGTCGACCCATCCTCCTTTAAACAAGTCGAGTTTTGCGTTCAATGTATGCTTAATAATTTTGTTAATGGTTTCGACTTGGCCATTTGCTTGTGGATGGTTCGGCGTTGAGAAATATTTCTTGATGCCAAACTCTTCACAAAAATCTGAAAGTCGTGCGTTGTCGAACTGTTTTCCATTGTCCGTAACAATGGAGTGACGTATCCCGAACCTGTAGATGATTGATTTCCACAAAAAGTCGGTTATTTTTTGTTCGGTGATCTTGGCAAGTGGCTCTGCCTTGGCCCATTTGGTGAAGTAATCAACTGAAACGATGGCGAATTTTACACCTCCTTTTCCAACGGGCATAGGTCCAATTAGGTCGACCTCTCATTTCTCAAAGGGCTAAGGTGTTGTTACTAGGTTCAACTTGTGCAGTGGAGCGTTTATGATGGGGGCGAGGCGTTGGCATTTGTCGTATCTTTTGACAAATTCAAGGGAATCACGTCTTATTGCAGGCCAGAAGTATCCTTGTCATATGATCTTGTGGGCTAATGAGAGCCCACCTGAATGGTTTCCACATATTCCTTCGTGAACGTCTTGCAGGGCATGCTAAGTTTCTTCTTCATTTAAACACCTTAACAAAGGTGTAGAATATCCCCGTTTGTATAGTACATCGTCAATGAGTGTATACCTAGCCGACCTGATTCAAAGCTTTCTAGCCTCTGCAAAATTTTCGGGATATTTCCCAGTTTTTAGGTAGGTGACGATCTCATCCTGCCAGGTTGGTTTGGGGTCTATCATCATATGGACCACTTCGTCCAACTTGGTAGACGGTAAGAATATTCTTCCCACAGGGATACTATCGAATTCTTCAATTCCCTCACTGGTGGCTAGCCGTGCCAGTGCATCGGTGTGACCGTTCTGCGATCGGGGAATTTGCTTGACTTCGGTGGTGTTGAACCTTTCAAGTTCTTTTCTTACAACTTGTAGTTAGTTGACCATTCTTTCTTCTTTCGCTATATATACACCGTTGACCTGATTTACGACTAGTTAAGAGTCGCTATATATGATCAGGTCGAAGATCCCCAACCCTGAGGCCATCCTTGTGCCGACAATGAGAGCTTCGTGGCATGTATTTGATGTCGAATTGTCCGAGCTCGACTGCCCATTTTACCATCCGACCTGAAGTGTTGGATCTTTGTGGTGTTTACCTTAATGGAGAGTTGGTGAGGACCTCAATGGGGTGTTCCAAGAAATATGGCCTTAGTTTTCGCGCGGCCATCAGCAGGTGAATGCCAATTTCTCTACAGGTGAATATCCGAGCTCAGCTTTGTGAAATGCCTTGCTTACGTAATAGACTGGGTGTTGAACACTGTTCTCTTCTCGGGTTAAAACCGCACTAATGGCGTATTTTTAAATAGATAAATAAAGCTTCAGGACGTCGCCGGCCTTAGGTTTTGAAAGCAACGGAGACTGAGCTAGTTGTCTCTTTAGCTCGTTAAAGGCGTCCTGGCATTCTTTGGTCTATTTGAACTTCTTTCCTCCTCGTAATGTGTCAAAGAAGGGTTTACAACTGTCCGTAGACTTGGAGACGAACTAGCTGAGGGCGGCAATCCTTCCGGTTAAACTTTGTAACTCTCTAGGTTTAGTTGGAGGCCTCATTTGGATGACAGCTTGTATTTTTTTAGGATTTGTCTCGATTCCTCGGTTGTTCACAATGTAACCTAGGAATTTTCTAGAGCTGACCCCGAAAGCACATTTCCTTAGGTTCAACTTCATTCCATACTTCCTCAGTTTATCAAACATCTCGGTCAGTTGTTGACAGTGATCCTTGGCCTTGATGCTTTTGACCAACATATCGTCAACATACACTTCCATTGTTTTTCCGGTCTGTTGGGAAAACATGGAATTCACTAGTCATTGGTAGGTCGCACCAGCGTTTTTGAGACCAAATGGCATTACTCTGTAGCAATAAAGACCTCGGCCAGTTACAAATAAGGTATGTTCTTGATCTGGGTCGTACATCGGTATTTGGTTATATCCGAAATACGCGTCCGTGAAGCTGAGTAGTTCGTGTCCGGCAGTGGCGTTCACCATTTGATCTATTCTTGGCAATGGAAAACTGTCTTTTGGGCATGCTTTGTTGAGGTCGGTGAAATCTATGCATACCCTCCAATCTCCGTTGTGTTTTTTCACAAGGACCGAATTTGCAACCCACTTCGGGTATTTGGCCTCACGGAGGAAACCGTTATGCAACAGTTTTTGCACCTCCTTGTTGAGTGCTTCATATCTTTCAGGGTTTAGAGGTCGTCTTTTTTGCTGCTTTGGTCGAACAGAAGGATCCACCTGTAATTTGTGGCATACGATGTTGGGGTCTATTCCTCTCATGTCCCTGTGATTCCAGGCGAAGATATCAAGGTTTTGTCTAAGGAAGGCCACAATTTCATTTCAGGTGGATGGCTTCAGCTCACGCCTGACTTTGAGCTCCTTTGTTGGGTCCTTGGCACAGACTTGAACTCCGTCTAGTTCTTCGACGGGTTCTCCTCCTTCGATCCTAGTTCGCGGGTCTAGTGGAATGAGCTCGAATTCCCATACGTTTACTTTATGCACTCCCGGGGAGTTGTATTGATGGCTGGTGCAGGTTTCCCTCATGGCGGTCGTTTGAGGGTCCTGCCGTCGTGGAGAACTTGGTGGTGTATTCGTTTCATGAGGGTAGGTGTGAAATGAATTTCTGGAACTTGAGCTACGACTCATGGCTCTCGAATTTTGTAGAGAGAATGAGACTATTTTTCACAATTAGGGCCCTTCCTCTAGCGCCAAATTGTTGACGTCAAAATTAGCAAGGTTAATCTTAAGTCAACTTTAAGAAAAAAATGGCGATTTATTGTTGAAAAAAGATCATAAAATATGTTTAGAGAGCGTAATTATGCCTTAAGTTGTTATATGAAATCACTTGCCCTTTACAAGGTCCTATTCAACTATTTATACATAGTTTCAGTCGATATTACATCAAATCAGTCAAATCAGCAACAATACCGAGCTCGAAACTCAGGTCGTCGAATTCTCTTGTGATTGGTCGATGAGGCCTGTGGTCATGTGTCAATGTTTTCCCCAGGTAATGATGACCTGCAAGGGGTTGGAGGTTGAGGACTTAGGATTGGTTGTTCCGGGCGATGATGATGTCACCTGTGGCAAGTGTATTTGATTGATAGGGTGATGTGATAGGGGGTAATTATGATGTTTTTCTGAGATAACGGCGGGATTGTTCGACCTGGGAGTAAGGACCGAACTCACATTTAACTGAGGTGAGGTTAGCGAACTATTTTTATTAGATCGGAGTTCGGATATCAACAGAACTTATGGTTCAATTACTTCAATATAAGATATAATTCAATTATTTAATTTAGAAAAATATGATTCAACATTATATAATTATATAATGATCAATGTCCACATGACATAAATCTTATGTTTTTCTTCAAGGATAAACACAGATTCATAACTTATACATGATATATTCTTCAAAACATATGCTATTACAAGATTACGTTGTATTTTATTATCACTTCTTTAAGCACAATATCAATATTCATCTGAAATATTGGAATCGTAGTGTTATGCTCTTTAGGAGCAATGAATATTATTATTTGAAATAATAAATTGTATTAGACTTTACTCTTTAGGGGCAAAAACATAATTGACGTTAGATCGTATTTAATTATACTCTTCGGGAACAAGTAAAATCTAACTAAAATATCTGTCAATAATAGTATGCTATTTTAGGAGTAATAATATTCCTTCTAGAATATTAACAATGTTGTGCATCATCAGAAGTATCAATAAATTATTGTTTAAAAGCATTAACTCTTCATGAATATGTTTTTTAGATAAATATTAATATTTGCAGAGTTATACTTCTTCAGGAGTACTTTATATTTTACTATTACTTATTCAACAGTAATAAATCAATATCTTCATTTGAAATAATAAAAGTTGTAATTCATGCTCTTCAAAAATAATATATCAATATTTTTCTATAATATTGGAAATTATAATTCATGCTCTTCGAAAGCAAATAATATTATTCTGGAATATTACTAATGTTGTACTACTTCATGGGCAATAATGAATTATTATTTAAAAACATGAACTCTTCAGGAGCTTATTTTTTGGTAGAATGTAAATATTTGTAGAGTTGTACTTCTTCAGAAACAATTATATTCTTTTAGAATATTTACGGTGTTGTGCTATTCCAGGAGCACCAACAAATTATTTGTAATAGAGAGATATCAGAGTACTAAATTTATAAACTATAATATGTAATTAAAAAAAATATGAACATAATAATTAATCGAACATGAACAAGAAACAAACAATTAAATACACCATGTGCAGTTTTTTGATGAAAATAATATCAGCATGTATTTATTTTTTTTATTAAGGAACAAAAATTATGGAATCAATAGATGTTCCGCAACGATTAAAGGTGATATATTTCAACATCCCATGCTCCAAATACTTTTATTTTATTTTTTAAAAATCCCTTTTTAAATTGGATAACCTGCAAACAAAAAGTCTAGCCACGAAATCTGAATACAATATATGCACGTGGTCAATTCAACCACTTTCAATGCCCCCATTTTTTTTCACAATTTTCAAGATGCATGTATATATATACTAGAGAGAAAAAAACAAATTTGATCGAGAGTCAGAGAAAAGAATTCATTTGACGGGGCAAGTTTCATGTAATGAGATCATCGTATTAATAACATGTTATGAAAATAGAGAAAAGAGAAGAAAATATAGAGAAGTCAATAGATTTATATGTATTATTAAGAACCAATATCCTATGTTTATAAGGTCCAAAATCAGAATTACAATTAAAAAGAAATAGATCTTTTAGATAAGATAAGATTTATCTATATATCATGATAATACTAAATAATCATAAATAATTATTTCATTATTTTACAACAATTATTTTTTGGATAAAAAATTAATTTTATATTCATTTTAAGTTGGGGAAATCTTGCAAATTGAAAATTTATCAAGAACGCATGCTTAATTTTCTTAATTTCAATTGCAGTTGTTTAATCTCTCTCTCTCTCTCTCTCTCTCTCTCTCTCTCTCTCTCTTTAATTTTCTTAATTTCAATTGCAGTTGTTTAATCTCTCTCTCTCTCTCTCTCTCTCTCTCTGCAAGAAAGGTTTGGAAACAAAAAAACATACAAAATAATTTTAATAAAAATCATACAGTTTGGTGTAAAAATAAAAATGGAAAAAATTACATCATTAATGATATAATTAAAATACTCAAACTAAATGTTAATTACACGTTCATAATTGCTATTCAGGTAGGGTTGTGCTATTTGCACACCCCAGGTCTCAGTGTGCACAGGGCCCCTATGCAAGGAGGATTACCCATTCAGGTATATCTTTAGAAGCACTGCAATTTCTTTTTGTAAATAATTTAAAATTTTGCATTGAACATAGACATTATTACAGGCTTCTACAAAGGTTTGGACCTTTTTCTTGACTATGTTCATCGTTTTTGAATCCGCTTTCTAGAGTCAAAGATGGTTCGGTAAAACGTTTTGGCCCGGCGCCCCACTATTGGAGGGGGCGCTACAGCCGCCACCCCACTATTGGCGGAGGCGCCACAGCCGCCCCTCCAATAGGGGGGCGCCACTGGATTTGGCCCTGGCTTTAAGCCAGGCCAAAGAGCACGATCCTCGATGGTAACTCCTCAGTCTTACGCAACATTCAACTGCAGCCATATTTCCCTACTATGTTCTGAAAAATTAAACCATTTTGTGCATATAAATCCCCATTTTCTCATACACAGGCTGTTCCTGCTGAATTCTCAGCAATGTCTTTTTCTATACCATCCAAAATGAAGGCCTGGATTTACTATGAGTATGGCGGCGTTGAGGTGTTGAAGTTCGAGTCCGAAGTTGCAGAGCCGGAAGTGAAGGATGATCAGGTCTTGATCAAGGTGGTGGCTGCCGCTATTAATCCATCTGATTGCAAAAGGCGGCTCGGGCAATTTAAGGACATTTATCCACCCCCTCCTGTAATTATTTTCTTATTTTCTTTTTTCTGCAGTTTATATTCAACTATAAACTTTGTTGAAATGGGATCGACCGGATAATTGTACAATGAACATAGCATAAAACTTAGTTTATTGTTGGTTCTTGATGATAAGCAAACTTCTATCTTTGTTATAAAGTTTCTATGTAAGCTAAGCTAGAATCATATATTCACCCTGTAACTGCATTATCTACTAATTCAGATGGTGAATTGACAATTTGTGGCACCTAACAAATGTAACTGCCAACTTATTGTTTTGATTTCTCATTTTTCCTTTAGACTGTTCCAGGATATGATGTTGGTGGTGTGGTGGTTAAAGTTGGTAGTCAAGTAAAAGGCCTAAAAGAAGGAGATGAAGTATATGGGGACATAAATGAGAGGTCGAGGGTACACGAACGACCTAAACAGTTTGGCGCATTGGCCGAGTACACAGCTGTTGAGGAGAGATTATTGGCTCTGAAGCCGAAAAATCTTGATTTTGCACAGGCTGCTAGTCTCCCTGTGGCTATTTTGACTGCTTATGAAGGTCTTGAAAGTGCGGGATTTTCTGCTGGAAAATCCGTACTTGTATTAGGTGGTGCTGGTGGAGTTGGTTCCCTTGTGATCCAGGTAAACCAATAAGCTATGGCTTTGTTCATCTGTGTGGATCGTGTAAAGGACTAGATATTACAATAGACAAGATTTTAACTTCTTTCTGTTAATTAGTACCATTGCATGCTTCAAATAATGGCTGAGGGATTAAGTTAACGGCGTAGAGAAATATTAGCACCATCTATTTATTTTGGTGATGCAGATTGCAAAACAAGTGTTTGGTGCTTCAAAGGTTGCTGCTACTTCAAGCACAGGAAAACTGGAACTTCTGAAAAGCTTGGGGGCAGATTTGGCTATTGACTACACAAAGGAGAACTTTGAAGACCTACCAGAAAAATTCGATGTTGTTTATGATGCTGTAGGTAAGTAGATGTCCCAATGGCTACTAAATTTGAAACTATGCTTGTACCATTAAATTCTATCAGTGTAGACATCATGAGATTGATCCCAAATTGAAAGACTTGTTAACATACCTAAGTCGATAAGATTGGAGCATGTGGAGATAAATAAAATTAAGATATATTTGTCCTAAAAATGAATCATGTGTAGTAGTTTAGCGTGTTGGACAATGTTTTTTAGGTATCTAAAGTAGCTAAGGTCTTAAGACGATAATTATGTTTGAGGTAAATATGTATGCGCCTATTCAGGACGACTACTTTCTGAGCATCTTACTCTCACTGAACCTAATAAGATAGCAATTCCAACCCAAGTAGCAAAAATAATCACTTGGATGTGGACACAAAAAACCTTGCAAAAAAGAAGTTGACAATTTCACGAGGACTATCAGACGACTACAAATCTAGTATTTGAACTTTTCAGAAGGGAAAATGCTAAAAGGGCATAATTTGTGGAAGCTGCTATGAAGTTTTATTCTGTTTACTTTAAATTATTTTTCTCCCGTTTGTAAAAGCAACGTGATCTTACTCTCATTATTAGAGATTGGACGAGAGAGGTGCAAACCATAAACTGGTATTTTATTTTATTTTTGGATGCTAACCATCAAATATCACTGGATCTTCATATTACAATCATGAAGCACATGTTTTTTTAAACTAAAAATCAGATTTTTGGTAGATTTTCATAAAAGTTAATGAAATGTGTGAATGAAAAGTTGTGGGATGAAATGTACGACTGCAAAGTTGTGGGTCCGTGAAATGTGTAGTTGAAAATGAGTTTTAGAAAAATGAGGGCAAACAAGGATGGATGTAGTTGACCCCAAACAAGGAGGGATTTGCTTGCAGCAGGTTCAATATTCTAGAAATTCTTACTCTTCGATCACATTATTGTTGTCTGACTTTCGAATTAAACATTCTTCCTCAATCATAATTTCTCACTTGTGCTGTCCATAATGGTTGGCAATTAATACTGGCATAAATTTTCTTTGGAAAACAGAGCCAGGAGATAGGGCCGTGAAAGCAGTGAAAGAAGGCGGAAGTGTAGTAGTTATATCTGGGGCAGCAACACCACCTGGTTTTTTCTTTAGGGTATATTCGGATGGAGAAATATTGAAGAAACTAAATCCGTTTCTGGAGAGTGGGAAGGTGAAGCCGGTGCTCGACCCAAAGGGGCCATACCCTTTCAACAAGGTTAATGAAGCTTTTCGATATCTGGAAACGAACCGAGCCACTGGAAAGGTGGTCATATTTCCAATCAATCCATGATCAGCAACTAAGAATACTAGGCCAATTCTGGCTAAGAATATATGATAGTAAGATGTTAAAGAGTAGCAATACGGTTATGAATTTCTGAATAATTATACAATGTTGGAAATCTTGTAGTTAATGTTAAAAGTATGTTGTGACTGGCGTGTATATTAGCTCATGTAAAACAGAGAATGAGAAATATGTGTCTTCTGCGTTTTTATTACATCTCCTTTTCTCGTTTTCCTTTATTTCAAGAGGAGCAAAGTGTTAACGAGGAAGAAAATTTTAAGTGATACTTGTGGGTTACCTACCACTTACCATGACCAACAGCCATTAGAACCTTTTTAAAATCTTCCATGTGTGAATAACTTATTGAGGATCTCGATTATCTGTACTGAAACATGATCTACGCAGTGATTTAGACTGCGTTTTTCGACATCAGTTTACTTGTGAAAGATGGGCTTGTACACGACAATTACGACATGATTTGCTCTGCAACAACAACGCTAGTGACATCCAAAGGTAATGTGAATTTCAATATAAGATTACTCTCTTAATCTTGGTAATATTCTCACTTCAATTCGTCACCCGTATTTTTGTTCGTTGTCCGCGTTCTTGAAGGCATCCCTCTCTTTCAAGAGGATTCGCGGCATGTCAAGTCCTAGTAAGGTTCTTCGCTTTGCATCAAATTAAACCACATGCTCCATCGCTTGTGCGGGCCCGAAAGGCGTAGTCGATGGACAACAGGTGAATATTCCTGTACTACCCCTTGTTGGTCCCTGAGATGTAGATCATTCAAGGTACATTAGCATGGCGTACTCCTCTTGTTTGAACTGGTCTCTCTCACTCCTAAATACTTTCCATTGTCTCACTTAAGCATCAGAGTGCTCACGAATGTAATAACCAGTCACTGCTACGATCAAGTACAGTTTAACGTGATATCCTAGTATGTAGGTAACATACACAGAGATGGGATTTGTTGACACCTTGTCCTATTGGATTGATTTCCTGATCAACAAATATATTTCGTAAAATTTAACTTTGAATATAATTGATAACGTTGCAGATAAGATGCATTGATCAAGCTCTTTGTAGTAAACAAAGAACTATAGTGACGAAGATTGCATCGAAGATACTGGGGCATATTTTGTTCTTAGCAGCAGAGCTTTTGCGACCCATTTCGAGACTTCGTCTTACAGATGTCCAATACAAAAGTAGTTTTTTTTTTTTTTTAAATAACATTTTTGGGTAAAATACAAGTTTTTAAGGACTTAGATATAATGAACATGATGAAGTAGTGATTATAAGAAAAAGAATTTGAGAATTCGTGTAGAAGAATTTGAGAGGAGTCTCATCCATATCCAAAGTTATCTAGGCGTCTAATCACGTCTTTGGCCAAGGATTAAAGTCCTACACTTTCATTTTTTCAAGCAAACATAGGTAGCTAAGGCATGCCGTGTACGGCTAGCCTCGACAATTGATGCATGAACGTTTATTCTTGGCAATGTCGGCACGCAACAGAACTCTTTTCTGTAACAGACGTGACATTCAAGTGGATTGTAATAATGAGCGAATACAACAATTCTGATTTATAAACTATTTACAAATGTGCCAAACCAAAGCCTAATTGTATTATACCAAGAGTTAAATAGTACTTATTTATAAAGAATTCGACATATGTAGAGCACTATGTCAAAAACAACATTTAGCCTTGTCTAGCCTCGTTTTATAATTTTTTTTTCAAACTTATTGTTAAGCATAAATTCTTTCAATTAAATAATTTTGAACAATGACATGTTTCTTTTTCTTACTATTTAACTATATATAATATATTCTCTAAATAACTTTTTATAAAATATGTACCAAAATTCTCTTATTTAATTTTTACATGAATAAGTTGAACGTACCGAAATACATTTTATAAAATATGAACAAAGGTTTGACCTTTGTGTTCTCCACTATGTTTATCAGGCTAATTCCCCTTGGACATCACCCATGTTTATCATTTTGGAGTCGGGTTTCTGGAGTCATCTTCGGTGAGCTCTCTTCCGCAACTTTCAAACTGAAGAGACTCCACCCAATCAGCCGCAGCCATATAATTCCCGGCAACAATTGATTGTACAAAAGAATCCCAATTTTCTCCGAGTCATTTTCTGGTATATAAGCTGCCCCTGCTGATTCCATCGAAAATGAAGGCCTGGATTTACAATGAATGCGGCGGCGTTGAGGTGTTGAAGTTCGAGTCCGAAGTTGCAGTGCCGGAAGTGAAGGATGATCAGGTCTTGAACAAGGTGGTGGCTGCCGCTATTAATCCGGTTGATTACAAAAGGCGGTTCCGGCTATTTAAGGCCGTTGATTCACCCCATCCTGTAACTTTTCTTACTCCCAGAAATACAACAATGAACTCAAAAATTCATGTAGTACACCAAATTATATGGAATAAGTTGGTTCTTAATGATAAGCAAACTTCTTTGTTAGAAAGTTTCTATGTAAGCTAAGCTAGAATCTGATACTGCATTATCTACTGGTTCAGATGGTGAATTGACAGTTTGGAGCATCTAACAAACGCAAATCCCAACTTATTGTTCTGATTTCTCTTTTTCTTGTGGACTGTTCCAGGCTATGATGTGGCTGGTGTGGTAGTAAAACTTGGTAGTCAAGTAAAATTCCTAAACGAAGGAGATGAAGTGTATGGGGACGTAAATGAGAAGCCGATGGTCCACGAACCACCAAAACGATTCGGCTCATTGGCCGAGTACACTCCTGTAGAGGAAAGATTATTGGCTCTGAAGCCCAAAAGTCTTGATTTTGCACAAGCTGCTCGTCTCCCGTGGCTATTTTGACTGCCTATGAAGGTCTTGAAAGAGTGGGATTTTCTGCCTGAAAATTGTAGGAATTGGTTTAAATATTAAATGGAAAGGTGTGTAAAAATTGGAAAATGAAAAGGTGTGTAAAAAATGGAAAATGAATAGGTGTAACTACGTGTCAATTTCGACCAAATATTCGGACTTGATCCGATGATCAAATTACAAAAGTAAATAGACCAACTTATTCTACTCGTTGAGTAGATCGTCGTGGTATATTTGAAATCTCGAAACTAATTTCGGATGAATGAGAAATTGCAGACCAAAGTTGAAAGAAATGAAGTGTTGCAACTTTTCAAAAGGTGCATGTTTTGGCCAAGTGTTGCAACTTTTTTGAAAGGATGCATATTTTGGCTCACACTACTTCATTTGCACCCTTTCTACATATATAAATGAACCCTATGGACATGGTTTTGGGTACACCAATTGCATTGAGCATTCATTCTTCTCTTGCAATTCTGTTCTTTCTAATTCTATAGCATTTCATACATTTCCTTTGTAGAGGGGAAATTCTATCAAAAGTTTGTCGGTTTCTTGTGGTTTGAAGTGCTGCTACCACAAGTTGTAAATCTATTGTATCTTGGAAGACAAATGTCATTCACCGTGAGCACCGTAGCGGGGCAATTTGTTTTAAGGAAAGAGATAACGTCTCGTCTTGGATTATTCTCCATTTCTACTCCTTCTTAATCCTTGTTTTGCATAATCTTTATACCGAAACTCTGTCCAAATTTTCATTCATATAAATTATGTTTTGATCACGCTCTTGCGGGTTAAAACTGGTCAAATAAATATATCAAAAACCAACCCTTACATAACTCTTTTAATAAGTCGTCTCCAACAATCTTAAGACAAATTTGTGTCTCTTTGTGATTGGTAGTGGACAAACATTACTTTATTTGAATAGTGCTTTGTGTACTATTCCTCCACCGATATTATCATCATTTTGTTGAACTTCTATTTGTGTAACAAAAATGACTACCATCGAGACTTTGTCAAGTCAAAATGGTTCCAATAATGTGGTACCACCCCTGGCCATACCGTTGCATAATATTACTATCCCACATGGGGAAAAGTCGAAAAAATTTGCAGGAGTAGACTTCAAGAGGTGGCAACAAAAGATGTTGTTTTATCTCACCACTCTTAATTTGACTAAATTTCTAAAGCACCGACTGTACAAGAAGGGAAAAATAATCGTGAATCGATTATTGCTTTGGATGCATGGAAACACTCGGACTTCCTATGCAAGAACTATATCCTAAACGCATTGGATAATACACTATATGGGGTGTATAGTTCAAAAGAATCAGCTAAGGAACTATGGGATTCTTTGGAGATAAAGTACAAGACCAAGAATGCCGGAACAAAGAAGTTCATTGTTGACAAATTTTTGGACTACAAGATGGTGGATTCCAAAACAGTAATTAGTCAAGTGCAAGAGATTCAAGTCTTGTTACACGACATCCATACCGAGAAAATGGAATTGAGTGAATCATTCCAAGTGGCTGCCATTATTGAGAAACTCCCTCCTATGTGGAGAGATTTCAAAAATTACCTCAAGCACAAACGCAAGGAAATGAATTTGAAAGAATTGATTGTGCGCTTGAGGATTGAAGAGGACAATTGGAAAATCGAACGGAGGCCGGTTGATCAAGATGGTGCAAATTTTGTTGAAATGAAACCAAAGATAACAAATAAGAAACGAAAGGCTCCTAATTATGCACCGCGAATGGACAATTCCAAGAAGGCTAAGAAGTTCAAAGAGAATTATTACAACTGTGGCAAGGCTGGACATCGTTCAAGTGAATGTCGAAAACCAAAGAAGAATGTTCAAGTCCACATGGTTGCAAATAACACTCTATTCGATGGACTGCAAGAAATGAGTTTATCTGCAGTAGTGTCCGAAAACAACATGATTGGAAATACTAGAGAATGGTGGATTGGCACCGACACTACCTGCCATGTGTGTGCGGACACGGGGATGTTCTCCAACTATCAAGAATTGAATGGGGAACAACTATACATTGGAAATTCTGCAAGTTTCAAAGCTGAAGGACAAGGCAAAGTCACTTTGAAGATGACATCCGGAAAAGAACTCGTCCTCAACAACGTCCTACATGTGCCGGATATAAGAAAGAATTTAGTGTCTGGATCTCTACTTAGTAAGAACGTTTTTAAACTTGTATTTGTATCCGATAAATTTGTGTGGTCTAAAAATGAGATGTATGTAGGGAAAAGATACATGTGTGATGGAATGTTCAAGTTGAACATTCTTACAATTGTATCGAAGCAAGTCGTTATGAATAAAACTATAAATTCCGTTTAATTTCTTGAGTCTTTATGTTTGTGGCATAGTCGATTAGGACATGTGAATTACAAATCGTTGCGCAAACTAATAAATCAAAGTTTAATTCTGGCACATAAAATCAATCCTAATCATAAATGTGAAATATGTGTTGAAACAAAATTGGCTAAAACACCGTTCTATTCAATACAAAGGAACACAACCCCTCTTGAATTGATCCATAGCGATATATGCGATCTAAAATTTGTACAAACTCGAGATGGTAAGAAATACTTTGTGACATTTATTGATGATTGTACAAAGTTTTGCTATGTCTTTCTTTTGAGAAGTAAAGACGAAGTCTTAGATGCATTCAAAACCTATAAGGCTGAAGTTGAAACACAACTTGAAAAACGAATAAAAAATACTCATAGTGATAGAGGAGGTTAATATGGGGCACCGTTTGAAGACTTTTGTTCTGAATATGAAATTGTTCATCAAATAACGGCACCTTACTCTCCTCAATCAAATGGTGTTGCAGAACGCAAAAACCGAACACTTGAAGAAATGGTGAATGCCATGTCAATAAGTTCGGGTTTACTACAGAACATGTGGGGGAGGCTATTTTAACGGTAAATAGTCTTCTTAATAAAATACCTCTTAAAAAAATGGAAGAGACACCATATGAACTATGGAAAGGCTATCCTCCATCCTACAAATACTTGAAAGTGTGGGGGTGTTTGGCTAAAGTTAAGGTACCTAAACCTAAACAAGTGAAAATCGATCCTAAAACGATATATTGCATATTTATTGGATACGTCAATAATAGTAGTGCATATCTATTTCTTGTACACAAATCTGAAATATAAGAGTACACGAAGGGACCATAATTGAATCAAGGAATGCGACATTCTTTGAAAAAAAAAAATTCCTTGTAAAAATAGGGAAAATATGAGTTCTAACAAGAGAACATATGAAACTACCAATGGAACTTCAAATGAGGAAGAACCAGGGCGTAGTAAAAGGGCTAGGACTTCCAGGACATTTGGCCCAAATTTTCTAACCTATATGGTAGAGGATGATCCAAAGCCTTTCGATGAAGCAATATCTACACCGGAAGCACCGCATTGGAAAGAAGTTATTAATAATGAGATAGATTCTATAATGCAAAACCATACATGGGAGTTGGTTGATTTACCTCCCGGTAACAAGCCTTTAGAATGCAAATAGATATTCAAAAAGAAATTGAAAACTGACGGATCCAGTGATAAATATAAGGCTAGACTGGTTTTTAAAGGATATAGGCAAGAGAAAGGACTTGATTTCTTTGATACCTACTCACCCGTGACTAGAATCACGTTGATAAGGTTGTTAATTGTAATTGCGGCAATACACAATTTTGAGATTCATCAAATAGATGTAAAAACAGTATTCCTAAACGGTGAGTTAAAAGAAGAGATTTACATGGAGCAACCTGAAGAGTTCGTTTCTCCTAACCAAAAACACAAAGTATGTAAACTTGTTAAATCCTTGTATGGATTAAAACATGCTCCTAAACAATGGCACCAAAAGTTTGACAAAATAATGTTGTCAAATGGATTCAAGATCAACGAATGTGACAAATGTGTATATATTAAACATACACCGTATGCCTATGTAATTGTTTGTCTATATGTGGACGACATGTTAATAATGGGCAATAGTCACAAAATGTTGCTTAACACCAAAAAGATGCTAATAAAGCATTTCGATATGAAAGATATGGGTGTGGCAGATATAATCCTAAGGATTAAAATCTCTAGAATACAGGATGAAATTGTACTTTCACAATCTCACTACATAGAAAAAGTATTTAAGAAGTTTGACGTGTTTGAGGAAAGTCCTGTGAGAACTCTTCTTGATCCGAGTATGCACTTAGTCAAGAACACAGGAGAAAGCATATCATAATTAAGGTATTCACAAATAATTGGTAGTCTTATGTATATTACAAACTGCACTCGACGGATAATGCTTTTGCGGTGAATAAACTTAGTAGATTTACAAGTAATCCAAACCGTGATCATTGGAAAGCTTTGACGAGGGTTTTAAGGTACTTGAAATATACCTTAACCTATGGATTACACTTCACAAAAATATCCTGCGATACTAGAAGGATATTGTGATGCGAATTGAATATCCGATATGAAGGATTCCAAGTCTACTAGCGGTTATGTATTCACCATTGGTGGAGCTGCTGTATCATGGAAATCAACAAAGTAAACGTGTATAGCTCGATCAACGATGTAATCTGAGTTTATTACTTTGGACAAAGCTAGAGAAGAAGTAGAATGGCTTCTAAATTTCTTAGAAGATGTTCCATGTTGGCCCAAGCCAGTACCTGCGATAAGTATACATTGTGATAGTCAATCAGCAATTGGAAGGACTCAAAGCAGCATGTATAATGGTACGTCTAGACATATTCCTCGTAGACACAACACCATTAAGCAACCGATCTCAAATGGCATTATCTCCATAGATTATGTGAAATCAAAAGAGAATATTGCGGATCCACTGACGAAAAGTTTGCCTAGAGATCAAATGTGTTGCCTATCAAGAGGAATGAGATTAAAGCCTACTACGTAAGAGTTTTTGCAATGGTAACCCTACCTTGTTGATGGAGATCCCAAGATCTTGGTTTAAAGGGACAACTAAGTTGTGAAAATTTCATGAAGCACTTAGGAAATTAGAATTCCTAACTCATTCCTATGATACTAAAGTGCTTTCTGCAGAGTAAATAAAGGCTAAGATTATCTTTTAATGATTCCTATATCTTGATTAAGTTAAGTGGAGTAGGGTAGAATACTCTTAATAGGAGGTTACCTATGTAAGTGTGAAGTGGGGCCGCTTCGATAAGAATTGTTTAAGGTTTGAATTCTTTAAATACTTATGAAACCAAGAAGGGTTCAGGGCCAAAATGAACCAAGTCATGAGAACTAAGTACAGAATAGGAAAGATATCTGTATGAGTACTGTTGTCTTGACTTACACCAAAGGTTGAGTGGTTCAAGACCTATGGTTCACCAATTAGCCGAGTAAGTTCGATAGTATTTCACTAAAGGAGGTTTAAGGCCAGAAGCCACCATCCCCGATGCAGTATTTTTTTGCACCCTCTCTATATTGCATCATATCATCGCATTTGCATATACGTACCTGAATTTCCATTCATGTGGGGGATTGTAGGAATTGGTTCAAATATTAAATGAAAAGGTGTGTAAAAATTGGAAAATGAAAAGGTGTGTAAAAAATGGAAAATGAAAGGTGTGACTACGTCTCAACTTCGACCAAATATTCGGACTTGATCCGATGATCAAATTACAAAAGTAAATAGACCAACTTATTCTACTCATCGAGTAGTTTGTCGTGGTATATTTGGAATCTTAAAACCAATTTCGGATGAATGAGAAATTATCGACCAAATTTGGAAGAAATAAAGTGTTGCAACTTTTCGAAAGGTGCATGTTTTGGCCAAATGTTGTAACTTTTTTGAAAGGATGCATGTTTTGACCCACACTACTTCATTTGCACCCTTTCTACATCTATAAATAGAACCCTATGGATATGATTTTGAGTATACCAATTGCATTGAGCATTCATTCTTCTCTTGCAATTCTCTTCTTTCTAATTCTATAATATTTCATACATTTCCATTGTAGAGGGGAAATTCTATCAAAAGTTCGTCAGTTTCTTATGATTTGAAGTGTTACTACCACAAGTTGTGAATTCATTATATCTTGAGAGACAAGTGTCATTCACCGTGAGCACCGTAACGAGGTAATTTGTCTTAAGGAAAGAGATAACGTCTCGCCTTGGATTATTCTCCATTTCTACTCCTTCTTAATCCTTGTTTTGCATAATCTTTATACCAAAATTCTGTCCAAATTTTCATTCATATAAATTGTGTTTTGATCACGCTCTTGCGGGTATCAAAAACCAACAATTACATAACCATTTTTATAAGTCGTCTCCAACAAAAATTCGTACTTGTATTAGGGGGTGCCAGTGGAGTTAGATCCCTTGTGATCCAGGTAAACCACTTAGCTATGACTTAGTTTATCTGCGTGGATTGTGGACAATAGACAAGATTTTAACTTCTTCTATTAATTAGCACTATCGCGTGGCTGAGGGATTAAGTTAACGACCTAGGGAAATATTTGATCCGTCCATTCATTTTGGTGATGCAGCTTGCAAAACAAGTGTTTGGTGCTTCAAAGTTAGTTGATACTTCAAGCACGGGAAAACTGGAATTTCTGAAGAGCTTGGGAACTAATTTGGCACTTGACTACACCAAGGAGAACTTTGAAGACCTACTAGAAAAATTCGATGTTGTTTATGATGCTTTAGGTAAGTAAATGTCCCAATTGCTGCTAAATTTGAAACCATGTTAGTATTATTAGCTTCTAGTAGATGTAACAATTCATATAGTTGAAACCTTCTGTTTGAAATACCCTTTGCCGTCAAGATCCATTAGTTTATCCTTTAAAAAAAAAAAAATTACACACACACACACCCCCCCCCAAATTAAGAAGGAATAATAGCATTCGTTATCTTCATCAAACTTTTTATTTTTACTTTTTGTAACCCCACCCCACTTCATCTCTCTGCAAACATCGCGATTAAAAAAAGGTTGAATTCTAACCTTGAGGGCCCCTACCGCCTTGTCCCTAAAGCTTTGTGAGAGAGGTAAATTACGGGATGTGCCCCAATATGTTAGAGAACAAGATCTACCTGCACATTGCGCCTACAAGTAGTCCAATTCCATGTCTCAGGAATCGAATCCCCACACTGCGGCTGCCATCAAGGCGTGAAATAACCTCACTCATGTCCTTTGCACCACTGGGCTATGCCCCGGGGGCCCATCGCGATTACATTCTCTCTAAGGTGCAGTAACCACACTCTTTCAAATTCCATATCTTTCCTTTTCAATCACAGTGGCAAAATCCATTGGATGCTCTATTACATCATGATAATCAGGAGGGAAATGATTGGTGTACAGGTAGGGGGTGGGTTAACTTTTTGACATTGTTTATCCAGGTGGGATCCACACTTTTGTGTATTTTCTGTAAATTTTTTGTAGGAATAAATCTGTACACCAATCATTTTTTGCTGTAAATGTACTTCCGCCCAAAATGAAATCAAAGCACTTCAAGATCCAAACAAGCCCTTGACAAAGCAAAGCAACAAATATTCACCATTGACATAATTCAAAACATACTTCTGAAACTTGTCCAAGATCAACTCCAATTAGGGACGACAATTCGGTGTGCCGGTTCGACCCGAAAAAAGTCCGAATAAGCCTTGCTCGAGGGTCTGTGGTTGAGCCCGAGCTGGCCCGCGGCCTTAAAGAAAAAAGAAAAAAAACAATTCGACTGCCTCTTAAGGCAGCATTTAAGAGGCAGCCAGCTGCGGCTACCTTAAAAGGCAGTTTACTTATTAATTTGAAAAAAAAAGATAGCAAAAAATAAAAGCGAGTTTGTCTGGCTTTGCTTGGAAAGGTCTAAGTCGAAAGCTCTAATCGAGGCTAATTTTTTTGGAAGAGCTTTGGCTCGGGCTCGAAAAAAAACTCACACATTTTACCCGAACCAAGAGTTTCGGCTCATTGATATCCCTAACTCCAGTGTCTTCTTTTTAGGCAATGGAAGCCCAGGTAGTCTGTGCCTGTGTCCTTATCAAAAAAACGGTTTTGCTAGTGCTACATCGGGGTGTACCTAATGGTGTACACCCCA
The DNA here is from genome assembly GCF_002742605.1 of Olea europaea var. sylvestris. Taxonomy (NCBI): domain Eukaryota; kingdom Viridiplantae; phylum Streptophyta; class Magnoliopsida; order Lamiales; family Oleaceae; genus Olea; species Olea europaea. The sequence continues at coordinate 29,378,399 of NC_036248.1, read as the reverse complement.
CTCACATAGGCGAAGGACCCATTCGAATAAAATATCATTTCTTTCACATGGATCCCACACCCATGTGAGTGGCGTGTATACCATTCGCTACACCCCATTATGTACCACTAGACAAATTCTTCAAAAAAAAAAACAGTAAATTAAAATTACAAAATTAAATGTGACCATTTAATAAAACCCACAAAGTAAAAGTAGACCTAGGGCCCCGTTTGGTACTCATTTTTTTCAAAATACATTTTTCTCTCCCTTCTTTTAAACCATACATTCTTTATTAAAATAATATTATACGTAAATCAAAAAAATTTCTCATTTTTCAACCACACATTTCCCATCAATTTACTATTCTAAAATGCATTTTTACATGAAAATGAGTCCCAAACACCCTCTAGATATTGAAAAGGGAAGATATGGAGATTGTAACACGATGGTGTCAAAGAAGGAGGAAGTGGGATGGAGTCGGGACGAAAATAAAGTTTTAAATGTTTGAGATTGTAGATAGCACATATAAAAAATTTGGGCATAATTTACCAAAAAAAAAAGTTTGCGTACTACAATTGCAATTATTTCCTTTTTAATTTTGACCTCTTTTTTT
>NC_036248.1:29355178-29377560 GCF_002742605.1 Olea europaea var. sylvestris | reverse complement strand
TTAACATTCCTATTTAAAATATACATTTACAAAATATGATGGTAGAGTGTAAATTCATTAATGTTTGCGTGGTAAAACTTGGATTAAAATATTATCGATTTTATAATCAATCAAAATTTAATTTAATTTACACATTTTATAAATTTCATAACTTTTATCGATTTTTTTTAAATCATATATATTACTTTAATTTTTATCAAAAATAGTTGTCAAATAATACCTGAAACGACTTTTAAATGAGTGGGTTGAACATAGACTTTATTACAGGCTTGTACAAAGATCTGAACATTTTCTTCAAGACTGTGTTTATCGTTTTGAGTCCATATCAAAAATGCTTTCTGGAGTCATCTATGGTAAACCCTCTTACGCAACTTCCAAACTGAAGACACACCATATTTCCCAGCCACAATCTGAATATAAACCCACAAGAATCCCAATTTTCTCACTCACAAGCTGTTTGTGTCAATGTCTTCTCCTATACCATCCAAAATGAAGGCCTGGATTTACTATGAGTATGGCGGGGTTGAGGTGTTCAAGTTCGAGTCCGAAGTTGCAGTGCCGGAACTGAAAGATGATCAGGTCTTGATTAAGGTGGTGGCGGCCTCTATTAATCCAGTTGATTACAAAAGGCGGCTCGGGCAATTTAAGGCCATTGATTCACCCCTTCCTGTAATTTTCTCTTACTCTCTTTTTTCCTGCAGATTTTATTCAACTGTGAACTCAACTAGTGTTAAAATAAAAAATAAAAAATTCATGTAGCACCCTCCAAATTTATCTGGAACAAGAGTCATAAGACTTGATGAATATCTAAGTTGTCTCTTTGTTAGAAAGTTTCTATGTAAGGTAAGCTAGAATCATATATGCTGACGCTGAAATTGCATTAACTACTAATTCAGATGGTGTAATTGACAATTTTTAGCACCTAATAGATGTAAATGCCCACTTAATGTATTGATTTCTCTTTTTTCCTGTAGACTATTCCGGGCTATGATGTTGCTGGTGTGGTGGTTAAAGTTGGTAGTCAAGTAAAAGGCCTAAAAGAAGGAGATGAAGTATATGGGGACGTAAATGAGAAGTCGATGATACACGAACGACCAAAACAATTTGGCTCGTTGGCCGAGTACACTGCTGTTGAGGAGAGATTACTGGCTCTGAGACCCAAAAATCTTGATTTTGCACAGGCTGCTAGTCTCCCTGTGGCTATTTTGACTGCTTATGAAGGTCTTGAAAGTGCGGGATTTTCTGCCGGAAAATCCGTACTTGTATTAGGTGGGGCTGGTGGAGTTGGGTCCCTTGTGATCCAGGTAAACCACTAAGTTATGGCTTTGTTTATCTGTGTGGATCGTGTAAAGGACTAGATATTACAATAGACAAGATTTAACTTCTTTCTATTAATTAGTACCATTGCATGCTTCAAATAATGGCTGAGGGATTAAGCTAACGGCATAGAGAAACATTAGAATCATCTATTTATTTTGGTGATGCAGATTGCAAAACTAGTGTTTGGTGCTTCAAAGGTAGCTGCTACTTCAAGCACAGGAAAACTGGAACTTCTGAAAAGCTTGGGGGCAGATTTGGCAATTGACTATACTAAGGAGAACTTTGAAGACCTTCAGGAAAAATTCGATGTCGTTTATGATGCTGTAGGTAAGAAATGTCCCAGTTTCTGCTAAATTCGTAGCCATGTTTGTAATATTAGCTTCTCTAAGTGTAAATGTTATGAGACTGATCCCAAATTGAAACAATTGCTAACATATCTATAAGTCGATGCATTTTGAGCAAGTGACGTTTCATAAAATTAACATATATCTGTTCTAAAAATGATATTGTGTAGTAGTTTAGCATGTTGGACAACGTCTTTTAGGTATCCAAAGCTGCTAAGGTCTTCAGATGATAATGATGTTTTGAAGTAAGTATTTCTGTGCCCATTCAGGGTGGCGACATTCATGGCATTGTACTGAAGCATATGAACTATCGGCCGACAACATATCTAGTGCTTTAACTTTTTAGAAGGGAAAATACTAAGGGGGGCATAACTTGTGGAAGCTGCTATGGAAATTTATTCTGTCTATTTAGATTATTTTTCTCCCATTCATTAAACTGATGTGATCTCACCTCATTATTAGAGATTGGATGAGGGAGGTGTAAACCAAAACTGGCAATGCTAAGCATCTAGTTTGCATTGGATCTTCTTGTAGATATGGCAATTCACGTAGTTGACCCAAAATTTATCGAGAACAAAGATGATTTGTTATAGTTGGTGGGAAGAGGAATTTGCTCACGGCAGTTGCAATATTCTGGAATTCTTACCCTTCAATCACATTACTGTTGTCGACTCGAATTAAACATTCTTCCTCAATCCATAATTTCTTCACTTGAACTACCCACAATGGTTGTAATTAACACTGCCATCATTTTTCTTTGAAAAAACAGGGCAAGGAAACAGGGCAGTGAAAGCAGTGAAGGAAGGTGGCAGTGTAGTATTTATAACTGGTGAAGCAGTGCCACCTGGGTTTTTCTTTAGGCTACATTCGGATGGAGAAATACTGAAGAAACTAAATCCATTTCTGGAGAGCGGGAAGATAAAGCCGGTGCTCGACCCAAAGGGGCCATATCCTTTCAACAAGGTTAATGAAGCTTTTGCTTATCTGGAAACAAACCGAGCCACCGGGAAAGTGGCTATATTTCCTATCAATCCATGATCAGCAACAAAGAATACTATGTCTGTTCTGGCTAAAAATATATGATAGTTTGGTGTTAAGAGTAGAAATGTAGTTGTGAATATTCTGAATAAATATAAAATGAGTGGAAAATCTTGTTATTGTTAAAGTATGTTGTGACTGGCATATGTATTAGCACATGTAAAATAGAGAATAATAAATATGAGCCATTCTGCAATTTTATTACTTCTCCCGTTTTCCCCCATTTTTTAGGGGCAAAACATTGACGGAATAGAAAATTCTTGAGTAAATGTTGTATCGAAGATCTAGATTATTAGTATCAAAACACAATCTGCTCGATGGTTTAGATTGAGTTTGTTGAATCAATCTACTTGTAAAAGATCGACTTGACACAATCACAACTCGATTTGCTCGACAATAATAATATAATATTTCTCCACGTGAACACCTAACAAATTTTGTAACCTAGTGGAGATGCATAGCTATAAATAGGAGGTGGAGGATATGTACAATTGCTTTTTCTCTTATCTTTCTTCTTCTATATAAGTATGAATTGTATATATCTAGTTTTATCACAACAATTGTGAGAAGTACGTCTCAATATTGAATGTGGAAACAAAAAGAAAGTTTAAATGGGTATTTTTTAGTGTCTGGATACAATGAATGTGCAATATGAAAAAATTCCAAATATAGAATATTTTGCCTGCCACATTATCAAAAAAGCATGACGAAGGTGATAAAGGACAAAAACTTCTAAATTAGATAATTTAGTATTATATTGGATAAAATACTTGAGAGTCAATGTCGAGATCGTGTGGCTCTAAATCTTGAACCCTTAATTCGAGAATTAGATTTATAGTGAATTTTTGAGGTTGAAATACTCAAATTTAGGGAGAATCATCACATATTGAAATGGTTACTTCCAATGGTTAAACCGTATCAAACTGATCGAGAAAAGTGTTATGGAATCAACATTAGAATAAACACTGTGGGTGAGATTGAATAATAAGTTTTGGGGCATCCTACAAAAGGAAAAGGAAACATTTAACCATTAAGAATTGAAATAACAAATCTAAAGGTTGATGATGATTGAATTGACTATGCATACACACATTGAATAAGCGAAAATTTATTTTATTAGAATTACTTATTAACTTTATGAGAATTGTTCAGATAGTTTCAATACCTGGTGCGAGTGCGACGAGTCCTACATTTTATAAAGTTGCTTTTTACGTACTATATTTTATATAATAAGTAACAAAAAATACCTTTTAACAAAAAATACCTTTTACTGAATAAAATAGAAAAAATTACAAATGGACAAGTATAGATAGCTTATACACAAAGATATCCACAGTTGATATAAACAAATCACACCATATATATATATATATTACCTTATGTAACATTTTGGATTAAAATTAGATTTTTCAGTACATTGTGATAAAGGTTTTTAAAATGTGTGGTTGAAAAGTTATGGAACTCATGAAAGATTTTAATATTGATTGTTTGAATTTGACTTCGATTAAAATCATATTTTAATCCAAACCAAACATGCTCGTTTTCCTAAAAATCTTGCATATTAACTCATTTTGTCTTTGTTCTTACTTCAAATGGAGAAATATTGGAGAAACTAAATCAATTTCTATAGAATGGGAAGTAGTTGAAGTAGCTGCTCTACCCAAAGAGGCCATACCCTTTCAACAAGGTTAATGAAGCTTTCTTTTATCTGGTAACAAACTGAGCGACGAGAAAGGTTGTCATATTTCCAATCAATCCATTATCAGGACAGCAACTAAGAACGGCTATTTGTTATTTGGATTTCTCTTTTTCCTGCAATCCCAGGCTATGATGTTGCTGGTGTGGTAATTAAAATTGGCGGCAACGTAAAAGGTCTTAAAGAAGGTGACGAAGTATTTCGCGACATAAATGAAAAGCACTTGAACAACCTAAAAGCTTGGCTCGTTGGCTGAGTACACGGCTGTCGAGGAGAAATTACTGTTAAGGAATAAATCTCAGTTGAATAAAGATGAAGATGTAGCCAACTTATAAGGGATTTTGATACTCCTTTTAACAATATTGATATTTTAAAACGGAATCCTAAGTTTTAATAATGTATTAGAGTCTATTAAACTCTAATAAACAATTCGATTAGATTAAAACTTCAAAAAAATGAACATATGAATTACAAGATTGGTCTGCTCAAACAAGCTACCATCTTACGGGGCATGTTAAGCGATAAATTTCACATCGAATAAAGATAAAGATTTAGACCAACTTATAAGGACTTGAACTACTCATCTTAACAAGATTGACTTTTTAAGATGGATACCAAGTCTTAATAATTGCTCGCTCTAAAACCCAAGAATCTTGATCTGCAAAGGCTGCTATTCAGCTCTGGCAATCGAAACTGCCTATGAAGGTCTTGAAAGGGCTGGACTTTCTGCCGGAAAATCCGTACTTGATTTAAGGAGTGCCGGTGGAATCGATGAACCCTTGTAATCCAGGTAAAACCTCTGAGCTTTGATTGTGTGCATCCGAGGGATTGATTAATTATAAAAGACAACATTAAGAGCAAGCCTCGTAATAATATTGGACTCTCCCTACAATGAATAAGATCTTTACTTCAGACTTTTGTTTCTTCTTGAATACTATAATTCAGTCCAATCCACCTTATCAAACACTAGTTTTGACGTCGTTTATGATGCTGTCGGTAGGAACAATATCACAATTGCTGCTAAATTTGAAACCAATGTTGACATTATGGGACTAAAATTCTCTGTCTGAATCATAAGATATATGTTTTCAAACATTCTCCTTAAAATTCCAAATTCGTGGAGGGGCAGCTCGTGGTAGGTTGTTTGATGATCAACGATGACATTATTTTTTATAAAACTGCATCTAATTATTCAAGCCCATTGGTGAAATTGACGTCGCTGGCATAGAATCGCGATCAAGAGACGAAAAAAATTGCCAAGAAAGATTAGCAACATATTACTAACATATGTAATATTGCACTCGACAACATACACCAAGAAAACTTAACTTTCGTGTCTACTTTCTCGACCCAACGTTATTTGCTGCGACATTTTACACCTTCGAATAAGAGAGTATCTGAAAGGAAGCAAGAAGCAATATGTAGAAACAGCATTAATTACTTATGCTGATAGAGAAGGTGAGAGGCTAAAATCAAGATTCCAAAGCTCAAAAGAGCCCTTCAGAAAATCATAGTGTCCACCCTTTAATGAAAGGGTTTTCTTCCCCACTGCCTCCCTCACAAATGGATAGGTTAACAAGTTCCCTAGTGATACATTTACCGCCTCCTGCTCAATTCCACAACAACAATTAATCGATCGGCACCAAGAGTATATTCAGCTAAGCTTACAAAGTTACTTATTTTGACAGTAATGATATATTACTTTCAAAAGAAGTAACTTTTTTACGAAAGGGTCCGAAAAAAGTTACCTTTTCCAACAGTGTGCATTGTTCTGTGAAATCCAACTTGTTACATTCTGCTTTCACCTTTGCCTTAGCAGTATTGCAAATATTCACCCATTCTTCAATAAAATCACTGCAAGTTGAAATGACGATAAATATGGAAACTATTTGTATTACGTGGACTGCATAGTTCTAGACAATACAGATGAAGCCGAGAAAGCTACAATCTCTCAAGCGAGCAACCATAAAAGCTACAAGCGCTCGAGCCAGCAAAAATATGCTCGTGAGCAATATCTTCACTAATTCGCACATAACTTCGAATCGAGATCAGTAAAATGTGTTATGATCCTATTTAGCCCCTTTTTGGTTAAAATTACATTTTTAGTAGATTTTGATAAAAGTTTGATGAAATTGTGATTGAAAAGTTCTAGATCCCATGAAATATGTGGTTAAAATTAATTGTTGATTTTAATTAAAGATTAAAATTAATTTATACCAAACGGGGGCATATGGTACTATACAATCATGTTGAATACCACATAAAATTAATAATACACAAAAGGACTAACCTTTGAGTGGTACCATCATCAGGGATAGACATGAGTCCTTTTATCCCTCCACAGCAGCTGTGTCCAATAACTACAATATTCTCCACCTAGTGTAAAGTCTATGTCAATATGTGCAAAATGGAGAGAATTATAAATAGAACAAAAAAATAATTAATTATTGGCTTATTTTAAGTAGAAAATGAATTAGAAAAGACCCCTTTTTTTCCTTATAATTGGCATTATTCTAAGAATTTATTATGTGGGGAATCAAGTGGGCATGTGCAAATAAGTTCTGATCATTAAAAATAAGGATAAAGGGGTCTATGAAATTGACTTATAAGCAGGTACTGTCCCTATATGTTTGCTCACATTGCATCCATTAGTTTTTCCACTTATTTTTTGCTTTTACTGAGGAATTTGCTCACGGCAGTTGCAATATTCTGGAATTCTTACCCTTCAATCACATTACTGTTGTCGACTCGAATTAAACATTCTTCCTCAATCCATAATTTCTTCACTTGAACTACCCACAATGGTTGTAATTAACACTGCCATCATTTTTCTTTGAAAAAACAGGGCAAGGAGACAGGGCAGTGAAAGCAGTGAAGGAAGGTGGCAGTGTAGTATTTATAACTGGTGAAGCAGTGCCACCTGGGTTTTTCTTTAGGCTACATTCGGATGGAGAAATACTGAAAAAACTAAATCCATTTCTGGAGAGCCGGAAGATAAAGCCGGTGCTCGACCCAAAGGGGCCATATCCTTTCAACAAGGTTAATGAAGCTTTTGCTTATCTGGAAACAAACCGAGCCATCGGGAAAGTGGCTATATTTCCTATCAATCCATGATCAGCAACAAAGAATACTATGTCTGTTCTGGCTAACTGAGGAATTTGCTCACGGCAGTTGCAATATTCTGGAATTCTTACCCTTCAATCACATTACTGTTGTCGACTCGAATTAAACATTCTTCCTCAATCCATAATTTCTTCACTTGAACTACCCACAATGGTTGTAATTAACACTGCCATCATTTTTCTTTGAAAAAACAGGGCAAGGAGACAGGGCAGTGAAAGCAGTGAAGGAAGGTGGCAGTGTAGTATTTATAACTGGTGAAGCAGTGCCACCTGGGTTTTTCTTTAGGCTACATTCGGATGGAGAAATACTGAAGAAACTAAATCCATTTCTGGAGAGCGGGAAGATAAAGCCGGTGCTCGACCCAAAGGGGCCATATCCTTTCAACAAGGTTAATGAAGCTTTTGCTTATCTGGAAACAAACCGAGCCACCGGGAAAGTGGCTATATTTCCTATCAATCCATGATCAGCAACAAAGAATACTATGTCTGTTCTGGCTAAAAATATATGATAGTTTGGTGTTAAGAGTAGAAATGTAGTTGTGAATATTCTGAATAAATATAAAATGAGTGGAAAATCTTGTTGTTAATGTTAAAGTATGTTGTGACTGGCATATGTATTAGCACATGTAAAATAGAGAATAATGAATATGAGCCATTCTGCAATTTTATTACTTCTCCCATTTTCCCCCTTTTTTAGGAGCAAAACATTGACTGAATAGAAAATTCTTGAGTAAATGTTTGTATCGAAGATCTCGATTATTAGTATCAAAGCACAATCTACTCGATGGTTAAGATTGAGTTTGTTGAATCAATCTACTTGTAAAAGATCGACTTGACACAATCACAACTCGATTTGCTCGACAATAATAATATAATATTTCTCCACGTGAACACCTAACAAATTTTGTAACCTAGTGGAGATGCATAGCTATAAATAGGAGGTGGAGGATATGTACAATTGCTTTTTCTCTTATCTTTCTTCTTCTATATAAGTATGAATTGTATATATCTAGTTTTATCACAACAATTGTGAGAAGTACGTCTCAATATTGAATGTGGAAACAAAAAGAAAGTTTAAATGGGTATTTTTTAGTGTCTGGATACAATGAATGTGCAATATGAAAAAATTCCAAATATAGAATATTTTGCCTGCCACATTATCAAAAAAGCATGACGAAGGTGATAAAGGACAAAAACTTCTAAATTAGATAATTTAGTATTATATTGGATAAAATACTTGAGAGTCAATGTCGAGATCGTGTGGCTCTAAATCTTGAACCCTTAATTCGAGAATTAGATTTATAGTGAATTTTTGAGGTTGAAATACTCAAATTTAGGGAGAATCATCACATATTGAAATGGTTACTTCCAATGGTTAAACCGTATCAAACTGATGGAGAAAAGTGCTATGGAATCAACATTAGAATAAACACTTTGGGTGAGATTGAATAATAAGTTTTGGGGCATCCTACAAAAGGAAAAGGAAACATTTAACCATTAAGAATTGAAATAACAAATCTAAAGGTTGATGATGATTGAATTGACTATGCATACACACATTGAATAAGCGAAAATTTATTTTATTAGAATTACTTATTAACTTTATGAGAATTGTTCAGATAGTTTCAATACCTGGTGCGAGTGCGACGAGTCCTACATTTTATAAAGTTGCTTTTTACGTACTATATTTTATATAATAAGTAACAAAAAAATACCTTTTACTGAATAAAATAGAAAAAAATTACAAATGCACAATTATAGATAGCTCATACACAAAGATATCCATAGTTGAAATAAACAAATCACACCATATATACCTTATGTAATATTTTGGATATGGAAACTTATTACGAAGGTGTTTGGTGTGGATTAAAATTAGATTTTTTAGTATATTGTGATAAAGGTTTTTGAAATGTGTGGTTGAATAGTTGTGGAATTCATGAAAGATTTTAATATTGATTGTTTGACTTTGACTTAGATTAAAATCAAATTTTAATCCAAACCAAACAAGCCCATTTTCCTAAAAATCTTGCATATTAACTCATTTTGTCTTCGTTCTTCAAATGGTTCTTCAAATGGAGAAATATTGAAGAAACTAAGCCCCCGTTTGATAGCAATTTTTCACCCCCAAAAAATTAATTTTTTGACAATTATTTCATTATTTCAGTCGTCATTTTTGATTTATTCCCTCGCAGATGGGACCCACTTTTCGATCAAAAAATCAATTATCATAATCATTATCATTATCATTATCGAACAGACCCTTCAATTTCTAGAGAATGGGAAGTAGTTGAAGCAGCTGCTCTACCCAAAGAGGCCATACCCTTTCAACAAGGTTAATGAAGCTTTCTCTTATCTGGTAACAAACTGAGCCACGAGAAAGGTAATATTTCCAATCAATCCGTGACCAGGACAGCAACTAAGAACAGCTATTTGTTATTTGAATTTCTCTTTTTCCTGTAGTCGCAGGCTATGATGTTGCTGGTGTGGTAATTAAAATTGGCAGTCAAGTAAAAGTTTCTTAAAGCAGGTGACGAAGTATAACGCGACATAAATGAAAAGCACTCGAACAACCTAAAAGCTTGGCTCGTTGGCTGAGTACACGGCTGTCGAGGAGAAATTAATGTTAAGGAATAAACCTCATGTCAAATAAAGATGAAGATGTAGTCAACTTATAAGGGATTGTGGTACTCCTTTTAACAATATTGAAATTTTAAAATGGAATCCTAAGTTTTAATAATGTATTAGACTCTAATGAGCAATTCGATTAGATTAAGACTTCAAAAAAGTGAACATATAGATTACAAGATTGGTCTGCTAAAACGAGATACTATTTTACGGGGCATGTTAAGTGATAAATTTCACATCGAATAAAGATAAAGATTTAGACCAATTTATAAGGACTTGAACTACTCATCTTAACAAGATTGACTTTTTAAGATGGATACTCAAGTCTTTATAATTGCTCGCTCTAAAACCCAAGAATCTTGATTTTGCAAAGGCTGCCATTCAGCTGTGGCAATCGAAACTGCCTATGAAGGTCTTGAAAGTGCTGGACTTTCTGCGGGAAAATCCGTACTTGATTTAAGGGGTGCCGGTGGAGTCGATGGATTTCTTGTAATCCAGGTAAAACCTATGAGCTTTGATTGTGTGCATCCGAGGGATTGATTAATTATACAAGACAACATTAAGAGCATGTCTGGTAATAATATCGGACTGTCCCTACAATGAATAAGATCTTTACTTCGGACTTCTGTTTCTTCCTGAATACTATAATTCAGTCCAATCCACCTTATCAAACTCTAGTTTTGACGTCGTTTATGATGATGCCGGTAAGAACAATATCAATATTGCTGCTAAATTTGAAACCAATGTAGACATTATGGGACTAACATTCTCTGTCTGAATCATAAGATATATGTTTTCAAACATTCTCCTTAAAATTCCAAATTTGTCGAGGGGCAGCTCGTGGGAGGTTCACGATAGTTTGATGACCAAAGATGACATTATTTTTTATAATACTGATCTAATTATTCAAGCCCATTGGTGAAATTGACGTCACTGGCATAGAATCGCGATCAAGAGATGAAAAAAATTGCCAAGAACGATTAGCAACATTTTACTAACATATGTAATATTGCACTCGACAACATACACCAAGAAAAATTAACTTTCGTGTCTACTTTCTCGACCCAACGTTATTTGTTGCGACATTTTACACCTTCGAATAAGAGAGTATCTGAAAGGAAGCAAGAAGCAATATATAGAAACAGCATTAATTACTTACGCTGATAGAGAAGGTGAGAGGCTAAAATCAAGATTCCAAAGCTCAAAAGAGCCCTTCAGAAAATCATAGTGTCCACCCTTTAATGAAAGGGTTTTCTTCCCCACTGCCTCCCTCACAAATGGATAGGTTAACAAGTTCCCTAGTGATACATTTACTGCCTCCTGCTCAATTCCACAGCAACAATTAATCGACCGGCACCAAGAGTATATTCAGCTAAGCTTACAAAGTTACTTATTTTGACAGAAACGGTATATTACTTTCAAAAGAAGTAAATTTTTTATGAAAGGGTCCGAAAAAAGTTACCTTTTCCAACAGTGTGCATTGTTCTGTGAAATCCAAATTGTTACATTCTGCTTTCACCTTTGCCTTAGCAGTCTTGCAAATATTCACCCATTCTTCAATAAAATCACTGCAAGTTGAAATGACGATAAATATGGAAACTATTTGTATTACGTGGACTGCATAGTTCTAGACAATACAGATGAAGCCGAAAAAGCTACAATCTCTCAAGCGAGCAACCATAAAAGCTACAAGTGCTCGAGCGAGCAGAAATATGCTCATGAGCAATATCTTCACTAATTCGCGCCTAACTTCGAATCGAGATTGGTAAAATGCATTATGATCCTATTTAGTCCCTTTCGGATTAAAATCAGATTTTTAGTAGATTTTGATAAAAGTTGATGAAATTTGTGATTAAAAAATTGTGGGTAGCATGAAATGTATAGTTAAAATTAATTGTTGATTTTAATGAGAGATTAAAATTAATCTATACCAAACGGGTGCATATCAGCATATGGTACTATACAATCATGTTGAATACCACATAAAATTAATAATATACAAAAGGACTAACCTTTGAGTGGTACCATCATCAGGGATAGACATGAGTCCTTTAATCCCTCCACAGCAGCTGTGTCCAATAACTACAATATTCTCCACCTAATGTGAAGTCTATGTCACTATGTGCAAAATGGAGAGAAATATAAATAGAACAAAAAAATAATTAATTATTGGCTTATTTTAAGTAGAAAATTAATTAGAAAAGACCCCCTTTTTCCCCTTATAATTGGCATTATTCTAAGAATTTATTATGTGGGGAATCAAGTGGGCATGTGCGAATAAGTTCTGAAGATTAAAAATAAGGATAAAGGGGTCTATGAAATTGACTTATAAGCAGGTACTGTCCCTATATGTTTGCTCACTTTGCATCCATTAGTTTTTCCACTTATTCTTTGCTTTTACTGAAGTAAAAATTAAGTTAAATAATAAAAAAGAGAGACATTATATATTTATATTATGGTCACCTTAAGATGCAACACTGCATATTCAATGGCAGCACCCCCTCCAGAATATTTCTTCTGAGCATCAAGTTAAATAAATAATATATTAGTACATATTTAACATACAATATTAAACGTGACTCGATAACATTAAATGAAAATAAGCTAACTAATTTTCAAACGTTAAGATAAGCTATAAGTTTAAAAGGGTTGTCGCGATGGTAGGTGTAAACAAAGAATTTTACGCAAAACAAATTTTATTAAAAATAACGCCTAGTGTATTAAAAAGGAAATTTTGTAGTCGACTGAAAGCAACTTTTATACTTATAAGTAAAAAAATAACAATTACCTGGTCATAAGGTGGAACCATATTGGCGATATTTCGAACAATAAAAGCCTCCCCGGGTTGAAAATTAAGGATATGAGAAGGGCATACCCTTGAGTCGGAGCATGCAAATACCAAGAACTACAAGTAAATTTAGTAAAATTTTGTCAACGTCAAAATCGTATTTGTTAAGTAATACTGATCGGATTTGCTAGAATTTGTTCCTTGTTTCTAATTTATCGACTATTCGAATTTTATTTAGCACTATATTGCTTTTCAATAATTTTACCTTGGGGCTTTGGCCTTTGGCGAGTTTTTCGTACAAAGCAGGATTCTTCCTGCAAATAAAAGACAAAAGTATTTAAAGTATCTTTAAGAGACTTTCTATATTTAAAGAGTATGTTCTATAATTTAGAAAGCATCTATAAATTTAGAAAATAAAAATTTTGAAGCATTCAAACAGGCTCTTTATATTCAACATTTGATTCTATTATTCTCAAAAAGTATTTATCATTTTTTTTTTGTCTTTTATTTTAAGTAGTTTTTCTCTAGATTATTATATTAATTTCCTACGTTAAAAATTGAAATAATTTGAATGAGTTTAATTATAGAGTGATTTTATAGAGTCAAACCCACTCTCCAAATTAAAATATTAGTTCTTGGAATATAATTTTCAGAGCCGACTCTTCAAAATATAGAACATCTCATATTTAAATAATATCTGGGAGATACTCTTAAGATCCATCAATAAGTAAATAAAATTAAACAGTGAAGTTTATATTATTAATGCACTTTTAACATACAATTCTTACCAAACATACAATTAGTATATTATCTCGTTTTATACTGCTTATCAAATATTTAGCCCATATATTGTAGTGATTAAAATTTTAATTTTAATCTTAGTCAAATTCAATCATTAATTTTAATAACATATTAGGGATCCACAATTTTTCAATCACATATTTCATTAACTTTTATTAAAATCTACTAAAAAAATTTTATTTTGATCCCTATGGCTTAATATGTATAACAGTTATGCTATATGTGCAATCGGGGTTAACAATCCCGATTGACAACCACACACATGAAAGGGGGTTCACGTTGAATAAAAAAATCGTGAGTCACACTCTTGTGAGTTCATCGTCAACCAGGGTTATCGTACGACTAGAATAATTCAAATGCATAATTCCTTGCTTTATCTAATATTTGGTGAACTCAATAATTAACTATTACTAAATTAGTACATCGGATATATTTATTTTTAGTACCATGTCCAAGAATCTCGCAAGTTTTGATGCCAACCAGAAGGTTCCAACTCTTATGCAAAAAGTACAAATTTTTATTCATTTCCATGTTTTTATGCTCTGTAATGTCGCTACTTACTCGTATTTTTCTTTCTTGAAGTGATCGAACCCGGTTCGGATTCTCTCAACCGGGTCATATACTTTTCCGCCGCTCTCCTCCAGCTCCGCCGTCAATTGCCGTATCTTGGTGACCGCCACGGCCTCAAGCTCACCCTTTGCACTGCCCGTGAAAAATTAATCAGCCACTCATATAATAACACATGTCTCCGATGTGGACCCCACTAATTAGTGGTAACTTAAGTGGGCCCCATATGGTAGACAAACCGTTAGGAAACGCACGAGAAAGTTTTGCAGCATTTACTGCAATGATGACGGAATAGGGAATTGCACTATTGACACCAATTATTGCTTTAAAAGCAAACTAGTCCCTATTCTTTAAAAAGGAAAATTTTCATCCCAATCTTTCGTTATAGTACACAATAGGTCCAAGCAGCAGCTCAAAGATATATTGAATTGTCACACTATCCTCTTACATATCCTGGGGTGGAGCCGAATTTTTCGCATAAGATGGATGAAAAAATGTTGAACAATATACATTAAAAATTTTCTATATAAAAATTTCAAAATATTGTACGAACGATTATAACCCATGACCACATGTAGTTCCACCACTACACAGATCGAAGTTTATAAAACTACTTTCCAAACTTAAAATGGTATTACGAGGGTTAGTAACAAATTAACGATAATTATGCAACTATAATGAAAGGTTGAAGAATAAATTGCTCGTCTGCAACTAATAAGGATCAAATTGTTACTAGGTTAATAAATTGGAGAATAAAGATGCAATTCTCCCATGAAATTATGATGCATCGCCATGGGGGTTCGTGCCATTGGGATGCAAAATGACTTAGAAGGACAGATTTCGATGAAAAGTAGTGATTGGGATCCCAAAAACTTGAGTCAGAAAAGGACAGATATGGAAAAAGTCGAAAAATAGTACAACCTAAGAAGCTTCTTCAGGCCTGCAATGGCTTCCTCGTACATGTCTTTTGCCATTCTCCTGTCTGCGAAATAACAGAAAACTCCTAAACAGTGAAAATTCTTGTCTGAGAATTTCAATAAGTCAAAATTCGAATATCCTTTAATAGGAAAATGAATTTATATTATTATAACCGTAAATCCACGTAACAAATGAATCTTAGTAACAGTTTTAACTATCATAAGATCAATCAAATTGGTTTTTCTGTTAATATATAGTTATGCTAGATCGATCGAGATTTTGGTTTATATCAGAACCCGAAAAAAATATTTACACATACCTTGTTGTTTGGCCGGAAGTTTTGACTTGTAATACTGGGTTCCCACGAAAAACTGCCGGAGAGTTGCTTTACCGGGAGAAGAAAGAGGTAGTCGACAATGATCACTATTTGACTTTAAGGGAGTGCCAAAAGTCCTTATTATATAGTAGGGATTACCATGGTTAAGAAAGTGGGGTGGACTTTTGACCATGGTTAGTCCAAAAATAGATTTTGAAATTATTGGTCTTGCACATTATCAAGAAGTATAGTGGGAGACACATTTTATCTAAAATGGTAAGATGGGTTGTGATTGCGTGAAGGAAGTTTTGGCTTGAACGAGTAGTGCAAAAGAGCAAGCATTTTAGGAAGGTTAGATGAAAACATCGCGACACTATAGTCAAAAGATCATTAGAGATCGGTTTAGTTGACAAGTGCTCAACTTAAAACTTATTTACTTCGAAGATAGTTTTCCTCATTTCTTCATTTTAGGATTTCAATGTTGTTTTGTGCTAAAAAAGAGTAAAATCAAGGAATAAAATAAAACGGAGAAACCAACAAAAGCTCGGCTCTATTTTCGTTTTCATAGACTATATCTACTAGATCGTCAAATAGAATCAAACGCTCAACTTATGCTTAACAATGTTATAACTTTAATTTTTATATTCCTTGCACATCATGACCAATTTACCTCTTCTCATCACTCGACCCAATTCGTGCTCAATCGACGTCCTCATTTTTAGCGTATGTTGTAGAGATCATATTCACTCGATTTTCTTCTTTTTATCCCATGTTGTAGAGGTCATATGGAGATAGGAGTAGTATATGAATAAAGTACAGAGATGTCAAAATATGTTGAATTTTATAGGCTGTTTCAAAATGCTCAACACATGAAAGCACGACTTGGGCACAAACCAAACATCTATAGTTGGGTCATGCATGGTCAAACACAACCTGCAAACATATGGAATCATTGACAAATAATAGATATAGTAAATTAAAACTATGTAATTAGATTAAAAAAGAGATATTATATTATGGTTACAAATTTAGAACTTCTTCATTTTAAGTTTGAAAAATTATAAAAAATTGTAGGTCGAGTATGATCGGCCGTATTGACACTGTTTTTTGGCATAAACTTAAGAAGAAATCGCATCGGGCCAAAGAATAATCCAATGAGATCATCTCAAAATTGAGACGTGCTGCTTCAATGAGTATGGTGAAGATAATACAAACAAAATTCAACTTTGTATCTCCCACAATTTATAAATACTTTATACATTAATTTGAATTGCACATTCATAACTAATATTCATTATTATTTACTGATTTTTGGATCAACTTATCATTTCTCTTACTGTTTTTATTTATGAATTTATCAAATGGAAATTATAATATCTTACTGTCTGTTTGGTAGTGATTTTGAGAATTGATTTTTTGACCGATAGGAAGAAAAGTGGAGGCCATATGTGAGTCAAGAACTAAAAAATTATGGTTGAAATAGTAAAATAACTGTCAAAAAGTCAATTTTTTGTTGTGAAAAATCACTATCAAACGGGGCCTTAATACTGTAGTTGTAAAGTTGATGTCAGCATTCTGTTGGATATTGGTTAAATAAATCGAGAATTGAAAATCGATTAAAGTGACTTCGTATCGACTTCGGCCAAATACTCAAAAGCTCGACTCAATTCGTTTAGACAAAATTGTTTGGTATATTTGGCATTTCGAAAACCAATATCGGATGAATGAGAAATTACGAAAAAGGACGAAAATCAGTGAATAGACACCTTTTCATAAAGGTGCATTGTTTGGAAAGGGTGCATGGTTTGGCCTCAACCATTAGTGAATAGACACATTTTCATAAAGGTGCATTGTTTGGAAAGGGTGTATGGTTTGGCCTCAACCATTTCGTCCACACCCTTTCATGGTCTATAAATAGGACCCTTTGGGTGTCCTATTCCTCACAATTTGATATGCAAAACATCTCTAATCCTCTCTTCTATCCAAAATCAAAATCATTTCATTTATTTTGATTTTCCTTCTTTTCATCCTTGGAGTACATAAGCCTAAATTTGGTTCGTTGTACTTGTGTTTTGGAGTGCTACAAACACAAGTGTAGCCGTTGTATCTTGGGAGTCGATTGCCGAAATCCGTAGGCACCGTTGCGGGGCAAATTCGACTTAAGGACAAAGAGTCCAACTCTTGCCTCGGCTTTGTCCTTACTTTCTTTTTCTTCTTGTTTGTGTTTTCTTTGCCGTTACTTTGTCCAATTTTCGGCACGGATTTACAAACCATCATTATACTTATTTTGGCGTCACTATTCACAAAATTCCTCCAACAATCTTAAGTCGATTTTTGTATATATTTTGTGAAAGTGACATTCTTGTTTGGTTAAACTTGTTAAGTTTAACTTCTTCTTCACTTCTATTTTTGGTTGATCTTCTGTTTTACGTAAACAGAAATGAATACGGTTCTTAATACTGATACTACTTCGAATGAAACTTCGAACATGGGAACTTTTGAAGGAAGTGTTCCTACCGGTGTGATTCCTCCCGTTTTGAATACAACTACTAATGTGATTCCTCCGGTTGTGGGTGCCTTTACTGTCGTACATTCAAACTCCGTTTCACATGGGGAAAAGCCGAAGAAATTTTTTGGGGTTGATTTCAAAAGGTGGCAACAGAAAATGTTGTTTTATCTCACAACCCTCAATTTGACGAAATTCTTGAATGAAAATCCTCCCGCCATACAAGAAGGGGAAAACAATAGGGTATCTTTGATTGCTTTGGATGCATGGAAACATTCGGATTTCTTATGCAAGAATTACATTCTTAATGGCTTGGACAACGTCTTATACGGTGTATATTGCTACAAGAAATCTGCAAAGGTACTATGGGAGTCCTTGGAAAAGAAGTACAAGACCGAAGATGCCGGAATCAAGAAGTTCATTGTGGGAAAATTCTTGGACTACAAAATGGTAGATTCGAAGACCGTCATCAGTCAAGTGCAAGAATTGCAAGTCATACTCCATGACATTCATGCGGAAAATATGTCCGTGAGCGAATCATTTCAAGTGGTTGCAATTATCGAGAAACTTCCACCCATGTGGAGGGACTTCAAAAACTATCTCAAGCACAAGCGCAAGGAGATGAACATTGAAGAACTTGTGGTCCGATTGAGGATTGAAGAAGACAACCGAAGTTCGAAAAAACGAGTTGGGAATAGTATACCACAAGCAAAGGCAAATGTGGTAGAATCTAGCAACAACAAAGGAAAGAAGAGAAAGCATTCCGTTGAATCTACAAAGAAGAATGCAAAGAAGTTCAAGGGCAATTGCTACAATTGTGGAAAGGCTGGACATCGCTCGGTTGATTGTCGCAAACCTAAAAAGCAATCCCAAGCCAACATTGTCGAATCTGATGCCATATCAAATGGCATGTCCGATATGAATTTATCGGCAGTTGTTTCTGAATGCAACCATGTTGGAAATCCCATGGAATGGTGGGTTGATACGGGTGCAACCCGTCACATTTGTGCCGATAGAGGAATGTTCACATCATACACTCCAACTGAGGGAGAAAAATTGTTTATGGGGAACTCCTCAACATCCAAAGTGGAAGGGCAAGGCAAAGTGGTCTTAAAGATGACGTCGGGAAAAGAACTTAGCCTCAATAATGTCCTTCACGTACCGGATATTCGCAAGAACCTTGTGTCGGGTTCTTTGTTAAGCAAGAATGGCTTTAAACTAGTCTTTGTATCGGATAAGTTTGTACTTACCAAAAATGATATGTATGTAGGCAAAGGCTATGTAAAAGATGGACTATTCAAAATGAATGTCCTAACTGTTGTGCCAAATGCTACAATCAATAAAACGTCATCTTCAGTTTATATTCTTGAGTCATGTAATCTATGGTATCATAGATTAGGACATGCAAACTTTAATTCAATAAGAAAGTTAATGAATTTAAGTTTACTTCCGAATATGCATTTTAATAATGGAAAATGCGAAACATTTGTAGAGGCAAAAGCGGCCAAAACACCATTTCATTCGGTTGAACGAAACACCACACCATTAGAACTAATTCACACGGATGTGTGTGATTTGAAGTTCGCACAAACAAGGGGTGGTAAAAAGTACTTCATCACATTCATAGATGATTGTACAAGGTACTGTTATGTGTACTTGTTGAAAAGCAAAGATGAAGCTTTGGAAGTGTTCAAACACTACAAAAATGAAGTTGAAAATCAACTTGAAAAACGAATTAAAATGATTCGTAGTGATAGAGGTGGAGAATATGTTGCACCGTTAAATCATATCCTTAATAAAATACCACACAAAGATAAGGTTGAATCACCTTACGAATTATGGAAAGGTCGGAAACCTTCCTACAAATATCTCAAAGTGTGGGGGTGCTTAGCGAAAGTACAAATACCCAAACCTAAACAAGTTAGGATTGGACCAAAGACAATTGATTGTGTCTTTATTGGATATGCTATCAATAGTAGTGCATATCGATTCTTGGTTCACAAATCCGAAGTACTTGATGTACACGTAGGTACAATTATTGAATCAAGAAATGCGGTCTTCTTTGAAGACAGTTTTCCGTGTAAAGAAAAAGAAGTAAGTTCAAATAAACGAACTTATGATAACATACATGGAAAGAATGATGATTTTCAAGTAAATAAAAAATCGAGACGTAGTAAAAGGCAACGAATTCCAAAGACATTCGGTCCAGAATTCGTAACCAATTTACTTGAAAATGATCCTAGGACATTTGATGAAGCAATGTCCTCTCCCGAAGCTCCTTTTTGGAAAGAAGCTGTACACAATGAAATTGAATCCATCATGAGTAACCATACTTGGGAATTGGTTGAACTCCTTCCGGGAAACAAAGCTTTAGGCTGTAAATGGATATTCAAAAAGAAATTGAAGACGGATGGATCAATTGATAAATACAAGGCTAGATTAGTAGCCAAAGGGTATAGACAAAAAGAAGGACTAGATTTCTTTGATACCTATTCACCCGTTACAAGAATTACGTCTATACGTGTCTTGATTGCAATCGCAGCATTGCATAATCTTGATATACATCAAATTGATGTCAAAATCGCGTTTCTAAATGGTGAATTAGAAGAAGAAATCTACATGGAACAACCTGAAGGGTTTGTTGCACCAGGAAATGAAAAGAAGGTGTGTAGACTTGTAAAATCATTGTATGGATTGAAACAAGCACCGAAGCAATGGCATGAAAAATTTGATAAAACTGTGTTGTCAAATGGCTTCAAAATCAATGAATGTGATAAATGTGTCTACATTAAAAACGCACCTAATGAATATGTAATCATATGCCTATATGTTGACGATATGTTAATTATGGGAAATAACTCCAAAGTCATTTCCTCAACTAAGAAAATGTTAACAAAACATTTTGACATGAAGGATATGGGAGTGGCGGATGTAATATTAGGGATTAAAATCTCTAAGACATCCGATGGTTTGTCATTGTCTCAATCACATTATGTTGAGACTATACTTAAGAAATTTAAGGCGTATGACGATAAATCGGTTAAGTCACCAGTTGACTTAGGTATTTACTTAGCTAAGAATACTGGTGAGCCCGTATCTCAATTGGAATATTCGCGTGTCATTGGTAGTTTAATGTATATTACCAACTGCACAAGACCGAATATAGCATACATAGTCAACAAGTTGAGTAGATTCACTAATAATCCAAGTGTTGTACATTGGAAGGCATTAAACCGAGTTCTTAGATATTTAAGACACATGGTTGAATATGGATTACACTACTCAAAATATCCTGCGGTATTAGAAGGATATACTGATGCAAATTGGATATCTGACACTAAGGATTCAAAATCCACGAGTGATTATGTATTTACCATTGGAGGTGGAGCCGTGTCCTGGAAATCGTCTAAGCAAACATGTATTGCTCGATCCACGATGGAATCTGAGTTTATAGCGTTAGACAAAGCCGGTGAAAAAGCAGAATGGCTTCGTAATTTTCTTGAAGAAATTCCATGTTGGGAAAAATCGGTTTCTGCAATTAATATACATTGCGATAACCAGTCGGCAATAGTAAGGGCACAAAACAGTATGTATAATGGTAAGTCTCGACATATCCGTCGGAGACATAATACCATTAAACAGTTAATATCGAATGGTATAATCTCTATTAACTATGTGAAGTCAAAAGAAAATTTGGCTGATCCTTTGACGAAAGGACTTGCAAGAGATCAAGTATACCATCTTTCGAGGGGAATGGGCCTAAAGCCTATTGAATAGAATTACTATGACGGAAACCCAACCTTGTAGATTGGAGATCCCAAGATCTTGGTTCAATGGGACAACTAAGTCATAAATGATTCGGAATAAAGCACTTATTCCCATTTCTAAAATTTAAAGTGCTATGTAAAATGTGTATAAGGATAAGCATACATATATACTTTTAATGATTCATAACCTTGAGATAGAAAGGTATGAGATCACCTATATAAGTGTGAAATGGGGCCGTTTCTACGAAAATTCGAGGCTTAATTCTCTTAGAGCACTTATGAAACCAAGAGTTGTCCAGGGCCAAAATGGACTCAACCATGAGAACCGAATAGGTTAGATAAGTCATGGTGTTGGTACAGTTGTTTGGTTTTACACGAACGGTTGGATGGTTCAAGACATCGCGTTCACCAACTAGCCTAGTAAATCCGATTATATTCAACTAAAGAAGGTTCAAGGCCACAAGCTACCTATCTTGATGCTATGACTTGTCGTGTGTACTCCATTTGTTAGAGTCTGCATTTCATTTTCATTGCATTCGCATTGTGTTGCGCATATCGAGAAATTTCCATT
>NC_036248.1:29296272-29355153 GCF_002742605.1 Olea europaea var. sylvestris | reverse complement strand
AGTGAATAGACACCTTTTCATAAAGGTGCATTGTTTGGAAAGGGTGCATGGTTTGGCCTCAACCATTTCGTCCACACCCTTTCATGGTCTATAAATAGGACCCTTTGGGTGTCCTATTCCTCACAATTTGATATGCAAAACATCTCTCATCCTCTCTTCTATCCAAAATCAAAATCATTTCATTTATTTTGATTTTCCTTCTTTTCATCCTTAGAGTACATAAGCCTAAATTTGGTTCGTTGTACTTGTGTTTTGGAGTGCTACAAACACAAGTGTAGCCGTTGTATCTTGGGAGTCGATTGTCGAAATCCGTAGACACCGTTGCGGGGCAAATTCGACTTAAGGACAAAGAGTCCAACTCTTACCTCGGCTTTGTCCCTACTTTCTTCTTCTTCTTATTTGTGTTTTCTTTGCCGTTACTCTGTCCAATTTTCGGCACGGATTTACAAACCATCATTATACTTATTTTGGCGTCACTATTCACAAAATTCCTCCAACACATTCAACGAAATATTATGAGAAGATCTTTCTTCTTGAACAGGACCACATTGATCCTATTCAAAAGAGCGCCAATTGGGACCGGTATAGGCCGGGGGTTCTGTTTGAAAGCATCAACAATCATGGGAAGGATGTTATTAATAACATAAAATATAAATTAAATAATCTATTTTTGTTTATCAGTCAGAATCCATTTGCAATCTACATGTTCTAATTAATATTTCTGTAACTTAGCAATTCAAACAGTATACTGAATTTTATAAATAAAATGAAAGTTTTAGAGTGCATTTGTAAGATCTTTTTCAAAATTTAAAACAAATTTTATTGGCTGTTAAGCGAAACTTAAAAAAGTATTTTTTGACAAAAAAGCTTGAAAGATGTTTTGAAGACGTCCAAATTCCGAGCTTCTCTTTAAAAGCTGTAATGGAGCTTTTACGGAAAGCTATAATGAAATCATTTTATAAAACTTTAAAACTAACAAAATGCAAGTTAAAAAAAAAAAAAAAAAAAAAAAACATTTTAACTTATAATTGGATTAAATAAATATAAAATTTATTCGAAAGCATTATTATTATTGTTGGTGTTATTGTTGTTGATAATATTTTAACTTCTATACTATATAGTATATTATCAAGTATCCTTTATAATAATCGAATGGAGCGAAATTTGGATTGAGATCAAATCTCAAATGATAGGCGGATGAAGAAGGATTTTAGCGCAACAGCGACAAATTTTGTAGGCAAACCTTTGGCTATCGATTGAATAGATTCAAGTAAGGTTTCTAGGGGCCAACGAAGAAGATAATGTCATCAGATTCATTTTTTATGGGCCCTTACAAATAGTCAATGGGTTAATTTCACAAACGGTCACTGAACTTACAGAAAAATTACAAAACGGTCACTGAAGTTTAAAACTTTCAGTAACGATCACTTAAGTATTGGGACGCTTTAAAAAACGGTCACTGAAGTTCAAAAAATTTCTGAAACGATCACTGAAATTGAAAAATACTTTTATAGTTTTTTTGGTTACATTTGCGACAATTTTTCGGCTACTTCCAACCACCGATACCATCGAATTTTGATACCGTTGGAAAGCTCACAACGTCCTCTTCAATTACCACTCAAAATGTCTCCGTAACACAAAGGAATTAGATCGAAAAATCACCACAAAATTCTCCCCAAAAAGTCTGAAAATCTGCCCAGATTTTTAGATTTTTGGGCGACTTTTACGACAATTTTCAGCGACTTTCGACCACCAAGACCGCCAGATTTTGATACCGTTGAAATCCCACAATATCCTCTCTAATTAGCATCCAAAATCTCCCCAAAACTCCAAAAGATTCTGTCGGAATAAACTCACAAAGTTGGCATCCCAAATTGGATGCCGACTTTGCAGGTTTATTTTGGCCGAATCTTTTGGAGTTTTGGGGAGATTTTGGATGCTAATTAGAGAGGATATTGTGACTTTCCAACGGTATCAAAATCTGGCGATCTTGGTGTTCGGAAGTTGTCAAAAAATCGCCGCAAAAGTCCACCAAAAATTTGGGCAAATTTTTGCCTTTTTGGGTAGCCAACTTTGTGGGTTCATTCCGGCCGAATCCTTTGGAGTTTGGGGGATTTTTTTGTTGTAATTGAAGAGGACATTGCAGGTTTTCCAACGGTATCAAAATCCGGTGGTATCGGTGGTCGGAAGTGGTCGAAAAATTGTCGCAAAATTCATAAAGAAGACAACCCATTTTTAGTATTCAAAATGCCCAAACATCCCTCATGAAATTCAAAACGCCCAACACCACAAATAAGTAAAAAAATCATTTTCCAAGAAGATTGACATAAAAGATGACCCGTTTGTAATATACAAAAATTGCAATAATAGTTCGACAACTTACCTGCTCAAAACAATGAAGCTTTGGTAATAGAGATCGAGTCAACAGTTGGTGACGATTAATTATTTTTTACTGTTTTATTTAGTAACAAAAGTTCTTTTTAAAAAAAAATTAAAAAAATTTAATCAATCAACTTATCTTATTCTCTCTCGTTGTATAGTATCCAAGATATCTTGCACAGAAGAAAGTTCATAAAATCATCTTAAATTTATATTTTTTAGGCAACGGGACATTAAAAAAAAAGTACTATTATCTCGAAGTGAAGAGAGAGTAAAAAATTGTGAAATGCGTTTGCCGGGAGTCGAACCCGGGTCTATTGCTTGGAAGGCAATTATCCTAACCGTTGGACTACAAACGCTTGTTGTTGACTAAATTAAATTAAAATTTTATTAATTATAATTTCGTTAATTATATATTATACTTTCCATTCAAGCTCTTTCAGTCACTATGCGGTTGAGCAGCGACGGCGGCAGTATGTGGATGAGGCGGCGATTTTTAATAACTGCCACCGTCTCTGCCTCTCACTCCTCTTTCATCACTTCCGCTGTTACAATAGTCCCTTCCATATCCTTCCCTTGTACAATAAAGTCACCACGACAACTCACTCTCTTTCCCAGTTCCCATGTCCGTTCTATCTCAAACAACTCCTCACCATCCCCTCTTCTTTCAATCACCATCCCTTCAGGTAAATCCCACTACGAAGTACTTGCGTATTATAATTGTAAGTGTTTAAATGTTGTGTTTTTGTTTTGGATTGAAATGATGATGTGGGTTCGTTTTATTTTATCTAATAGGAGTTGGGGAGAAAAATGGAATTCCAATGAAGGGATCGAAAGTGGTTTTGAAAGGAATGAGATACCCGGAACTTGAGGTTTGTTTTTCCATGGTTTCGTATTCTTTCGAGTAAATGTTCATATTTGTTTCTTTACAGTTCAAGTTCATTTTTTGTGTTCTACAAATTATTTTATTTGGACATAATTTTGGATTATATAGTGAATTTAAGAACAACTGAACTTTGATGATGTATAGCTTTATTCTTATCTTACTTCGAATTAATTTTATTTATTTATTTATTTTTATTTTTTTTCCTGCTGCTCTAAATCCTATGTTACCGGCTGCTGTAATGCATTGAGTTCCATCTCATCGTTAAGGGCTCGAGCTGGCTATGATGTTATAGAACTGTCTAAAATGCATAGATGGGCTCTTTGGGTTGAGGATGGGATAGCGTGCGGGGCTGAGGGACAGTTTCTTACTGGACCTTCTTGTAATGACCAATAATCTTTTAAATTTTTAGGCATAAGGTTTTATTTTGTCGGTTGTTCTTTTAAACGTGATTGATTGGTTACAACTTTAGATTATTTTCTGTTTGATTCAATTTTTTAAGGATGGCTTTAAGATCATGAAGAATTTTTCTGCTGCTCGTCACTGCTTCTAATTTATTATGCTTCATAACAGAATTGGGTTCGGTCACATGGTTTTAGGCCTGCTCAGGCTTTGATGTTATGGAAGCGCCTGTATGGGAACAATACATGGGCACGACATGCAGAAGAATTGGAAGGTTATCCTCCTCTTTATGAGCTAGATTTATGTTTTGTTTTGCAGTGTAGTGTATATATCCTACATATAACTCTGTTGGCTATGTTTTCTTAATACTTTCTATTTTACAGTTGGCATGGCATATATCCTACATATAACTTTGGTTTCTCTTTCTACCCCTCCATCGAATGGTGCTGAAGCTCTTATTTCATTCACATTTGCCAGGTTTGAACAAGGACTTCAAGAGGATGTTGAGTGAACATGCTGAATTTAAAGCATTGTCTGTGACGGATATTTATACAGCATCTGATGGAACAAAGAAGGTAGATAAATCTCTCTGAATGTACTTGAATGTAGAAGAACCATCTCATTTATTCTGAACTCACAGGAGATTGCAGATTTTATTCACATTGGAAGATGGACTAGTCATTGAAACCGTTGTGATTCCTTGCCAGAGGGGAAGAAATACAGTATGTGTTTCTAGTCAAGTGGGCTGTGCAATGAATTGTCAGTTCTGCTACACTGGAAGGCATGCTTGATCTTCATCGTTCTATTATTTTACATATATTGCTTGGATACTCTATTCATAAATGGAACATATTTGACTAAGCGTAAAAATTTAGCTTGTATGTGAATAAGTATGTTTTACTTTAAATGAACTTTTCACTTACTTTTAAGCTTGGTCAAACACGCTCCATTAAATCACTATGTTTGAGCCCCATTTTTTGGGAAATATATTTTGTGATAGTGATTTTTTTGAAGAATGTGTGGTTGAAAAGTGTGAAAAAGTTTTGAATTTACGTGCAAAATTATTTTATTGAAAGAATGTGTTGTTGAAAATGGGTTTTTAGAGAATGAGGCTCAAACCTGCTTAAGGTTACTTGCATTGTAATGTACTGAGTTGTTTTGCAGAATGGGGCTTAAAAGAAGTTTATCTGCAGCTGAGATAGTGGAACAGGTTGTTCTTGCTCGGCGCCTGCTTTCACATGAAGTTGGCACCATAACAAATGTTGTATTCATGGTAAATGTTTAACTGAATTGCACATGAGATTAAGTTTATCTGCACTTTTTCATGATTAATTATTGATGTGCTCATTTTTTTTTTTCTTTTCTTTTTTTAGGGGGTGTTTTTTTTTTTTTTTTTTTTTTTTTTTCTTTTTTTAGGGGGTGTTGGGGTGGGGGAGGGGGTTTATTTCTCAAGCCAGTTTACAATTGTGATACTTGCCTGTGAAATCTTTAATCCTGAACAGGAGTCGATTTCATTTCAACTAGCTTTTCTTGTTAAGATACTGATAAGTACTCTCAGAGTTACTTTAGTATTACTTCCTTTTATCTCAATTTATAATGTTAAAATTTCTTTACCATTTGTCGTGCCTATAGAATCTGTTGACCTGAAAGAATTTGAGTTCTTTTTGGCGCAACATGGAATACTAGATTGTGATCATTAGAAAATTGATAAAGAAATAAGCTTGTACATTGTTTGTGAAGCTGTTAGAATCAGAATTTTGAATTGTGAGAATCCTTGCCGACACGGTAAAGAAAGTCTCTGAAAGATGCATGTTTGGGAATTGTTTATAATAGTTTTAAGTTATGATAAAGATGAGTGGTGGATAAATAGGTAGTGAATCCCATAAAATATGTGGATAAAAAGTGGTTTCACCAAAGTGCTTATAGTTTAAACACTTTGCAAAAAAAGAGGCAGAATCTTTGATAACCCACGATCCAAAATTAGTGCCAAGACATCACATACTTATTATGGGACGAAGAATCAGAAACTTTACTTACTGATAAGAATGTGCTGTAGTGTATAATTGAGTTCATTATCTATCAACTCAAACATAATTGGGAAGACAAACCACTTTTCTTTTTATGCTTACGGGGAAGATAGAGGCCTGTTTTGGATGGTAGGAATGGGGGAGCGAAGGATTTCGATCTTAGACTGAAAGATCAAGCACACGAGCTACCAAATGTGGCCATTCCCCTTGAATTCCACTAATTAGGAGTGCATAGGATGGTATTTATATTAAGCACTTTTCTAGCGCTAACAAAGGTATTTTCATCGATGAATATATAGGGAATGGGAGAACCACTTCACAACTATGAGAATGTTATTAAAGCTGGAGATATATTGGTCGATGAGCAAGGTCTTCAATTCAGTCCTCGGAAGGTTACTGTTTCAACAAGCGGGCTCGTGCCCCAATTAAAACGTTTTCTCAATGAATCTAATTGTGCTTTAGCTGTCAGCTTAAATGCCACAACCAATGAGGTATTTCTCTTGGAGCTTTATTTTAACCAAACAAATAGTAGACCAGGAGGGAGTTAGAGTGTATATAGAGTTAATTGCACTTTTATAAAAATTATGCAGGTCAGAAATTGGGTCATGCCAATTAACCGAAAGTACAACTTAGAAATGCTGCTTGGCACCCTTCGAGAGGAGCTTCGACTGAAGCACAACTACAAGGTCTTATTTGAATACGTAATGCTTGCAGGAGTTAATGACAGGTTAGACGACTCGTAATTTGTCTCTTTTAGATGTCTGATCTATCGATCATCTAAAAGTTTAACCAGTTCTTCAACTATAATTGTTATTGTTCCACAAAATAGTAATATGCATATTCGTTGATTAGTGGGATCGATGCAACCGGTTTTGAGATTTGCATCGATTGTCTCCATAAATGATATCATCTCCGAGTTCCTTCCATGCCCAAATACCTATAAACGTGCTCCCCAGTTTGTACTAATGCTGGTGATATCAAATATTAAATACGACTATCATATATGATAGTCGACGTTGTCCTTCAGAACTGATTAGGCTATTCCACTCCCAAAAGTGCTATACATTTCTCGTGTATAACGCGAATACAGCTACATAGTTGTTAAATTTAGTGTGTATCTCTTGCTTACTAGGTTCCACCCACTTCTCTAAAAACTCGTCTATACGTGAACGAAATATATCGGTTATATCAGTAGTTTGATTTGTTTTTCAGTATTGAGGATGCAAAGAGGCTAATTGATCTTGTACGAGGCATTCCTTGCAAGATCAATCTAATTTCGTTTAACCCTCATCAAGGATCCCAGTTTAAACCGACAAAGGAGGAGAAGATGATTGAATTTCGTAATGTTCTTGCTGAAGCAGGGTGCGTTGTTTTCTTGAGACTGAGTCGAGGCGATGATCAGATGGCTGCCTGCGGTCAGCTTGGCAAGCCGGGTGAAATCCAGGCTCCTTTGCTTCGAGTTCCTGCTAAATTTCAAGGAGCGTTAGAAGCTTTATTATGAACGTTGGTTTTCACAACTTTTTTTCAATTGAAATGTAGAGATTATAATTATACTGTCAAACGTTTAATTTGATATTCATGGTACTTTTTGAGTTCTAGACAATCAATAAAAATTTCTAGAAGCTTTACAGTTAAAAACTGTCTCCGTTAGGAGTAGATTTTAATCTAAATCAAAGTCTACAACTAATTTTAACCATAATTTATAAGATCAATAACTTTTCAACCACGCATTTCATTAATTTTTAATAAAAATTTGATTTTAATTCCAACCGAAAATGGACTTGATAATACTGGTGTTCTACATCACAAGTGTTCTAATAATAATTGTCTCAAACTCACCATAAATAATGAGTGCGAGACAGCATATGTAAAATTGCCTTTTTCTTTTCTTTTTCCCTTTACACAATCAATTATTTATATTTTAACAAAAAATAATGTTATTAGTAGTTTCTCACCATGATATCCGTCTTACGTGGTATGCATATGACGATAATTATTTGATACATTAAATGTAGTTTTTTATTGACCTGTACATCAACTAATTATGTCATTCGTATGTAATGTAGGACGACTCGAATAGGGAACAACTGCAAATAACATTATTCTTTAACAAATTGTTAATTTATAGAATTAATAAGCCTATAAATTACCACAAGGAAAATTCAAATATATGTTTTTTAATAAATCAAACGTACTAATTCATACAAGTTAATTAGGATACATGAATAAATTATCAAATGGAACACCTTTTGGCCTGCTAATTTCTACAATGTACATCACAATTATTCAAATGTAGAATTGATATTGTGCCAAATACCATGAATAAATTATCAAATGGAACATCTTTTGGCCTGCTAATTTCTACAATGTACATCACAATTATTCAAATGTAGAATTGATATTGTGCCAAATACTCTACTGCACAACCTTTTGGTCTTTGTCGAAATCTGTCCCCATACAAATATAGCATCCTCGACACAAGTCCGGCACGCCAAACAACGAATGTAGTATCGATTTACTGCAATCTTTCTATTGGTATTGGAGTAACCATTTAAGATGGAACCTCAGGATTCAAAACAGATTTACCAGCATTTGCATTCTTGAACTCCTCTTTAAGTAAAATCTTAATTTTCCGTCTCAGACTAGAAGCCTCTTGCGGTTTGAACCACCGTCTGCCAAACTAGGAAAAAAATAGTTTTATGGAGTCAGTACTTTCCAAGACAGTATTTCCATTAGAAAGCTTAGCCAAATATGAATATTGAATATTATATACACCCACACACACCACAGTGATGATCAAAAATTGCTAATACCCGCACTCCGTAAAGAAAAATAAGCCAGGAAAGAAAAAATCCCTGATGCAGTATAGTAAGAGCAGAGAATTTTAGTACCATGGTCAAATCCTTCTTCTTAAGCCTCTCAGGGGCGTCTTCAAGGAAGCGTTCCATAAAGTAAAGAACGAAGAGACCACAGTCATAGTCATTTTGTTGTTGTGGTACCTGTTTCCATGCCAATAGGAAAAAGAAAAAACGCTGAATGATCAAACAAAGTGAAAATGACAGAAACACTTTTTTTTTTTTTTTTTCATGTAAACCTCATTGTTTAACTCTATATTTTCTTCTATTTATCCAACTTGAACGACATTTTGAGACGGCTGCGAGCACCAGGGTCAAGAAACCATGTAGTCTTCTTTTTTTCTCTCTCTTGAAGGCCAACAAAAAGTTGCATCCTCTACATATTTACAGTCCTCGACAAAATTGGCGTTCGTCAACACTTTTAGCAGCATTATCTTTCTTTGTTCACTTCTGCTTTTCCCTAGTTATGTGCATGGTAACAATATCTCCGCAGGCACCTTACATTCTTGAATTAATAACGAGCTTTCAACAAACCTAACCTCCTCTCCCTTAGGACCAACCAGGAGTTGTATAGGAAGGATCACATATCCATCAACTACACCTTTCAACCTAATCTTAGGCCCGACTCACCCTCCATAGACTAAACTGGCTCAAAGAATCACTGGGGCCTTTGGTGCCTCTTGTTTCGCCAACTTCTACTAAAAGGATTGAACCATATACAAAGCTTCTATTGCATGTATTCTGGCCATATCAAATTTCTCCAAATATACAAGATTTAAAATAATCTATTTTTAAGCCCAAATCGAAGAGGAACCAAAGTATTAAATTGCTCTTTATACATGTTCCTGAAAACATTTGATTCATCTTAGAATAAAGCACCTAGATAAGGTAAGAATGATGTAACCAACGAGTTCGAAGAAGAGATGGAAAGCCAGCACACTTTGGGGAAATAGAAAGAGGTTCTTTAGAAGGCCCACGCTGGGTAGTATGATAACCTCGTACTCGCATTAGTAACCATTGTGAACATAGAAGCCCAAAGCCTATCGATCATCAAACTATAGAGTGGAGTAAGAAAGCAACTAGCCCTGAGGTCTTGGAAGATATGCTTGGGAAGAAAGACTGGGCCAGGGAGCAAAAATTCGAATACATACGTGTACGCAGATATAAAATTTAAATAAATTTAGGATGTACGAATACATTTACATGTAGGCTTTTATGAGTTAAATCACAATGTCATTATTATATATAAAAAATAAAAATAAAAAAATTAAACAGAAGTTTACATGTATTAAAAGTCTTAATATTATTATCTATTTCCAATAATAAACTATAATTATCAACTATTAACACGATTTTATATTTATTAAAAGTTGTAATAATATTTTCTATTTTCAATAATAAGTGTAAGTGTGTAATAATCTGTTATTTGTTTTCTTTATTTGAAATCGACCCACTTAAAAGAGATCGATTGAAAAAACAGAGAAATTAAACTATTGACGAATCCAATGAAAAATGTCATCAAAAGCGAGTGAAGTCGGTAGAGGCTACTACCTACAAGTGTAGTGGAAGGGCCATAGATTAAGCAAAAAAAATTATGTTTTTTAAAAATAAAAATGGGTCAATATTTTTGAAGTGAGTCAATTGGTCATTTTTTTAAAGCGGGTTAATTTCAAATAAACTAATCGTGTTTTAAGTTAATAGATAACTATACAATTTACACTTATTACTGAAAATAAATAATAATATTAAAACTTTTAATACAGGTAAAACCGTGTTAATAGTTGACAACTATAATTTTATTTTGAAAATAGCTAATAGTATTAAAACTTTTAGGGTAATTGGTACAAAACGTCCCTACCTTTCAAGTCTATTGTGGAAAACGTCCCTACCTTTCATTTTTTGGCATTTTTGCCCTCATTTCAACCTTTATTTGCGCTGGACGTCCTTCCGTCTATATTCCGTCAGTTTTTCCGTTAAACATTCGGGTAATTGGCACAAAACGTCCCTACCATTCAAGTCTATTGTGGAAAACGTCCCTACCTTTCATTTTTTGACATTTTTGCC
Source organism: Olea europaea var. sylvestris (assembly GCF_002742605.1). Lineage (NCBI taxonomy): Eukaryota > Viridiplantae > Streptophyta > Magnoliopsida > Lamiales > Oleaceae > Olea > Olea europaea. Next base: position 29,344,543 of record NC_036248.1, on the reverse strand, counting down.
CTTATTTCAACCTTTCTTTGCGCTGGACGTCCTTCTGTCCATATTTCAAAAATGTCTTTCTAAATTTTTCCAGTGACACAAGATGACAGCAACAGTAGTTGTGGAATTGTGAAATATAATGTGTTCACGATATTTTTTCTTTATTTAACTTAATCATTTAAAGTATTTTCAGATTCATGTTACTGCTACTGTTACTTATGGACTAAGTTGATGGCAGGAAAAAGGGGTGAAGTGGGTGAGGACAATTTTACCCTTGTTTATGGAAAGAAAAAGGTATTTTTGTATTTAATTAACGGAAAAACTGACGGAATATGGACGGAAGGACGTCCAGCGCAAAGGTTGAAATGAGGGCAAAAATGCAAAAAAATGAAAGGTAGGGACGTTTTCCACAATAGACTTGAAAGGTAGGGACGTTTTGTGTCAATTACCCTTTAATTAACGGAAAAACTGACGGAATATGGACGGAAGGACGTCCAGCGCAAAGGTTGAAATGAGGGCAAAAATGCAAAAAAATGAAAGGTAGGGACGTTTTCCACAATAGACTTGAAAGGTAGGGACGTTTTGTGTCAATTACCCTTTAATTAACGGAAAAACTGACGGAATATGGACGGAAGGACGTCCAGCGCAAAGAAAGGTTGAAATGAGGGCAAAAATGCCAAAAAATGAAAGGTAGGGACGTTTTCCACAATAGACTTGAAAGGTAAGGACGTTTTGTGCCAATTACCCAAAACTTTTAATACATGTCAGACTTCTATTTTATTGTCTTTATAAAAATGAAATTATGCTGATTTTTATTATTTAACTTATGAAACATACTACACACATACTAAAAGTGTTGTATCTGAATTACGTATTCATACATCCTAATTTTTTTTATAAGTTGTATAGACGTACCCGTATCTTATTGCATCCAAATTTTTTATGTATTCGAATCCATGCTTCTTACTACGACATGTGACATTTTCATGTCAAAGCGTATTCGACATGTATATTGGACAACGAAACGCAGGATCTGTTTACGTGTCGGTTCAACATAGCTGATACCGACTAGATCCTGTGATGCAGGCTGTTAACCTAATATTTCTAAAAACAGGTGAAATTATCAAATCACGGAATTATGTAGTTAAAGAAGCATACAAAAGGAAATATTACAATCATAACCTTGTTTCAAGCAATGACAAAGCATGCTATGTCCCAAGATACTGAATTACAAATAGAAATTTTTTCAAACAGGCTAGAAATAACAGAATCTAACAATCTTATTGAAAGCCAAAGAAGCATGGGAGTACCTCAATTATTTTCTCATCAATTCTTCGAGAAAGTTTCCGCCATATTTTGTCTGCGATCAGACACTGGGACTTAGATTCTCCTTGCCTCAAAAATTTCCACTCTTCTATTAGAAAGCTGCAGAATGATATACATATTTCATGTCAACAACAAGGTGAAGATGAAAATGACTTTAAATTTCATATTGAACATTTATTCTGAAGTTAAAAGAGAAATTGGTTAAACATTGTGTTTCTGAGGACTGAATTAAGTGAATTATGCCTTGCTCAGAATATACAAAATAGAATGTCAAGCAGCAAGCACTCTACTTGCCAAAATGCAACAAAGTGACATAGCATGATGATAAGATCAACAACAGCATATTCCCCGTACACTTGTTGTGGAAGAATCAACAAATTTAATCATATGGACAAAAATTCCACGATCTAGCCCTTCTATTTCCTTGCTTTTCCTTAAACGAATGACTGTGCCATATGGTTAAACAGCAAGGTGTACATTTGTAAGTCAAACTACCATCAAAGAGAAGGAAGGCAACCAGCAAATTGTGCTGAAATCCGGTGCCCATGCCATTTAGAAAGCAAAGAGAAATACAGCAGATACAAGCTCTAAAGAAAGATCAATGAATTTATAATCAGAACCAATAAAATTTATGGGGTTAAATAATGTGAATGGTCCATGTTTATCAGAAAATAAGGAAGAAGAGATATTAATACTTATTAAGATTTTAGAGGTGCTTCACATTTCTTTTTCTACCAGTCAATCCAGATCTTATCAGAGTTGAGTTACTGTACATTACACATCCCCTAACTGGAGAACAGAAAATATTACAGGATATCGGTACTAAATTAAGAATATGGCACACAAAAAAATAAAAATAAAAATAAAAATCACAAAGAAGACTAAAAGTATCGTATCTACAAGTGGTAGGGCTCGTCTCGTGGCAAAATAATTGATACAAGAGCGCAAGGTACCACATGGATATATAATAAGTTTTAACAAGATATAGAAGCAATCTTCTTACCTATAAGGTTAAGAGATTAGGGGAGAGCGCAGAATAGAATTAATAAGTCGTTATTCGTGCTAATATAAAACAGACAATTATTTCAAATTGCAATGACGTGGTAATTTCACTTGATAACAAGCAGCCAAAGGTTGTAGCCTTGCTTTCAAATATCACCACCACCTTATGACCTGACTTTTATGTGTTTGGTTCATTCAGAAAGTATTTAACTCGCACATGAAATGGCATTTTTAACATATAAATTGTATAACGATCTACAACAGCTTAAGCTTTTGAAAGAATTGGTAATAAAAAAATTAGTTGATAATTGTGCACGACCAACCCATAAATGAATGGCACTCATAGTATAGCTATCATAAATCTCATGAACTATGCTTGAAAACAGTGGCATGCCACATAACTTTACAGCCAAAAATAGAATTCAACTGACCTCCGTATATTATTAAAAATTGACTTGCTGGAGTGAAATTTTAAAGAGTCCAGATGAAGTAAAATTGGTCCTGATTCATCTTCCTTATCTGGAATACAAATTATGACCAAACTCCAATGTAAACTGCAAAAGAGAGAAAAAGCAGAACACAGAGATCATTGTGAGCTCAGCAAAATGGGATAAGGGGTCAAAACAGAAGCCTGCCATAAGTTTTATGAAACACTATAATGCAGACTCGCATATAAGTTTTAAAAATCAAAGCATCCAAAGCAGGAGCGTGCTTATTTATAGATGTGTTCAGATCAAGTTACACTTCACTGAACTACTGAATGAAAAGTTTTCTGAGAGACCTGCCTCTCTCCCCAATTTTATTATTTTTTAATTTTTATGACCATGGGTGTTCGGGCCAACTTACGCACACCTCGACTAATTCCACGGAGCCCTGAAGTTCACAGTCGGGTACTCACCTCAATGGTCCTAAAAGGATTCGAATTGGTAACCATTGGAGAGCAAACTCAAAGCCAACTATCCCTCTGGGTTACCTCTCCCCAATTTTCTCTCAACATAGAAAGCAATCCTACACTACCCTCCCACCTTCTTTTATGTTCACTGCAATTGTGTTCCAGAAGATTCCCAAATTATCCACCATGTGAATCAGTGACTTAAATATCCCGTTCTGCCCTTTTGCTTGACCTGTCCAAATTGTCCTCGGGATCCTATCATAGAGATTGATTTTTTGTCCCTCAACAACAGGGAAGAAACTCAGAGATGGCTCTGATCATGTCTATCACACTCATTAAGCAGCAATATAATGTGTGCTTCCAAATCAGTGATTCGATGGAGACGTGTAAATATTAAACTGGCAGAGTGGCAGTTCACTGCTGCCATTAACATGGCTGCATCAACTGTTTCAGTCAATATAACGACCATGTACGACATCTTTATCTTGTACAAGTGCTAAACTTCGTTCAAGAAAAAGTTAAAGAAACAGAAACTTTTGATTATAAGATCAATATCACCAAATGTCAAGCAACAGTGATGACAAATTATAAATTCGGAGAATAATTTTACATACAAGTTTAATAATTAAAACCTACTCTGTGAAAAGTGAGGACTTAATAGATGAAGATGGACAATATTGAACAGAAATTGAAGTACAGATCTCTCAGAATTCATCAGTTTTCACCTTAATTAATCAGCATATCTTTCTTTCCCATGAGTAAACTAAATTCAACTCCGAAGAGCTTCAGAATTAACCACAACTTACTCTTCATGAATTGGTAGGAAAATATATGCTTTCTCAAATATATTGATGCCTTTCCACCATCTTCTGAACTTCACAAATGAAGTTTCCAGCTTGTTCTGCATTATTGAAAGAAAAACAGCCTATGAAAGACTCCATGGAAAGTTAAACATTCAAATAGAGAATTGCAAAGAGGACTCATCCCTGCAAATAAGCTAATGTTTATGATGAAAAAAAAAAAAAGATTTTTAAAATTCTCTATTGGATTAGAATAACAAATCCAACAATACAAGGAAACGCCAACAAAATGACTATAGTCATCTTACAGATAGAGAGAATCAATTGTCTTTACTGTCTCATTTTTAGACCCGTGACATCAACCAAATGATTCCCAAATACAAAACGGTTTCCTTTAAATGATCACACATTAATTTGGAACATGAAAAACAAAAGTGATGTGAACATCCTCCTCCTCACCTAGAAGCCCATAAGGAACCAACCAAGAAGTAATGCACATTCAGATAATTTTTAATGCCTGGATTTTCACCAGTTACTGAAGTATCAAGTATGAATTTGGAACTTCCAGAGGCACAACTAGGGACCAAGTTTAGTTGTAATAGAGAATTGGTGAATCCAAAAAGGGTTTAAGTAGCGACAAATAAATACCTTTCTTAGAACATCCTGTTTCAACTTCTCGTAAAAATATGTGTTAAAAAAATGATACTTGTGTCTTTCTGTGTCTGTCGAAGATGCTGGCTTCTGCAGATACCTACGCAGAGCAGAACCACAAATCATTAAATGAATATTCACGGCTTTGGCCTCTCCCCATTTATTTCTTTTAACCACCCAAGTGCATAAGCACACAGCCTTCAAATGGAGTAGCACTAAGACCTTAAGACTGAAAAGATACAAAGAAACATAATTATTTTTTATATTTTTTAACATAGATTAAACATCGTCGAGAACGAATTCATGCGGTGTATGCAATGTCATTTACTTTGAATAGGTGAAAGTGGATTCAGGGAATCAAGTTTTAGTCTGATTGAAGAGAGAGATTGATAATGAGAAAATGAACTACGAAGTCACAACTCATTAAAGATGGAACTAATACAAATAGTAAGGGATGGAAATGACTCGTCCATAGACCTCATTTCAAAATTAATAAATTTCAACTTTCCCCCAGATTTGTTCCAATTACTACACAGGAATTGCAGTCCGAACATTAAGCAATGGATGTAAATGGCACAGCTACGAGAACTGACTAGCTATCGTTTATGGAAGTACAAACACATTATCAAGGGTGGTGAGACTTGGTAGTTCCAGGTTTTAAGTTGAAAAATTCGAGAAAATTGGTCAATAATGTTGAGCAAAATCAATGTATCTAGCTAACAAGCCAAAATACTCATTTATTTCCAAAAGCAGTCCAATTAAGTCCTCTCCTAGAAACTGATAGGATTAGAATCCCGGGACAGACAGACAGAGCAAATGCAGATTGAATGAGTTCAATTTTAACTTTCTTTATTTGCAAACAGAAGCAAGAAACTAAGTTCCTCAATAATGATATGGCTTCTACAAAGACAATACTGCTTACACGCAACGAGACATTTAAGTATATTCCAGCGAAGATCATTTTAGTAGTACTAGTATCATAAATCACAAAGGAGAGAGTAGAGGGAGAATTGGGTACTTTTAGATGTGTGTGCGCGCGCGTGTTGTGGAAGGGAACTCAAGTTTTGGAAGTCCCTTGCCTAAAGATGATAATGACAAAAAGTAAAGTTGATTCCCGCATTGACTTACCGGATGTAATAATTCATTATGTCTGATGACAAATATGACTGAGGAGCTAAACATTCCAAGTCTGAACAATAGAATTCAACTGATTCAGGATCATACCTATATTTTACAAGTTCGGAAGAAAAAATAACTTAGAACTTGTAACAGGACTTTGAAATATTTCTGTTCAAGGTAGATGACATATCATATTCATTATAAAAATTACAACACATATTTCATCTAGAGGAATAGTATATCTTAGGCTCTTCATGCTGAATGAATAATACAGGATCAGTACACAAAGCTTACTACGGAAGTTAAAATACATCATTATGATAGCATTCATACACTTGGTCAGCTTTTCTTGCTTTCTCTGGAACCTCAGGTTCCTCTTCATCCTCTAGAACGATACTCTTTCCCTGAAAAATAATTTCAGGATATTGAGTGTGGAAACCATGGACGGCAAATAGAAGATGAGAGGACTGTAAAGACCTGCAGCATTCTGAACTAATACACAAGAAGGAAACAATCTAAAGAGGGACCTAAAAAAGAAATGCTAAATGCATTGCTATGACTCCGCAAGATATGGCCGACGATTATAACTCAAGGGGACAACTGTGTCCAGCTCAGCACACTACCTGACTTGCAGAATGAAAGAAAGCTGCTACTATAGTTATGGAATGGTTATGGAGCAATGAAGTGGGGTCAATAAGTCAAGGCAACAACTGATTATATTAGCTATAAAGTAAAATGCAAGACCAAAATCACCGTCAAATAACATATACGAGTTCAAAAGTTTGGTGGACAAATTTTAAGCCACTTGAATTGCATATCCTTTTCAAAAACTGGATTCTCACGTTCCTTCGCCATTTTTTAATTACTTTTGTAAATTCATTCAAACAAGCACGTGAATGTCTATGAATACAATATAATGGCTGACAAATCTCTCTTTTTGGACAAGCATAGGAAGTTCATTTTGGATGTAGCATTTTTTGTTTACCTTCATTATGTGGGTAATTTATTGAGACGGCTAAGGAGTTTGTGATCATCCTATTCCAGAATTATTGAAGGTAAAATCAATATAAGAAATCTATTTGTAACAGGCAATGATGGCATAGTGTCAAATCAATACAATAATTATAGAAAACATAGAGAGAGAAATTTATGAAGGAGTGTCTAGAGAAAGTAGGGTAACTTACATTATCGTACCTAATATTCTGAGAAGGTTGGATACAAGCAGCAATCCTGGCATATGAAAAAGGAAAAAGAAAAATGAAAAAAGAAAGAGATCAGAATCAATTAGAGAATACCCACCATATATTACCGTTTGTTATTTTGATTGGTGAAGAGTTTACCACCAAGTTCCAAAACAAGGAAATAAAAAAGATGAAAACAAAACATATTTAGTTTTCATATTTAGTTTTCCCTTCATTTTTCAGGTGTGAATAGGCCAGGAGATTTTGTTGGTGATTAAACAATTACAGATAACTAGCTAGACTTCCACAATGACTAATTTTGGCAACAACCATAGCACAGATACAAGAAAACTTGTCAGACAGTTGATGTTTAGCTCTGTCCTGCTACATCAAAGATTTCTCGTGTAGTGGTAAGATGCTTGGATTATCAATTGCAATTCTTTGGTTGGCAGCACTCCTTGCATACAGTGCAGTCAATGCTGAAAGTAAGGTACTCAGTCTTATTGTCTGTCTTGACAACTTTAATAATAATAATAAAACATTAAGTGGAAAGCAAGCTAATTACCAAAAGGTACAAGTTGACAAGCAGCAACACAGCATATATAAGTTGCAAAAATCAGTACTGATGGTAGCAGTGGTTAAAATAACAGTAACGACAAAAGAAACAACTATGAGTTAGTTAATCAAAAGACGCGAGTAAAAATAGTATGGGGCAAATCCTGGCGAAGATGTAAATAGATGAAGACAAAGACATAATAGAAAGTAATACTTCTTTGTTAAACGGCCTGATAAATCATCTTCAAAATGACAAGGTGAAGGAGTTGGAGAGAGATTTCTCTTTCGTTCATCATTTGATAGGGATTGCTCAACAACTTTTACTGGAAGATGGTTTGAAGTTTGAAATGGTTTTTGTCTAAAAGATGAACCACGCTTCTTTATTCTCCTGGCTGAAAATCTCCTGTCTACTCTTGTATTCTTCCTACCACATTGCATCAAAGTAGATATGTCTTTTCCAGGGACATTGATTGTCAAATGAGCTGTCTGTATAATCATGTGCATAAAATAATGAAAGTGACTCAAAGATTAAAGCAGCCAAGACTATATAGTAAAGTACTCATGGAAATCATACTTTGTCATCCAAACTGCTGCAGAAACTGGAGCTGAATACGGATAGCGAGGAGGGTGCAGAAGATGGATCTCTTGGCCCGGTGAAATCAAGTTCTCCTGCACAACACCTTAAACTTTTAACTTCTGCTCTATGCAACAGATGTTCTGAATAAGACTGCAGGGAAGAAACAGTACATCAAATGCATTTGATGTGCACAACCAAAGCATCCTAGAGCAAGCCCAATTCCTTACTTCAAATTTAATTGTCTGTATTGTTTCCAAAAATTAATGACAAAAGAAAACATGTGTTTTTCTTGGAAGGCAAAAAATCAAAGTCAAGGAGCCCAGTAGTTCAAGACTTGAAAGATACAATCACTTGAGTACTCATCCTTAGTAACATGATTTTGAGGCATGATTTTGTATTTGCATGAACAGACTATTTTTATTACTAGAATTCCCGACCTAAAAGACCAAGACGCAAAATATTTTCAAGTATATCAACATTTTGAAAGACTATATGAGAGAAGTTTCTGATACTGACACTTAAAGAGAATAATAACCTTACCAGTACAAGTTCTGTTATTGATAGATTGTATAAGCTTCCTACATTTTTCATCATCCTGTGAAGCAAATTTATACAAAGATTACTAATTTAACACTTAAAACGCAAGTGAATGGATGGATCATGGGAACACAGTACCAGAATATGCTCTTATATTCAAAGTTGACTTCAATCTTTCTAGAATGCTTTTTCCTTATTCTAGCAAAAATGCACTCCAAATTACCTCTCTAATAGTAAATGGTGAACTGGAATGAACTTTTATTGATGAATATAGCACAATATATATCTAGCAAAAATGCACTCCAAATTACCTTCTCTCTCTAATAGTAAATGATGAACTGGAACGGACTTTTATTGATGAATATAGTACAATATATACCTGCCTAACAATGATTGGATATCCCATTTTCAGTCCCTGAAAACTCATTGCACCCGATCAATGGCATTCAAGACGGACTAGCATGTACTAATTTTTTTTTATTTTTTTATTTTTTGGCCCCCCTAACACTTGATAAGAACCCCCAACACAATAAACACCTTCATAAAAGGATATCCTAGATTATCTCACAGCAGACAGATCAACCCACATTCACCTGTTACATAACTAAAATCTTTGAATCAACCTCCATGATTACAACTCATGGGTTTTGACTGGAACATCACACAGCTAAAGATACCCTTCAGCACAATTAGATATGGATTCAGATACATCCATTAGTTCCCCGTATGCGCACGCGTATGAATACTCAATTGCTTATCCAAGGCCAAATTGAATTCCCACAAAATTTACATTTTTCCAATTGGGGAAAATAAATTGAGAACAAAGAAGCAAAAAAATCATACCCTCCGAATTTTTCTGCTCTGCAACTCAGCTTCGTGGCGCATTATATTCACTCGCAATTTTTCGCCACCATCGGGTAAATTTTTTCCCATCACTTTCAACGTGGCTTTCATCCTTGCAATAGTGGCGCTCAGGTCTTGATCAGACCAAATCCTGCAGTTCGGGTCAAGCAGTGATTCCTCTTCTCCTCCGCCGTCCACTTCCGACGAAGGCTTCGGTTTCTCGGCCGACTCTTCTGCAGCCAGCTGACGCTCTCTCTCAGCGTCCTTGTTACCGATTGGGAAAGGGTCATCATCGTCCGGGCCCATTTCTGCCTTCGTCTTTCTCTGTCGTCCCCCCTTCATGCATGTACATGTGCACCTATGGGTAGCTGGTTGCTGGTCTGAATCCCCTTCTGTGTGAAAAATCAACGCTATGTGAAGTATGTAACTCTATTGAAAGAAGGGTTATAGCGTGAGGGTTAATTATATAAATGGTCACTAATGTTTAAGAGAAGCTATTACTTAATAATTGTACTTTAAAATATATCTCATTTGTCACCCGATTACTCTTTATGTTACTTATTCATCACTTATCTAAGCGTCGCTAGAAAACTTTCACATGACTCACTGAATTCCAACATGGCCAAATTTTACAATTAATCATTGTCAAGTCAGCATGTCGTATGATTTTAACCCATCAAAATGAAGACTTACGACATGTTTTTTGCTCTTTAATTTCAAAAAGTGTATTATGGAATGGTGATTGATATTGAAATGTGTGGTTTTAAAAAAAAAATTTACTTGTGTGTAATATTATTTTAATGAAGAATGTGTGGTTGAAAATTAGTATTTAAAATTCCGTGCTACTTTCTAACTTGACAATGGTTAACTGTAAAATTTGGCCATGTTGAAATTCACTAAGCCACATGCGAATTTTCGTCTAATTAGATCAACAGTGTTAAGATGAGTAATGGATGAATAACATGAAGAATAATTGTGTAACCAACAAGATACTTTTTAAAGCATAGCTATTAAGTAGTAGCTCGGACTAGACTTCAGTGACCGTTCATATAATTAATCCTAATTTTTAAAGGGTTACAATTGTGATTGGTAGAAATCTTTTGATGATAGATCTTGTGAGAAATAAATTTTTCGAAGAATGTATAAATTAGTTTTAGATAATGGAGGCCAAAAGGGCCTTCGGTAGCGTTGACTATGGAGGAAGGGGGTTCCAAACCTAGTTTTCAAAATCGATCCGTTCACTAATTCAGATGAAAAGATAGATTACTTATCAAATATTTCAATTGCCAACCATTGACTGAACACATGAATAAATTCCAATCAAGACTTAATATTGATAACAATTGTCCTTCGTTAAATTAATCCTAAACTTGAGGAGATAGAGGATTTTTAAAATGGATTAAAATAAATATCGTTAAAAAATAATTAGCAATCTCCAAAACGCAATTGAAAAGTGAAAATTGGATTCTACAGTGGTAATTGGTAAACAACTTATCAATAAACTTCAAAAAATTTCATTTGAAAATGTCCAACGTGTTAATGAGTTCGAGTCAGTGATCTAGCGATCGATATTAGATGGAAAATGATTGTTATACATAACCAATTACAAATTGGTGAGGTGGCAAAAAGAAAATGGATGAATTTTATTTTTTAATTGATTGGTGAAATTTTGACTCGATCCTCTTTCGACACGTCTGATTAACAAATTTAAAATTATGATGTACATATAGTACAACCGATAGTAAATTGAAAGCGGTGTCATAAGCCTTTTTGTTAAATGGCCATGTTGATCTGAATTTTAAAACAGGTTCCAAGAAAGAAGAAACTGTGAACTTTCATAGAGAAAAAGCAATGACAATATCAAAGAAATAAGCATCATTAACTTTATGGTATTTTACAAAATTGTCACAAAAAATGAAAGTTAAAAAAAATGTCATTTTCACTTTTTGTGAGAAAAAATGTCACATTTTTGGGGTGCAAAGTCCAAAATACCCTTAATCACACATTTCTAGTAGCATTAAATGCTTGATGTGAAGTGGTTGGGGTTGGGGTTGGGGTTGGGGTTGGGGCTAGGGCTGGGTAGGTTGGGTAAGTGATCGGAGGAAAAAGATACTAGTTTTTTCCACCTTTTTTTTTGTTTTTTAATTTAATTAATTAATTATGTAATTATTTAATTTAATAAATAGAAAGTTACTATTTTGCCCTTTATAAAAATATTAAAGATGTAGTCAAACTCAATTTTTTAGTCAACTAACGATAAATTGGATTTTTTTTATCCATTGGAACTTCACCTGCAACGTTTGAAAATGTTAGGGGCGACGGTTGTAACAAATCAAAAGTTTGGGAAAAGTCTATTAGCATTTGAAAGGTTTGAGCCCTCTGCTGCAATTATCCCTTTTTTCTTATATGAGAAGGAAACAACAATGTTTTACCTTCATTTGTGTGAAGACGGCGTCGTTTAGGTTAATGTTGTTTCAATCATCTCTCTCAATTTACAACAATCTGACAAAAAGCTCTCTCTCTAATTTTTTACGCTACCTGACCCCGCCTCTTCAAATCCATCTTTTTTGTTTCTTCTCATCCACAAAAATTTCTCTCTTTTCCCCTTTCTTCTCAAGCCTTTCTATTATCATACATTTGTGTTATGATTTTTTGATAGATTGGAATTTTTGTTATGTTTTTTTATTTTTTTGGCTTACAAAGCTTTGCCTTGAATTCAAAGACGAGTGAGCAGCCCAATATCTACCCAATGGAGCTATGGGCTACGAATGAGGTTCGTACTAGCCTGAAAGAATTGAAACGGCGTCTTGAGACTTGAAACCCAAGCAAATGATCCACTCATGTACCCTCTATAAGATTTAATTGCCTTTTTGTCTTCATCTTGGATATCATTTTGCGATTTCTGTAGATATATAATCGTATTTCCATGTCCAGTATGATGTCCTTTCATGGGCTTATATCTTAGCAGTTTGGAAGTTTATGAAGACAAAGCTAATAAAGTAGACCCTAACTGGTCTATTTCCATTTTGACACGTTCTTTTGTGTGACCTTTGGTGGAGGGAAAGACGGCTTGTATTGGAGATTGTCGGTATTGATTCCTAAAAAAGGAACAGTAGCAAAGAGGATAAATTGTTACTTGATAGTTGCATTCGTGAACTCTGTAAAGGGTAATTAGTACAAAATGTCCCCAACTTTCATATTTTTGTGAAAAATGTTCACACCTTTTATTTTTTGACACATTTCATCTCTACCTTTACCTTTTCTTGTGCAAAACATCAAAAGCTATAAAATAACTAATATACCATTCCATTTAAATAAATAAATAAATAACTAATTGCAATTATAGTCCCAATTTTTAAAAAAAAAGTTCAAAAGAGTCAAAAATAAAAAAAAAGTTCAAAAAGTCCCAATATAGTTGTAATGACAATATGGGACACTCCATATTCACACCAAACAGCCTGAGTCCTTTTTTTGTAGCCGTCCATTGGACCACCGGCAACGATTCAAACATCGTTCGCTCAATCCCAACCCAACCCCACCTACCCTTTGCATTTGCACCATTTCGAGCTGATGTAGAGCTAATGCTCTAGTTCTAGCTCCGGCTCCGATTATAACATTACTATTTCAACTGTAAGATCCATCACCATATCCATAAGTATTACTGGATTTCATCAAGTGTGAATAATCCCTGGTCAATGGTGGCCCTTGTGACTGAAAATATGGAAGATTCCACGGGTGAAGAGTCCTCTGAAAAGAGAATTGGTGCGAAACTGATAAAGGAGGAATAGGAGGAGAAAGCGCAAGCACATCTACCCTAGAAGAATCTGCAGAATTGCTTTGAAAAATTGGATCGATTGGAGGTTGGATTGAATCAACTGAATGCACATCTAAGGTCTTATGAGGTTGCTGGACGCTCGACTGGTGGCCATTTGGTGGAAAAATAGCTTGGGACCCATCAATTGGAAGAGGCACTACTGCCTCATTGTGCCCACGAACCAGGTTGTTTTATTAAAAAATTCAGCAACATTTAAGGCATGTTTTGGCAATGTTAATCCATTACGACATTCGTGTAGATAAAGAGGAGATGACTGGTGGCCATGGACGACCATGAGTGTCGCTGGAAGTGGTGGAATCGATTTGTATAGGGTGCGAAAAATTGAGATTGTTTTCCACCAATTTCTGTCTCTAAATTAGATGTTTGGATTGGTTGTTTGTTAAATTGTGTTGTAGGCAAGGGGCCATCGGCATGGAGGGTAGTTTTCGATAGTTAGGGTAGCTAATGAAAATTGGTGGTGGTGGTGGTGGTGGTGGAGAATTTTTTTATTTTTTATTTGGGACTCTTTTAAACTTTTTTAAAATTTGGGATTATGATTGCAATTAATTTTTTATTTTTGTTTTTGTTATTTAAATAAAAGGGTATATCAGTCATTTTATAGCTTTATTGAGAAAAATGATGAAAATGATGTTTTATACAAGAAAATGTAAAGGTTGGGATGAAATGCGCCAAAAAACGAAAGGTATGGACGTTTTGTGCTAATTATCCCTCTGTAAATATAGAAGATACGACCATGATCTCGAGGTATTTATGAGGCGCATATATCAATTTTCCAGCTAGATAACTTTGCATTAGTACAAGAGGCTTTGCTTGTTTAGTAAATAATTGCATCTACTGTAAACCAATTGAGTGAGAATAAATAAATTGTATGATTATAGGAATTTGTGTGGGTATGTTGGGTATGCCCATTTGAGCTATATAAACGGTGTAAATAGTTTTGATTTAGGGGTTATAGGGTAATAGGTACTGCCTATAGCTAAAACAATAACTTTTTCCTTTCTCTCTTTTTCCATTTGTTTTGGGTATGTTGAGGTGCTGCTTTGCTATTAGTAAATAACTTTGACAATGAAAGGATAAACATTTCAGATTTCGACTTTCATGTGTAAATTATTTGAATAAAAAAATCCATAGAAACCAAAGAAATCATAAAAGGTACTAGTATAATTCTTTTGTTTTGGGTAATGTATTTCTCGCAATCTGGATATTTATATTCAATTACCTCTTTTATTTTTATTTTATCAATTACAACTGTTATGTATAAGTTTCGTATCAATATTGCTTTCATATTTTTTGGAATATTTGTTAGGGATGACTGGATAGACTTCTTGTTCACTATACTGTCCAATCTTGTCAAATATTGTGCACACCCTTACTTTGCGCTAAAGTGACGTGATTAAAATGCCTTTCTCGTTTCCATGATTGAATCCATTCATACACAGAACAATATATCGTTTTCTATACCGTAGAATTAGTTCGCCACACTACAGTTTTATCCCGTGCTAAGGAGGTTCTTAATTTTCCATGTCGTGCTATGCCTCCATTTTTCTTTTGAACTTAATCTTGTAACCGTTAATTGTTCATTATTTTCAGTGCTCCAATAGGTCACGGGTATGGTGTTACTGAAACCTTTGCTTGTGGAACATTTTGTGAATATGATGATACGTCCGTTGGTCAAGTTGGCCCTCCCCTACCTTGCTTATTCATCAAGTAAACTATACACAATTGTATTTCACTTCGAAGTATCACACATATGTTTGCATTATATGTATTTCTTCTTCATGTATGAAAGACAATTTCCGTATTGGAGTGTTGGATTGTTTATATTAATTCTTTATTTTAAACATCCCGAAAAAAAATGTTTTACATATAATTTTATCTCTAAATTTCAATTGGTAGATTAGCCATAGGGTGAATAGTTAATTAGCGATTCTCCAATGCCGCGTGGAGAAATAGTTATTGGTGAACAAGATGTTACCCTTGGATATTTCAAAAATGACGAGAAATCAAAGGAAGTGTACAATGTAAGAAATTTTAAATTTTGTGCTTTTTTTTTGCATCTGTTCACGAAAATTATTCTTTTGATTTGTTTCCGCAAGTGTACAGTTCGCTACAAGTAATAAAGTGGAATTTAGAGTTCCGAATATTGTCCTCCAAAGATTGAGTTAATTAAATTTTACCTATCTGGACCTTAACCAAAATCGAATTATCAAACTTGATTTGTTGTGACTAAATTTAACCCTACTTAGACTAAATATGCAAATATGTATGATTTGGATGAACTAAAATGCAAAGTGAATGTATTGAATGCAAGTTGATGTATTCAATGAATATGAAGCGCACTAGGATCACAAATTCTCAAACAATGCTCACTTTTAACCCTAGTTTCACAAAATGACAACACGTTGAATTTTTGAAGAATGAATGCCCTAAATCTATCCAACAATCTCTCTCGAGCAATGTTGAACCTACTCTCATATGACGAGTGCAAATATACAAGAATGCATGTGATTTTTTGAGCACTTAAAGATTTACACAAGGCATAGAGGTATATCTCTATCCCCTATTGAACCCTACGATGATTTATACCATATTAAACTTATTTCCCTTCTCTCGAATGTATGAAATAAGTCACCACACTCACACAATTACGTGCTCATAATTATGAAAGAAAAAAATTGCATATAAATCATTCAAATTCAAATAACATGTTGTATTGTCAATAATGTAAAACTAGAAATAAAAAGATTATATCACATGGTCTATCGTTTTCCTAGCATAAATAAATTTAGCCTAGTATGATGGGTAGAAGAAAACAAACTGAATAATAAAGAAAAGATATCACCAATTTAAATCTTGAATTGAATCATTGCATCTTGATATCAATTTTTACATCCTATGTTGTTCTCCCCTCTAAAAACCCTTATGAATGTGTCATAATGCCTCATCTTTGCTCAGGGACGACCCTAGGGGTTTTAAAATAGTTCTCAAGATTTGTTTCAATAAGAATTTCAGTTAGAATATGAAAACAGAAAATTTTCACCCAGATTGGCCTGGGCAGTCTCTCAGGCTAACTTTTTCACCCCGATAATTGTTCCTTGATGTTTGGCTGTTGCTCAATTATAAAAACTTTCGAATCTTGTATTTTAATTTTTGAATTCAATTCTTGATTCTTTTCGGTCTTTTCCGGCATCTTTTCTCTTGAATCCCGTCATATCCCTCAATATAGTCCTACAAAACAAAATTATACAAAATTAAGCCATAATTCAAATGTTTTGATTTTGGACCAAATAAACTGTATAAAAATGCACTGATCAAACCTCACAAACTTGAACTATTGTTTGTTCTCAAACAAAATAGTGACTTAACTCTACACAAAATATGGCTTGACAGCCTGTCGTATCTCAGGATTGGAATTTAGTAATCAACACAAGAAACAGTTTCAATAGTGCCAGAATAAAATCAACCCTTACCTGTCAAATGCAAAACTCAACGTGTGTGTGAACTCATGTTAACATATCAAGTTTATGATTGGTTTATTCTCGACCCATAGTGGTCAAATATATCGTTTCCTCACTCGAGAGATGCATACCTCCCAAACTTATTTTTTTCATTCAATCATCTCGGGGTATGTTTTAAAGTTAGGAGTTAAAATAACTGCATTCCTTCCCCTCTCTTAGCGTGGATAGGTCTCACTCTTACAAGTTCACATGTTAACAAGTAGAGGCTCTCCTATTTTGATTGCTTTAACCTTTAAGACTAAACTTAGTTACTTATTTCGCATCAAAGGTGTAGTCTCATCAATCAAATGTCCAAGGGCTTTTCTCATGTTATTGTGTCTTTTATTCACTTATTTTCTGATTTTTTAATTAATTTCCATCTTCTCATTCATTTTTTATATAATTCATGTAGCGAGCTTTAGACCGATGAATCCCAAACTAGTTAGCTTTAGGGAACTAGGTTTTAAACCCTTGCAAGCTTATTCACTCGAGTTATAAAAGCTCGATAAGATGACTTTTTATTAACTTCTCCCCTTCTTGCTTTTTCTATGACCTTTGTAGCAAACTTTGGATCGATGACTCCCAAACCAGTTGGTTTTAGGGTACCAGGTTTCAAAATACCCTTACAAGGTTACTTGCTCGAGTCATAAAGATTTTGAGAGAAGTGTTATTTTTACACACATTAGTTTTATGCTCCTCTTTGTTTTTCTAGACATTCAGTTTTCAAAACCAACCCCCTAACTTGAGACTTTCACTTAATCTTCATCTTATTGGTCTAGACAATCCACACAGTAGAATTTCATGCACGGAACCTACCTATCTCAACGTTGCCCTGTAATTGTATAATCGTCTCTAAACTATTCTAAAATGGGTTACGTGTTACTATACTAAAGGGTTTTTGGTTTTCTCTTACCTTGTTCATGATCTCAATCACTAACCTAACATGTCAAACATGAGTGCGTGCGCAAATAATGTCAAGTATCTCATCATCAAGTACAAATTAATCAAATTCTGCACCACATCCATAGTTCCTAACACATACCTATTCCAATGTTCACATCATAGCCGACAAAGCTATCAAACACACAAAATCATAAACAAAATAAATAAGGCATACAAAATATTTTATTTCTTCTTTTTTTTTTTTACACTCGATCACACATAAAGCGGTAAATCAAACCCAAATATTGATGAATAATAACGGCGCAACTCAAAATTATACCAAAATGTGCCAAACCTATGCCACTCCCAAACTTATACAAGATATAATCCTTAATATAAGAGTAAAAATAATCAAAATAAAGTAGTAAGGATCAAAAACTTATTGTGGTAGGTATGGACAGGTAGAAGGATTAAGGTCGCCCAGCTAGAGGATGTCAACCGTCACCTTTCTTCGTTTCTAGGCTATAATTTTCTATTCTCAGAGTACAAAATAAATGTTAGTGATAGCATATAAGGTTTTAAGTATTTGCAATGAATTCACACCAAAATATTCTAATCCCTAACTTTTAGAAAAACTATCTAACAGAGCGTACGTCACTGCAAAAATCCTATAGCGAAGAGGAGATAAATTCTTCTAATTCGTTTAGAGATTGAAATCTAAGTGCAACTTTAAGAATGCATATCACTAAGCTCAACATGATGTTAGGATGTTAAGGATGAGCCTAAATAAAGTGAACTCAATGGATAAAAATACCTAATTTACTAATGCAAGTCTTAAAATACTCCCTAAAATGTGTTAAAAGTCAGCTACATGTATGAATTGCTAACCATGACCCTAAATACTAATGCAATCCCTAAAAATATGTATAATGCAATAGCTAATTAAAATGGTTAAATGAGTGAAAAATGATAAAGAAATGGGTTGCTTTCCATTAAGCGTTCAATTTATAGTCTGGAGCTCTACTTTTGGCAAGGGTGTGTCATGGCACCTTAAATATGGCTTGGGAGGTCCTACATAGTTTGATCAATCTGGTCTTATTCTGTATTGTAGCCATCCTCCGAATTTCATCCATGTCTTTCTCCAAGTGGTGTGACTTTCCCTCATCATCCATATGAAACTCTACAGTGAATACATCGATCTCCTTTGTACCAGTGAAAGTGGATGGAGAGTGTACCACACAGGCCTCATGAACGTCTAGTGGTTTCTTCAACTCAAAATTGTAAGGGATTCCTATGTCAACCACCTTAATTTGGAAACGGCAGTCAGGCTTAGTGGATATTTCATTATCTTAAAAACATTGAAAGAGACATGCTCCTCCCCCAACCTTAGAGTCAATTGTCCTTGCTGCACATCTATGAGGACTTTTGCAATAGCAAAAAATGATCATCACAATATGAAAGGCAAGTCTTTGTCTTCTTCCATATCTATAATTAAGAAATCAGCTGGAAATATTAGTTTATCCACTTTTAACAATACATCTTCGATGATTCCTCGTGGATGAGTAAGTGATCGATTAACCAGCTGAGTTACCGTAGTTGGCTTAGGCTCCTCCAATCCAAGTTTCCTGAAAATAGAGTATCAAGTTAATACTAGCACCAAGGTCACACAAAGCTTTATTAAAGTAAAATCACCAATTGTATAAGAGACAATGAAACTCCCTGGATCTTTCAATTTTGGTGGGAGCTTTTTTCTGGATCCTGACGCTGCACTCTTTGGTTAACATCACCATCTCATGTTCCTCCGTCTTGTGTTTATTCATTAGGATATCTTTTAGGAACTTAGCATAACTAGGCATCTAGAGTAGTGCATTGATGAACGGAATGTTTATGTGGAGCTTTTTGAAGATTTCGAAGAATTTCTTACATTGTTGCTCCAACTTGTGCTTCTTCAACCTCTGAGGAAATGAAATTGGAGGCTCATAGGGTTTCACTGGAATGGTTGCCTTACCCCGTGACGTTTCTGAACTCTCCTTGGTAGCTATTTCCTTAGTCTGGTCAGTCTGTTCCTCATGCTCTTCATCATAAGGAAACATTGTTTCTTTGTTTGCATTTGATCTCTTAACATTGATTTCGAGTAATTGAACCCCGCTTCTTGTAGTGATTGATTGAACATGCATCCTAGGATACAACTCAGTATTGTTTGGTAAAGTATCTGGTACCCTTTTCATCATAGTGAATACCATTTGTCCCATCTACGTCTTCAGGTTCTTAATTGTGGCACCCTGAGTTTAGAGAGTTGTTTCAATTTTTTTAATAAACTAATAATTTGCTTCCATATATTTCTCAGTCTTTTTCCATGAACTTTGCAAACATCTCTTCCAATTGAAGTGTCTTCTCCTGCTGAAATTGCCCATACGATCTATTCTGATTTTGGGTACTACCCCACAAGAAATTTGGATGCTCTTTCCAACTGGGATTGTAAGTGTCTAAATTTCAATAGTTCTATTAGCGTTGACCCCATTGCGCGTACTCTACTTGTTCCATTCCCTGTGATAGAATTGGGCATTCCGCCATACTATGATTCGCTCCACATTCTTCACAACATGGTTTCCGTGCATATGCTACATTCGCTGACTGTGATATGTTTTTCACCTTGTGAAACAGAGAGTAAATCTTCGCAGATATGGCCGAGTAAGTGTCTATCTCGTAGATACCGGTGATTTCTTCTGAAGCACCCGCTCAGAGGACCACATGGCTAAAGTAGTAGCCATTCTCTCAAATAATTCCAATGCTCTGTCGACTGTTTTCGTGGATATGGAGCCATTGGATGATGAATCCACCATACTATTGAAATATGGAAGTAACCTTGTATAGAAAAATCGGACTTGGATTTTCTTATCGAAACCATGTTGGGGACACTTCATTAGCATGTTTTTAAATCTATTTCAAGCCTCGTCAAATGATTCAGATTCTCCCTGATTGAATATCGATATGTCGTGCCTCAGTCTCGCTACTGTGGCTAGTGAGGAGAACTTTGTGCAAAATTTCTGAGCCAGATCATTCCAAGTAGTTATGCTCGCAATAGGAAATGAATCTAGCCATTCGAGTGCTTTATCCCGTAGAGTATATGGAAACAATCTCAGTCTAATAGCATCGTCTGAAATTTCTTGATCCCTGAAGTGTTGACACATATCCAAGAATTGAGGTCCTCAGCTCTGCCATATAATTCATGACCATTCTGAAATAGTTCTATCACATTGGTCTTCAATTGAAAATTAGGTTGCCTAAAGGATGGATACACGATACTAGATTGGTTTTGGATTATTTGAGGAGTCATGAAATCTTCTACAAGCATTTGTCTTGTCTATCGCCTCTTCTTCATAGGCTGGAATGATGGGATTATTTTGCTCGTTAGCCATTTGTTGTTGTCGTGCTTCTCTAGTTTCTCTTTGTAGTCGATGAAAAGTTCGCTTAATTTCTGGATCAGCTGGAATCAGCTCTCTTCCAGTCGATCTTAGCATGTAAATCTACGAGAAGACCAGTAGTAGCACTTAGATACTAAATAAATTAAATTGAATAACAAACGAAAATAAAATAAAATAGAACAAAGAATACAAATAATAATGTTCAAATTAATGTCAAGGTAAATAAGATTAAACTAATACTCAATCCTCAACAACGGCGTCAAAAATTTATTCACGAGAATTATTCTTTCAATTTGTTTCCGCAAGTGTACGGTTCGCAACAAATAATAAAGTGAAATTTAGAGTTCCGAATATCGTCCCATATAGATTGAGTTAGTTAAATTTTACCAATCTCAACCTTAACTGAAATCGAATTATAAAACTTGATTGGTTGTATCTAAATTTAACCCTATTTAGACTAAATATGCATGATTTGAATGAAAAAAAATGTAAAGTGAATGTGTCGAATGCAAGTTGATGTACTCAATGAATATGAAGGGCACTAGGATCACGAATATCCAAGCAATGATCACTTTTAACCCTAGTTTCACAAATTGACAACACGTTGAATTTTTGAAGAATCAATACTCCTAAATCAATTCAACAATCTCTCTCGAGTAATGTTGAACCTACTCCTATATATCACCAGCCTATATCTCTATGACGGGTACAAATACACAAGAATGCATATGATTTTGTGAGCACTTAAAAGTTTCATGCACGGCATAGATATATGTATCTATCCCCTAACGGACCCTACGATGATTATACCCTGTCGAACTTATTCCTCTTCTCTCGAATGCATGAAATAAGTCACCACATTCATACAATTATGTGCACATAATCATGGAAAAATAATTGCATATAAATCATTCAAATTCAAATAACGTGTTGTATTGTCAATAATGTAAAACTAGAAATAAAAAGATTACATCATATGGCCATCACTCTCCTAGTACAAACAAATTTAGCCTAGAATGATGGGAAGAAGAAAGCAACTTTAATAATAAAGAAAAGACATCACCAATTTAAATCTTGAATTGAATCCTTGTGTCTTGATGTCAATCTTCATATTCTTATCTTGTTCTCTCCTCTAAAAACCCTTATGAATGTGTTATAATGCCTCCTCTCTGCTTAGGGATGGCTCTAGGTTTTTAAAATACTTCCCAAGTTTTGTTTCCATATAAGTTTTAGTTAGAATAGGAAACTAAAAAATTTTCACCGCGATTAGGCAAAACCCGGGCAATCGCCCAGGCTAACTTTTTTGGCTCCATAATTGTTCTTTGATTTGGGCAGTCACCCAGTTATAAAAACTTTCAAATGTTGTATTTTAGTGCCCGAATTCAATTCTGATTCTTTTTTGTTCTTTCTCGCATCTTTTCTCTTGAATCTCGTCATATCCCTCAATATAGTCCTACAAAAAAAATTATACAAAATTAAGCCATAATCCAAATGCTTTGATAAACAATTAGTCATACTTTGATGACCAAATAAGTGTGTAAAAACGCACTTATCAGCATCTCACATTGACAAAGAGCATTGTTTGGTAATGCCTGAAAAGTTTACTTATCATTAAACAAGTTATTTATCATAAAACAAGTAACTTTTTATTAATTAAAATTGGAAATAAGTAGAAGCTACTTATTTTGTTAATAAAACAAATGTTACTTTCAAAACTTAAGCAACGTTTTTTTTAACTTTAATGTAAGAAAAATGTGATTTATCCAAATATGTTTTGAAATTGAAAGTAAATTTTATTTATTTTAAGCTAACCAAACGTGCTCTTAACTCTGGCTTAGATGTATTTACTTTGTTTGTCTGTTGATGCTTAGGTTGATGACAAAGGAATGAGGTGGTTCTATATGGATGATGTAGGGAGATTCCATGTTGACGGATACCTTGAGGTTATTGATCATAAGAAGGTCATTTCAAACTATAGCATGGATATATTTCTCTAAGGAAGGTAAGAGATTTTATGTACCCCTTGCAGTTAGCGCATTTTCTGCTTACATTGTAGTTCACCTACTGATATCATCATTTCACCTTGTTGCCATCATTAAACTTTAATTTTTGTTTAAATTTAGGCATTCCATCTTATTGAATTAATGAATATGCTGATGTGGTATAGAAAATTCAGTTTGTCCATGATTTTTATTCTTCGACTTGGTATAACCGCTTCTTGTTGGACAAGTTTTGCTTTCCTTTTTCTTTCTTTCTTTCATTTTTTGTGTGTTTATAAGAGAAGTTCATTTTAAATTACTTCTCCAAAAATATGCATTTTTGCTTGTGCTAACGAATTTCTCATGTCACATTTCATTTAATTTTGTAAGAAGGTGCCAAACTAAAATAAAAATTGAGTTTAGACACTAACTTGAAACAAAAGTTTGGTGCTTGAATGAAACAATGTCTTAAATTAGGTGACTAACAATATGCATTTTTTGTTCAATGGCTTCTATCTACTACATACATTTAGAAGAGAACGTCTAATCTTGTTTGCTAAGTATTTGATGCCAGTGAATGAATGGATTTGGTTTTGTGTACCAATTTTCTATCCTCAACACCTTACCTAATCTAACTTCTCCATCTCCAATTGGGTACTTCTCATCGAAAAGCTTATGTACTTTTTAAGTTTAACCAGATTGGTTATATTATTGGCTGAATTGCTTTTAAGTTCTTTGCATCTATCCGACTAGAGATACATCCAACTGAGAAGATAAATTCGATGAGCCTAAAATATGTTCAATCTATTAATCTGTATCTTCCGATTTTATTCTATTATTCAATTCAAAGTGTTTGAAGACCTTAGCACTGAACACATTTGTTTTAGTTTTAAATTGAAGAAAATTTAGATGTTGGACTTAAATTTCACGTGAGAGTTCAAAAGAGTAAGGTGTGTAGCTCCATGACAAGAGCATATGTTCCTGTAATGTTAACTATATCTCTGACCACTCTGTAGCTTCCCTTAGAATTTTGTGTGCTTTATGGAATTTAGTTTCCCATGGAAATTTGTTCTTCTTCCTAAACATTCATTTTGTAATATAAATGACTTCTCCAAGTTTTCTGCTCCATCATACTTGTATCCATATTTTCAACTTTCGTAATGATGGATGATCTTGTCTATACCTATTCTTCATTTTATATATCTCATTGAAAATTCCTAGTGCCTAACATAGATTTCTTTGCCACCTCAATTTACTTTTCTGAATTATGTTGCTAATACTAGGTATACTTTATTCTTCTAATAATTTTTTGTCTAGGTGTCAAGACCTTATAAGCAAGTTGAGTTTGAAAGTATAAGCAAGATGGTATGGCCACATACATAGTTTTCTTTATATTGCAATGGCCCTTTCCCTTAAAAATCTTTTCTATTGATCTTGAGTCCATATTCTGGCTTTCCAGATTGCGCTGAAATAATGGATGTTGTTTGAAGAAGGGCTTGTGGTACATCTATGGAGATCATAGGTTTTATTTATCAAATATGACTGGAACTTTTAGATAAACCTCACATGCATTGTGCTGGAACCATTACATGATCAAGCATTTAGTTCACTTCCAGAGAATTGGATTTGTCTATTTATTAACATTTAATTTGTTTCATTTTTCAATGGCATTTGTCCAGTTCCTAAGAATTGAGAGTTGATAGTTTTTTTCTTTTTTTGACAAAATACAGTGTTGAGGTTGTCCTACATCGGTTGTGAATGGAATTAGTATTCATTTTATAAGTGTGAGGGAAAACTTCACATCGTAAGCTAGCTTTTGGGGTGAGATAAGCTCAATACCACCTAACACTGGTATTAGAGCCCGATTTATCAACAAGTCTTCAACCCAACAGTCACAAAAATACGAGTTTGTGTAAGTGGGAGACGATCTGGTCTCCCGCAGGCCTCATTGTGTGAGGGAGAGACGGGTTTGATCTCCCACAGGGCTCGATTTGTGGGGAGAGATATGTTTTCACTCTCGCAAAGCCTGATGTGTGAGGGGGGAGATTGTTGATATTGTTCTACATCAGCTGAATGGAGTTGATATTTAATTTATAAGTGTGAGAAAAAGTTTCACCTCTTGAACTAACTTTTGAGGTGTGAGAGGTCCAATACCACGCAACATACAAGTGGATACTTTACTTTTGGATATGTTTTTTGCCAACTAAAAAGAACTAATTGGATATGTTTTACATTTTTTGGTAGGTTAGGTAGGTGCTTTACTTATATTTCTTCTCTTAATCCTTTATTCTAATAACTAATTTAATGCAATTGTTCCAATATTTATTATATATTCAGATTCCGATATTTATAAACAACCAAGAGAAGAAGCAAAAATGACAGTGCAAGAATTATCCATTCTGTCTCGACAAACTAGCTCATTAGTTTTATTTTGTAAATGCTGCATCATATCCTTTTACAACTTCTTTACAATCCATTTTCATTTTTTGATGCATAATTTATTATTTAATGGATCAAATATTTCTTACTCTTTTAAATTTGCAATCTTTATGTATGTCAAATATTTCTATTATTATGTACTGTCATGCACTACATACACATGATGTGTTTAATTTTATTTTTTGGTGAGCTTCTTTGTGCAATAATACTAATATCAGCTTTTGAAATGATCGCCTTGTTGAATGGAGTATTAGCGAGGCAATAATATGTTTCCAAGAGTCTAGAATAATGCACTAAATCTTCAAGAACAATTTTTTTTTTTAACATTTACAATTTCTATACTAATAAAAACACAATAAATACAAAATTTGCACGCCAGCTACTAGTATTAATAAAAAAAGTCTCGTGTACCACTTTGGAAATACCTTTACTGCTCCAAAACTCAATTGGTTTCTGCTCCTACAATGTTCCCATATGGCAGTGGCAAGAAGGCAGCAAATTTAAGGAGAGTTTGGCAGTAGAATAGTTTCTTCTGGCATTCTTGATTTAGTTGGCTGTACAAGAGAAAACTCTAGAATATAGTATTTAAGCCTAAGTTCGTGTACTGTGATCTTCATGTTCAAGCGCCTGTAATTGATCAAAAAACTTTGTTTTCCCATTTAATTTTTGAGCGGGAATATAAAAGGGGGGGAAATTGATTTATAACACCGCAATTAACTTATGTAATAAATAATTGAATATATTACAATCCCATTAATGTACTCTAAATTTATGGGTTTTAATTTTAAGTTAAAACTGAAAATCAAATGGTTTTAATTCTTGAAACATTAAAACTTATTTTTAAGTTACAAAAGAAAAATCTCAAGAGAATTGGAGTCGGAAAGTTGAACATCAAATTGAACAACAAAACAGGAAACACGAGCAAGGAAACCCTGGAAAATGGAGGCTTCAAAAAGCATATATGTGATATTTGTCTCCTCTAGTGAAAGATAAATTTCGACTTGACTCTTTGACAACTAACTTTAACTGATACGACAAGCCTTTAATGTAATTGTACAAAGCAAAACAGAAAACCCATGAGAAGTTTTTTAAGAGTGCGTTTGATTGGTATGGAAAATATCACCTAAAAAAACATATTTTCCTTGTTTTGTGGAAAACAAAAACTTGATCCCCAAAGAAAATATTTTCCTTAAAAATGAGAAAAAATAGATATATTTTCAGAAGTTAGAAAATATTTTCACCGAAAAAAATAGCAATCAAACATCCAAAGTAGGAATTTGAGTGAAAAACTGATATTTTCCACGTAAAATAGATGTAATCAAACACACCCTAACAGTTTTAATTTCTAGAAATCGAGATTTATTAGAAAGAAGATCGTAGATTCTTCATACTCAAGCATGATCACAACCCTTCAAAAGGGAAGTTTCTCATCACAAGGTGTGAGGTTGGCCCAAGAAATTCAGAACAGAAACTCAGATTTGGTGGTGCTTGGCTTAGAAAGGTATGCATTTTGATGAGGACATTGGACGACGTTTACTTATTTTATTTAAGTTTTATTTATTTTTTTGGACTATTATTTAAATTTGGACTTGTATGGACTCAGGCCCAAGTTTGTTAGGGTTGCTTTACAATTTAAACCTATTTTGCATTGTAATTTGAAGACGATGATGAATTAGAATTGAAATATTTTTGGTGGCTTGCAACCGTTTTCTCCCTCCCCTCTCTTCCCCTGGTTTCTTCTCCTCTTCTCTTTCCTCTCTGTTTCTCCTCCCCGTTCCTTCTTCTTTCGTTCTTATTCATCCTACATCAAATTTAGTATCAGAGCTAAATCTTGGATATTTTTTTGTTTTTTTTCCTCTTACAACTCAAAATTTTCTTCTTTCCCAATTCCCAAACCTTGCCGAATAGCAAAAAAGAAAAAGATTTGTTGGAAGATAGCAGTTTTCTTTCCTAGTTCAAAAAAAAAAAAAAAAAAGAGTTTATTGTTCACCCGAATTCCAAACTATTAGACTTTTTCCCCCTAATATTACTTATAAAAAAAAAAAAAAAAAAAAAAGTCGTGTTACTGTTCACGTGTACCGTTCCCACCCGAGATTCCAAATTTTTGATTTTCTTTCTGTAGTATTAAAAAAAAAAGTATTTTCTAACATTATTTTGCAGATACCTCTTCCTATTCTGTTGATCAATCCAGTCGCTTCGATGAACAAAAAGGGGAGTTACCATTCGATTTATTTTTGGTACATTACTGTTTATCTTAGAAATTGCATCAATTAAATTTTTGTGTTGTGACTGATCTAGTTGTTTATCTAAACTCACGTAATTGAACCCATTCACTTCGATAAGTTCCACTTTTACCTCACTTATTTTCCGTGATTAGAGTTTGACTAGTATTTGACCCTTGCTTTGCTATTTTACTTATACCAACAGTATTAGCTTGCTTTGGATTTAATTAATCCCAATATTTAAAATTAAATAAAAAAAATTGGTACAAGTTATTTTTCATTGCTTGCACGTATTGTTCACTGATCTCATCATAGCACATCATTTAGCTGGTATTACATTGTATGTAGTTGCGTAGTGGTCGTCTTGTCGTCTCTATTTCCAATACATTGACCATGGATCTATCCCAATTTGATGCACTCACTAGACAATTAACGCAACTTTCCACTAGTCTATCGACTGTCCAATCAGATATAACTGCTACTCGTGAGGAGAGAAAAGCCCTAGCTGCTAAGTTGAGCAATTTTAAGCGAACCCCTCGTTTGACTGACACTAATTCTGAAGCGTTTCATAATAGACAATATCATCGTAGACAAAGTGATCAAGAATATTTTTGACGCGATCGTAGGAATAGAGATCAGGTTCGTGAGCAAGAACAAGGCCATGATCATCATGGTACTCATTCTCTTCCTCGTCGTAAGGAGCGTTTCTTTAGAGACATTGACTTAGATATTCCTACTTTCGATGGTTGCTTAAATCATGAAATTTTTACCCAATGGAACAGCCTTTCACAAGAGAATCGACTAGTAACTAAGTACATTGCTCAATTTGAGAAATTTCGAGTAAAATGTCATGTCGTTGAGGATGAGGCCCTGACTTTAAGTAGGTTTATACAAGGTCTACGAAATGAACTTAGGCGTGAGCTTTTCTTTCGAGGCATCACTACTCTTGATCAAGCTTACTCTTTAGCTCCGGACTACGAGTTACTTGTCAATACTGCATGTGAAAAGCGTGATCACCATCGTTCACCCATTTCATTAGCGTCATCTCACCATAAGTCTATCATAGAACCTTCCCAGTCTAGTGTCCCTTCCCTTTGGAAAAACAAGTGTAAAGGTTGTGATAGCCCAAGGTCGTCTTCTTCATGTAGAAAGCGTAATGACAATCATCTTTCGGTTTCATTGGCTCCACTTCCTTCTGTTAAGTCCCTTCTAGGACCTCCCCTGTCTAATGTTCCTCCAATTTTGGAAAATAAGGGTATAATTTGCGAAACTACAAAGACTTCTCACTTGCTATGCATCAGCTGTAAGGATTTTGGTCACATCTCTTCCAAATGTCCTAACCGAGCTTTAGTTATAGAAGAACGAAAGAATGCCATAGAAGAGTCGTTAGAAGATCTAGCATATGGCCCTAAACTTGAAGATTTTGATGATTATAGTGAGGACACTTCCTTAAGTGGAATCCCGACCCTTCCCGAGACTTTAGAAACTATACCCCTTGTTTCCGACAACTCTCGATCACATGTTATATGTCATACATTTACCCAATTCAAAGAGTTTGATGATTTCACTAGTCACCCTTGGAGAATCCAGTCGCTTGTTCTTAGCACTAAATCGAAATTCTTCACTACTGCCCAACCTCAAACTGATGGTCAAAACGAAATTGCTAACCGAAGTCTTGACAATTTATTACAGTCTCTAGTCCAAAAAAATCTTGAGAATTGGGACTTAATCCCTCCAACTGTTCAAATTACAAATAACGATCTTGTGAACTGGTCTTTAGGTCTAAAACCCTTTGAAGTTATTCTTGATTGTGAACCTTTGAAACCTCTAGACCTTATTCCCATGCACCCACATGCTTGTGTGTCTATGTCAATTGAGGTAGTTGTATCACATTTTCATAGCTTGCATATTGAGATCAATAAATAATTTGAAGCAAGTAAAGCATTATATAAACCTCAAGTTGATTGGCATAAACAACACTTTAAATTTAATATTGGGGATTATGTTACATTGCAAGCGTGTAATGCTGGTCTTTTTAAAATTTCAAAACATGTTGGTCAAAATGTCTATGTCAATTATCTTTTATCACATTATGACCATCACCCTATTTTATTTGTTAAGGACTTCGATACTTACAATGGCTATTTCAACACATTTGTTGATCCTTTTCTATCTCTACTTGAGAACTCCCACATCGAATCTTTTACTATGTCTATTCGAATACCACCTGTCGCAGCACACAAAGATAAAATTGATGTAATTTTAGATGAACATGTGTTAATCATTGATGGAGAGAATCGGTGCTTCTTTAATTGTTGGGTAGATCAACGTTCTTAAGCCCCACATTATGCGCAATCATGTGAAAATTTTGGAGATGAGTTGGAGGAGTACTGGTTATTTGAAGTCCAGTATCAGTACTTGGTTAGAAGGAAAGATCGCCCCGCTTAGTCAGATCATATTCTTGGGAATAAGCTACAGTTTTCAGTACTATCAATTATGGAATTTCGTTACTTGGTTCGTCAGAAAGATCGTCCCCAGTGGCTTGACTTGAAGCATTTGGAGTATCAGATTTGACTACAGCCTATACTATCTATCACTCGACAGGGTCGAGTTTTTCTCCCACCCCAGGAGAGTTGATGAAAATATCGAATGACATTTACTTATTTTATTTAAGCTTTATTTATTTTCTTGGACTATTATTTAAATTTGGACTTGTATAAACTCGGGCCCAAGCTCATTAGGGTTGCTTTACTATTTAAACATATTTTGCATTGTAATTTGGAGACGATGATGAATTAGAATTGAAAAATTTTTGGTGGCTTGCAGCCGTTTTCTCCCTCCCCTCTCTTCCCCTGGTTTCTTCTCCTCTTCTCCCTTCTCTCTGTTTCTCCTCCGTGTTCCTTCTTCTTTCTTTCTTATTCATCCTACATCACATTTACATCCCAATGTAGAGGAAAAATGCAAATTTTGGGTACCAAAAAAACATTAAAGAAATTCTTTAACAGCTGTAAAGATAGATAAAAATAGACATATACATAAATACATACATATGTTTGTATGAATAAGACATTCTTAACACTACAACTACAGCTGCTAAGGTTTTTCCATCCACAAACATCAGTTTCACCTGTGATTTGTGTAGTGCTGTAGATTGTTCATCATAAAATGCTCCATTGTACATGAGCTGAAAAACATAGATAGAAACCGGAGTTTGATCTAGCCAATATCAACATTGAGAAAATGGCAGCAAAACGGCCCTATTTGGAGAAAAAATTCTAGTTTTTATTAGAGTTTTTCAGAATTTAAAATCTAACCTTTAGGCAGATACTAGCAAAATTTACTTCAATTTCTCAAGCACTTGACTCTTTTCTCTTCTTGTTTGTTCTACTCCTGGTGATTCTTGGATTTTCGATAGCATTTGAACTGGGTTGTATTGATGGACTGTTGGGCCTTGGAATTGAATCTCGAGCTGTATCATTACCTGTTGCTATGCAATCTGGCATTGGAATATCTGTTGCACTTTCAGAAGAAGGTTTTTCATAAAAAATGGCAGAATCGAGCGCATGTATGCGTAGAGCAAGGCCAGAGACTGTGGAGGTCTTAGCGGCAGTAGAAGGAGATGACCAAAACCACCAATCATTTTTCAAGTACTCACTTTTAATAGTGTCCTCAAGTGCAATTGAAGCTAAAATCATCTGAAAGGAACAGGAAAAAGAGAATTAGAAATAAATTTCTATAAGCTCCACATGGGGGCAAAAAACCTTAAGAGATTCGAAATTACCGGAAGAACTTAATCATTTGCAGGGAAGTTCACGTTTGGAAAAGCTTAAATTTAAATAAAGTTGGTAGAACATACTTTTTATCCACATATTTTGTAGGACTCACAACTAACACTCATTATCCGCACATTTAGTATGACCACAACTTATAAGCACTTAAACGCAATACCAAACATGCTAGAAGTCTGCCCATCACTGTAGTCCAGAGGGCAATAAGAAATTTACCGGGAATATTTTTTTCATAATATAATACTATAAAACGGACTTAACAGCAGATAATCTCACAAGTAATAACGGCTATCCATAAATCTCAAGTAGAAGTATATTTTTTACTCTATCCCTTTTTTATCCCTACGAAATATCAGATGAAATAGAACGCTTAGAAGGGATATAATGAAATTCTTTGATTGGCTCTTCCCAAAGCAAAGGAACGTGAGAAGCAGATGATTAATCATCTGCTTCCGGAAGAAATCGAAGAATTTCTTGGGAATCCTACAAGATCCGTTCGTTCTTTTTTCTCTGATAGATGGTCTAGACACTACGTAACTTTATTGCATTGGAAAAGCTATACTATGACTATTCTATGGACTCCCCGTGTTCTGAAATAATCCACTGAACAAGGGTTACTATTTGTTCTATTCAAGATAAACGCCACCAAACCTTGAATAACTCATCTACTTTACACTACTTGACTAAACCACCAGTCTAAAGATTAATTAAATTAAGGATAAAATACAAAGTTTTCATTGCAACTTACGCCTCAAAAGAAGATACATCATCAGTATATAGTTTTCATTTCCATTTGGGTATTTGATTTGCACTAAAATTGAGAAGGCCAACATTAGAAACGCAAAGAGGCATATCACAACACTTGACAGAAATATATTATTATTGTATGCTTTATACGCAAATAAAATCCATTCGAAATAAAGAAATGCTCAAAAAAGTTTAATAGACAGTGTGAAAGGTCTGACTAACCTGATAAATGGTTTCCGCAGATTTAACAAATGCACGCCATGCGCATCTCCTGTCTAGATCTGACCTCGACGCCCTTAAAGCCTCTTCAGGTAGAGCAGCATCCATATCGAGCAAGTTGATTTTTAGGTACCTTAAAACTTCGGAAGCTTTGCCTCCTAAAGGTTTTCTCGAGGCTTCAGGAGCTATACTGCCTTTGGATACTGATAGTACCCCAAATGCTGGCCTTTTAACCTTAATAGATGAACCTTCATCCTTTCCATTAACAAATACAGATTTCACCCTTGCAACTTTAGAACCCTCACTCAAGTCATTTTTAACACTTCTTGCTATGCTAATTGATTTCTTACTGTTCTTCATACAATCCATAGTGCCAGGTTTGTTACCTGATCTTTGCAGCCAACTTCCGAAATCTGATGGACTTTTTTTTGAACTAACTTCATTTCCCGCAGTGGGTACTAATCTTAGGGCAGGATCACCAAGATAAGAAGACTCGATTGGCAGAAAGGATGGAATGCCCCCTGAACCAATCAATCCTATGTCCTTGACTAATTCCTTGAGTGAGTTTTGAGTGTTGAACCTAGCTTTAATCTCCTCAAAATTAAACGGACACTCAAGTTTATTAAGATGATCGACAGGATGAGATCCATCATAGTGTCCCTCACTCGCAGAGTTTTGAACAGTCATATTACCAGAAAAATTGTCATGTGGCATTACATTCTTCATCTTCTTGCGCTTTAAGGAATCTTCAGTACTCTGGCCTCTCTTCAAGTCAAAGGCCCGTGTTTTGCACTTTTCCACAGAATGCTTTCTTGAATCCTCGCTGGT
Organism: Olea europaea var. sylvestris; assembly: GCF_002742605.1. Classification (NCBI taxonomy): domain Eukaryota; kingdom Viridiplantae; phylum Streptophyta; class Magnoliopsida; order Lamiales; family Oleaceae; genus Olea; species Olea europaea. The sequence goes on along the minus strand of NC_036248.1, from coordinate 29,311,220 downwards.
TACAAAACTTTGGTGACAAGAGAGGCAGTGCTCTCTAGAAGGCCACAATAACTCAAGGCATTCACATCTACACATTTTGTCCAGGCGGACTCCGGGAGTGAGATTTGTATGGACATCAATGGTCTCTAAGCAAGGACCAAATTTCTTTTTTAAAGCAGCCATAGCCTTTGTAGCCGGAAAATCAGCATGTAAAGCTTTTCTTCTGAAAATGCTTGATTCTCCCCTGTTAAGGAAATGCTTTTCAGCATAATTTGAGTCTTTGAACTCATTATTTTGCCACTGTACAATAGACTCTTTCAATTTTCTCTCGCTCATATCATCTTCCCTCAGCCATCCAACTAATTTTTCAATTTCACTGGGAGATTCATAAGACATCCATGTTGAAGAATCAGGAATGTCACTGAACTCCTCAGGAGACCTCTTTTTGGAAGCCAAGCTCCCGTTAGCTACTATACATGAACGAGTTCCAGGCCAGGAAAAGCCCCAGTAAACTCTGCCATTAGAATCTCGTCCCAAGAAAAGCTTTCGAAGAGATCCTTTGAGAAGTTCCGATTCTATAGAAGCAATTGAGCCCTGCAAACGAGAAACGTCATTCTTTTGGACACTTGTCCGTTGCTGATTAGACATGGGTAGCTCATTTTGCAAGCTAGCTCCTTTCAGACCTAAATGTGGATCGCGATCATCATTTTGAGTGTGCTCGCTTAGAGGCTGTTGATACTGCAAATGGTGTCTTAATGCGCCAGGATCTTTTATAATTTGATCACTACGGGGAGTAGAATTCGTTTCCAAAATGCTTCTTGAAGGAGGCCAACTAGGCTGGTTACTGTAATCACTCTGTCCATGAACATTTGGAACATTTTCCAGCTGCATGACACCACCAGAGGATGAGATATGGCTGCCTACTTCAGATAGTTTTTCCATGTAATTTTCTTTACCAACCACAAAAGCCAATGCCTCTGACTCTAAATCTCCACCCCCGTTGCCTATGCTAGTGTTTACTTTCTCAGTATTTGCAGCCAACATTTCTTCCTTAGATTTCAGCAATTTCCATTCAGAGGTGAGGGAACGCAGTTTCTGAAGCAACTCAGTGTTCCGAGAGGCACACTGATCTATATGGTCATGAATGGTAGCAGAACTCAATGCCTCATCAAACAAGAACTTCATCAAGAAAATTCTCTGCATCGGGGAGAATAGTATATTAGGATAAAATAATAAAATATTCACTTATTCTATCAATAGTTGGAGTAAAATAAAAATAAAAAAATAGAATTTTTATCCTACTTTGTTGGTAATTATTCGGAGTCCAGACAAACTCTTTTATATCATACTTCAAACTCACAAGTAAAAAATTTGATGTACATATATATGCAACAAGATAAAGCCAAACTAGTGCAATGGAAAAATCAAACACCATTCATCATTCATGGGTTATAAAACAGAGCAGCAAGTAATGCCCCATCTCTAAACTTCCAGACGAAAAAGGAAAACAGGAAAGAGAAAATAAGATCGATAAAATTCAGGATTGGACTAAAGAAATGCCGAGTGCATGCAGTTTCCAAGATCATAAAAGGCTGGCTAGTACTTGAATAATTTAATGGCTTTTTATCACAAACTCGTTTTGAGCAACGATAAGAATACTGCTTAGCAATAAGAAAATCCAAGTTTAACATTGCAACCACACATATACGCATTATTAAAAAAGCACAAGATTTGAAGGACAGACCTCCTCCACTGAAAAGTCCCAATATTCTCTTATCGTCATCAGGTTTGCTAATTGAGCCAACTTTTCCAAAAACTTATGTGTGAATTCTCCATGATGTCTTCTTTTACGAAACTGGTTAACAACTGAACCATAGCCTACTGTCCAAGAAGTAGATTGACCAGCAACACAGGAAGGGCAATACCAGTTCCCTTCAGGAATTCTTAGAAGTGGAGGGTTCAAGCAATATCTGTGATACTCAGAGTCACATCTATCACACAATAGAACGTTGTCATCATCTTTATCCATGCCACACACCTTGCAGATTCCCTCGTCCCAAGGAGCTCTGGGAAGTGAGCTCTCGCTTACTTGGGCAAGCAAGTCATCTCTCTCCTTTATAGCATCACTACTTGAACCTTTGACATTGTCAAACTCCGCAATTTTGTGGACTAGGGCAAGAACCTGGGGAAGAACATGTTAGGCCCAGGAAAGGAACATATCGATCCAAGCATTTCAAAGTATCAATGCAATCATTGGCAATAAAGCAGAAAACAAAAATTCAGCATGGCTTATCTCTTACAAAGATCAGACATCTGTTCAAAAGTCTACACCAAATTGAATGACGTAACATCAGAAAAGGTATATTTCCACATGTATCATTATCTTTTGAATAATCAAGGATAAATAATTTTTGCTTAAGATGGCTATGATAAATTTTATTCAGCTTAGTTATACTCGAAGTCACTGAAAAAGTGTAGAAGGGTTCCAGACAAGATTTTTCAGAATATTAATTTCTTTCTGTTGGTGTTAGTTGGGAAGGAGATTGTGAGGATTCAGCACTGCCTTTTTTCTCCTTGCTCATCAAGGTCATGTCGCGTGAGAATACAATCAATAAACCATATAGTCTTATTCTTCACCAATCAAATATGCCTTTGTTTGCACCCATTTTTGGGGAAAATAAGCTTTGTAATAGTTATTTTTTGGAAAATGTGTTGTTAAAAGATAGGGAAAAGTTATACGTTTACGTATAAAATTGTTTTATATGAAGAATGTGTGCTTGAAAATGAATTTTTAGAAAAGGGGCTCAAACAGGGGCATCCATTCTATGAGTTGCGAGCATTATCAAAATGGCAAAGTTCAAAATGGAAACTGTAATGGCAAAGTTATTTATCCCGAAGCAATGTGTAGAAAAACTTCTTTAAAATGGAAACAAGCTGTCATCATAGCATAAAGCACGCATAATAAAGCATTGCTTGGATATCAAGAATCAAAAACTAACAACAGAAACAAGAGTAAGAAAAATAAACAAACAATTATTAACAAACCTCTTTCTCATATAAATCTTCAAATTTTTGGGACAAACTATCAACCAAGTCACTCAAATCAGATCGTTCCCCATAGGCAGTTCGTATGTTATGCCAAACCTAACAGAAATCCGCGAGTTAGAAAAATGGCATTTCATTGTCAAGGCAGAAGGTTTGTGATTGGTGAATTACAGCTTCATGAATTATAGAGATATAACAAAACATAGAGTTGTAATACAAATATGAATGAGGGAATGATATCAATTCTTTACTTTCCACTGAAATAGATCAAAGAGAGACAAACTAGAACAATCTGGAAAGTGGCCTAAGTAGAATAAATGTACAAGCGTGACATAAACATAACTGGACTAAGGACTAACTAACTCAGCTTGCGAGACCTTGACTACTCTTTAACAGAAATGAATCTTAAAAGGTGATATTTAGGATGGTGAATGTACAAATTTTTAAAATTAAAACAGTTGCGTCCAAGGAACCCTATCGGGGTTAACAGATATCAATAGTTTTCCGGCAAAAATATCTAAGTGGATAGGAAAAATAAACCTAGAGGGTTGTAAAAAAACAAATTAACTACTACAAAACGTACTACCACATTCTAATTCACAATGACCTGATGAAAATTGGACCTCAAAATCAACTTAAGGGTTCCTAGACCATAATTGAACTTCAAGCTCAGAAAAAAATAATTAAGGAACGCGACGACCTAATGGCAACAAACAAAGCAGTGATTCAAGAAGGCATGATCTGCACGTTGGCAGACAGCAGTTCAAGTGCAAACAAATCCAAGGGGCCAAATAGGTACTATAAAAGAGATTATAATTTCTTATTTCTGTTAATGTGGCAAAGACTATGGGTCGAGCATGGGGGGAAAACTAAGCCGGTTAAAGAAAATGTACCTGACGAACATCATCAATAAATGTTTCATGTGATCCACAGTAAGACCCAAAAGCCAATCTAAGATCAATAGTCCTGAAGTCTAGCGGACGAGACACCATTGCAGGATAGCCAAGAAGTCCTTCGTCATCATCGTCGGGATTCAGAAACGTTTTTCCCAACAGATTGCAGAAGACTTCATCTTCATCTGCAGCAGCAGCACGATGTAGCATAATGCGACATTGTTTCGTGATCAGATCAGACAAACTAGTCGTACTCTTCACATTTTCTTTCTCAGGCTTCTGCTGCAGATTTCCGCTGCCAAAATTGTCCAGAACTGAGATAACTGCTCTCTGTATTCAATCCATAGAGACAAGATTTAAGTAAAGCTTATCTTTATTACATGCATACTCAGATGGTTAGATCTGGCTTTTGCAAAGACGCGACCAACTATTTTTTCTAATTAGTGTATTTTAAAATGTAAGCTTGATAGATTATGAAGAGCACCTTAGTTGGTCCTGAAGCATTACCCTTGTACACTTCTTTACTGATAGACTGCTCCAATCTTATCTTAGCCCATTCAGGTGGATTTCTCTCTAAAGCTTCATTGACACATCTTCTAATCCGGGCTCCCACATTTGTGGGTAACTTTCTCACAGGTTCCAGAACTCGTACCCATTCAGGGATTATGCCGTCATTCAACTCAATCATTTTAGAAGCACCGTCTGGATCAGTCTCTTTCTCATATATGCTAATAACCTCACTTTCACTCTTCAATGATCCAAATATTTGTTTCATAGTGTCTCCAAAAATCTGTGAATCTCATACATTACATTATATTAATCAACAAGTCATTTACAGCCATAGGTGTAAGAGAAAAAAGAAATATTCTCATGAAGAAAAAACTAGCAACAAAACCAACATCTTTCATGGATAGTTACAATAGCATCTGATTCAAGCCTTAAAATGCATCAAATGACCAATGCATGTGGATTTTATTTCCAGACAAGTACGAATTAACTTGACAAAAGTTACATCGATGACTACCCTCTCTCCAACAGTAGCAGAGACTGGCTAAGCCATAACACTGATTCTATTCAAATGCATGGTCTGTAGAAGAGGTTCTGGTTATATCCTAGCAAGTGAGCATGTCTACAAGAACCAAAGATCATCATGTAACAATTTAGGAACGAAAGAAAGTCATTTTGTGAGACTATAAGGAAAAGGATGATGCATGTAATGCATGAAAACTTAAATATAGCTGAAGTCAACAGCACTGCTTAAATGAATTAACCATAAGATGTAAATGGATGAAAAGGATGATGCATGTAATGCATGGAAACTGAAATATAGCTGAAGTCAACGGCACTGTTTAAATGAATTAACCATAAGATGTGAATGAATGATCTCTCTACTCATACTTTTCATAAATTTTCAGTTTTCCAAAAGTGCAACAAGAACTGCATATAATAAAGAATCCAAGATATATATTTATTTTTTTGAAAGGTAATCGGAAATTTTATTAATCAAACCATAATACACAGGAAGTGTATTATCAATACAAGATATTAGCCTGTCATAACCTGATATGCTTATTATTACAGAAATTTATACAAAGAACAGTGAGTTATCCAGAAGTGAAAAATCCTCATACTAAGAGCTATTATAATATGCCTTTTCCTTTCATTCCCACTATGCTTTCTGAGCATGATCTCGAAATTATTTCCATTTAAAACCGAAAATTATTAGATGCACTCATGTATCATAGATCTTGAAACATATACCTCCAATTATGTGATGAAGGTAATTAAAAATGAATCGAAGTAGCACCAATATAGTTTATTTTCACTCTTTTATCTGTCATGAATTTTGGCTTCAAACCATAAGATTGATAAAAAGAACTGTGTAAATCCTACCACTGCGTCTGCCTCCAATCCCTCCATGCCTGTAAAAGACCCACAAAGTATTCCACCATCACCTTGTAAGCAATGGAAAACTTTCCCGCTCTCACGGCTAGCAATCTCTGCAGAATCAAGATTACCATCCATGGACAACACAGCCAAAATGTATCTTCGGGCAATTTCAGGCCAAGTAAGTGCGTTGACTGGAAGAGCATCAAGCTTTGATTTTGTCGAAGCAGCCAAACCATCCGAATCTTTCTTCCTGCCTCGTTTTGATTTAGATTCTCCAGAATCAAACTTGGAATTTACATAGAGTACAACTTTCGACAACAATGCATTAGAAAGCAGTTTCAGAAGTGAGACATGAGTCTTAGCCAGAATCTGACCAGTACATCTGCTAAGACAAGCAACTCTACTTTGAGAGACCTCCCCATTTCTTACATAGGGGGTGGCATCTCCAGTGTCCTGAGTTTCATTTCCAGAATTTTGTAGCCGATAAAGACTGTCTAACCATGGGTTTATGAGTTCAGATTCAAGTTCCTGAAAAGAAAATGGATCTCCAATGCCCAAAACTTCTATAAAATGCCACGAGAGTTCCCAAACCTGATACAGGAGAGAAATAATAAGCATAAAGCCTGCAAACTAATTTATTAAAATAATTGATCTAGTTCATGGTACCTGCAGAGCGTCGCCCATCAAATATGCAGGAAGTCTTGAGCTAAGTGGCTTTCCTAGAGGACAATGATCCAGCATCACCTTGTCTTCTGAATCATCTAATTGCAATCTAGGTCTCTTCGAAGTTCCAATGGAACAGACTGATTCCCTTTCACCCCGTTTGTCACTCTTCTTTTTAGCCTGGAGGAATCCACTCCCAACTGTTTGTAGGTTTGATAAATGCTTTCTATCGTTCAAATTTACATATCCTGAACAGGAAGTAATTCCAGGAAGAAGTTCTATGATTTCCTGAACAAATTCTGCATCCAGTCCAAACCTATCCTGTTTTAACCATGTCATCAGCATTCCACAAGCTGTGTTTAGCTCATTATCACTCCGAATTGATTGCGGGATGTGGATAGGGCCAGCCAAAGAAGAAAATTTGGACAATGAATCGATGTTCTCCAAATATTGAGTATCTGTACCATCTGCATCGTGACTACAAAAAAACTGAATAGCACCATTTCGTTTATATTTCTCCTTATAAGCACAGAGAAAAGAATGGGAGACCATTTCCCAAACAGATGATGAAGATATTCCCTCCACTTGGAATTCTCCAATGATATCTTTGTGTCCTGAGTTGGAACCTGCTAAATTTCCAGACATCTGAGGAAGGCATTCTAGCTCCAACATTGAAAAATTCGCTTCTTGGGAATGACAAAATTCATTTGCGCTATTTAAAGTTGAAGTTTCATAATTTAAACATGGAGGGACGTCTTCGTTTAGCATCATTTGTATAAAAGTACTTTCATCATCCTGGTCTATGGCCGGATCATCCTTCATTTTGTCTTCCCCTTCACAAGAAACAAGTTTCGGCCTTGAGAGGATAGTTGAACCAATTGGGATGGACCGTGTAGTGCAAGGATATCTATGAACCTTAAAAATTGGGCCAGACTCACCTCCATCTGCTACCTCACATACAAAAAGAGACCCGGTAATTTTATCATGCCAGATGGATTTGTAACCTACGGGCCAGATCTGGCTAATGTTGTGATATGATGGCCGTGGATCAACATTGCCAGCTGAAATAAGATAAAAATCCTCAAACTGCATTGGGAACCCATCCTGGATCACAGGCAAATAATATTTACAATTAACATAAGATATAAGAAGACAAACATGGACACAACATTTTACACAAGAGGGAAGGTGGAAGGGTGGATTTGAAAAAATCAAGGTCCATTATAGTTCATGCATAAACTTACATGAATTCCACCTATTCCAGAGCCATCATCTTCAGCAAAGCTAAGTTCCCGCAAGCTCTTGCTATTATTCATATCAAGGCTATCCTTGGTCCCTGAGTCTGACAAGAAACCCCTGCTATTACTGCTCCTCGGTATGCTCTGACTTGGTCCACAACTTTTGGCTGTCAGAGACCCAGCAATTTCGTGTGTTGCTGGATCATTTTGTAGTCCATTTTGCGAAAAGGTAAATTCATTATAACGATTTTCAGTCTCTACACAGTGATTTCTTGGTGGCAACCCTAAATGACAAGCAACATCATCCATAGATTTGAGCTTATTTCCATCTGGGGCAATATAAACAGCAGAGGTTTTGCAACTTCTTTCACAATACTCGAATTCGACACACCAACCTTCTCCGAGGACACCATTCCTTTCAGAGATATATTCCCTAAGAGTTTGCAGATATACCATGTTTGAACTTTGAAGAGAGTTGAATGAGTCAAAATGACTAGTCAGAAGACTCCCATCAAATGTGGATCCAAGATGAACTTTATTTAAATTGCCTTCAAAATGCATTCTCCGCTTCACCGCGTCTTCGAAACCCAATTTAGCAGTATCTGTTGCAGCCCACGAGCTCTTCAGAAGATTATATCCCTTGTCCACACACAAATTACTTGAGAATGTAGTTTTGATTCGATGGCCAGAAAAATAAGTATCAAGCAAAGCCTGTATTCTACAAATTACACACACAAGCATTAATAACATTGAAAGACGAAAAGTTATCACCAAGGAAGATAAACAGTAAACAAAATCTTAAATCATTGCAGATTGTTATTCAGTCACAAACCCTACAGCCTTCTACTTGTAATAACACAAACAATTATTTATGACAGTAGAAGGATGAAATAACAAGCCTGACAAGAGAACAGAAATTCAAACGAAGTCAAGATATAGCAGAAAACCACAATGTGGAAGAAGCCCTTAGAAAAATCCCCCTCCCTTGGACAATATTGTGGCAAGAAAAACAACAGAATCCCATAATAAATGAAGTGGATTACAGATGATCAGTAGCAGAGCCAGAGATCAGGCTCAGTCAGGAATGACTTAACTGCGGAACTGTTTTTCAAACAAGACAACAACGACCATTATGGCTTTGAGACAATAATATACCTCATTTGTTTTGAGATTTTACAAGGAAACTTAGAGCTTTGAGATTTTCACTTAGGGACCAGCAAAATAGTTTTTTGCACCATTTTTTGACTGTAATAGCAAAAATTGGGTGTCCCAACTTCAAAACCTTGCAGCAAACTTCAAACTCAAGTCCAGTATAAAAATCTCATTGTTCTTTGTGTCACATTTGTTTACATACGCGAATCCAATCATGGATATCAAGACAATAAAATGCCTCGTTTGTCAAGTTGGATTGGCAAATGAAATCGCATTACATATTAATATAAACCTTATGAACCCCATACCAAGACTTAAAACATTTTGCAGTGCACATGTACTTAATTAGAACAAGATCCTGACAAGGAGTTTTAAACTCTGAACTAAGCTGAATTTATTAATTGAAAACTCTGAACTAAGCTGAATTTATTAATTGAATATAACTCCTATATTTCTTTTGAAAGTACCATAAAAAAAAAAAAAAATTATATAATTGAACAAATTTATGAAAGAAAGCGAACATACTAATAACAATATATAAAGGCAAAAAACCAAATTTGCATAAAATGTGAGACATAATGAAACTAAATTAATAGGAGGAACAAATACTCTTTTAACATGCGCATCTCTTCTATCAGCTCGTAAAATTTATAGACAAGAGCAAAAACAGCCTATAAAACTGTGGAGAACTGATCAGCCTCAAATGGTGATATGGATAAATTCTGTATATATGGACTTTGAATGGGGATCTGGGATTAAATGGGAGAGTGGTTTTGGATTTTGGGATACAGAATTAGGGATCCAGGAAAGTAGAAACCGGTGTTTTGGAGCATGCCAAATGGTCAAAAATTGGGGATCCATTTTATTTAGGCATTTTTAAAAGAAAAATTGAAAAACCAGATTGAGAAAAAAAAATGTCAAATCCAGTGGCCTTATGCACCCGCTGAACATTCCTAACTCTGAAATTCTCAAAAATTTGAGAATTCCTCTCGAACTTAAAGCACCAAGTAATATAAACTTATGCAAGTCTGAATCCTCATTTGTTGTATGCCTATATATCAAGTTCAAGAAAATTGCCTTGAAAATTACCTCCACCGACATGCAGAAGACAAATTGATGCAGCGGAAGTTTAATGGAATGAAGAACACAATCAACAGACTCGATTATTCAGAATTGAAAGCCAAGGGTGGATCGCAAGAATTAGAAAAACTCCAAACTTCTAATTTCTATTCAATAAAACAACCAAAACACCAACAGGGGCCACGGCTACTGATTTAAAGCAAACCCTACTTGCTAATCTAGAGTATATTATACCCTAGGTCCCCACTCTTTAATTAAATTAAGTACAGGACCCCTATATACTATATAAAAATAAAATAACTGAACAATCATTAAACCTTATGCCTTTGGTCTCAAGCCTTTCTAGCATTATGAACCAAAGTTAAGAGGGTCACTTGGGCTCAACCAATCCATGCTTAAATTTTTTGTTTTGCTAGAATTAGGATCCAAGAGTATTTGGGCTCAGGATTAAAATAACTTAAGCTGGTTAAAGAGGAATCAAGGTAATTAATAACAGAGAGAAAATTGGATTGAAAGAGCTTTTGGAGGAAATCAAAATAAATTCTTTCTACTCAGGCCGATTTTACCTTGTATTGATAGGTGTTTTGACAGTTAGAGAAAACATGGGACATTAATGTAAATAACCTTTATGATGATAATCTTCATTCAATCTAATAGTACAACTTCTTGATGGCTTTCAACTTCTGCTGCTCTACATTTCAGTTTTGGACTCACGCGTGAATGATGCTCCTTACTTGTAAAGAAGCTTAATTATCTAATGCCCAACTTACCGTATTGCACGATGGGGTGTGTATAACCTAAAGTATTTAATGCATTAACAAAAGCCAACAGAATCATTGACATCCAAAGATCACTATGATATGCTCCACTCTTACCACCTATCAAATATTTGATTAACATAGAAATCTCATTACTTTGGCTCCTGAGAAAGCATAAGATGTTATTTCAGAAAGTGTGGTCTTATAGCATTGCCTGGCACTAGACAGATACCAAGCTTATATGCTTCCTTATTGGAGCTTCTTTCACCTAGAAGTTGCTCAATGTGCAATTACACAAGTTTATGGACTTCAAATATTAGTTGCCTCCCATCATTAATCACATGATTGAGAGAACGCATGAAATTGAATTAGTTCAGTATCCATTATAATGAGGCTGAGACAAGTGTCAAGAGAAGAGTTTTGACCTATCATCCTGCAAGCATGGACACCGTAAACATTACCTCCATCAAAATTTGTTTCTACTAATACCATCAAAATGAAAATTATAAGCACCATACCAATTAACCACTAGTACATGTGTACCAAGTAAACATTGAAAACATTTCTACGTGCGCAAGAGGTTGTAAGTCAGACTTCTTGAAAGTATAAGAGCAGAAAAATTCATTGAATTATTAATCAATTCCATTTCAGATAAACATTGAAATCTTATAAATTATTCACATTCAATACAAGTAAAGAAACAATTAATCACCAAAAGAACCCGGGTACAGAAGAAATTATCAGAACATACTACTCCAAAAACATGTGAGTTCCCACTATTAAAGCAAGCAACGTTGAGAAGTTTTACCAATTCAAAAGTGGACGGAAGTACAGTAATTGTTAACTTGCTTAAATGTGCAATGTGGAAATAAACAAGAATCATATGCTTTCAATTAGCGCAAATGGTATATACAAGGAAAGAAAATCCGTACTTGCTAGTGCCACCGTGATTCCGCTCCCTGTTCTGCCTTGCAGTCGCAGCCACGCGATCAGTCAGGTGCAAAAAATTCCGCTCCATTTCGGCCTCCACCTCCCGTGGCGGCGAAGCATTGATATCCAAAAGCCCCATGCCACTACTACTGCCGCAGCCGCTGCCGCCACTTCCACCACTCTTTAGCAAACACCTAAAGCACTTCCACTCCTCTGACGCAAGCCCATTACGTCTCCCGCCCGGAACCCCCTTCTTACAAACTGCGCAGACCAAAATTCCACCTGACGGACCCACCTCAGCTTCGCGGGGCGAAGTAATCGGCGTCTCGTTCAGATCAATAAAAAATGCCATATTTTTTGCAGCTCACATCAGGGCTCCCATTATTTCACCATCCAATTCTCAAAAACTAGCAGAAAAATCCCGCCCAAAGCTCTCAACATCGACGAGCAATATATGAACATAAAACTGTAAACACCTCTGTATATATTTTATGTATATTCGTTAGAAGTAAAAGTAAAGGGTTTTTTCGGATTTTTAGGGAACAGAAATTTTGTGTGGTTTTGTATGGAAAAATTGGAGGGGCAGAGAGGCGTGTGGAGTGGGGTAACGGGGCGGGGTTCGTGAAGGTGGTCACGAGGCGTGGGGAACTAGTTCGGTTCGAGGTTGAAATTACAAAACTGTCCTTGTCTATTGTAGAGGTAGTTTTGGTATTTTGGTATGAAATTTGGGTTTTTTTTTAATTTAAAAATTAATTTATCGTATGAGTGGTCAATATTTACCAAGCTCCCAATTGATTCTCATTATTTGCCCATTAAAAAAAATGACATTTATCCATCACATCAAATTACCATATTTGACTTTCTATCTCTTGTATGAACTCATAACGATTATATTTTTTATTTTCACTTTTATATTAATGTGTGTCAAACGGGCCTAAATGTTCCGGAGTTCTTCTATCTAATCTTTTTAAAGCAAACTAGTATTCGTTTTCTAAAAATTTTGAAAAGTCAAAAGTTATTAAAGTTGTTTTTTTAACCGTTTGAATAATTTTCTAGATGAGTTTCTATTCTTGGAAGGGTTTTAAGAGAAATGACACGAAATGATTTTTATCATGAAAGTCTATTACAAAAGCAGAAGCAAAAGTTATTCAAATGGACCAAAAGTAAAATTAATAGCATATTTTTTCGCACTTGAACATACATAATTTTCATAGTTACTTTTCTTTTTGCGATATCTAGTGTCGATCAAGTAACTGGAAATTAACTTTATTTAATCGAATAACTATATTCTATATCGCGTTTGGTAGGAATTAAAATCATACTTTTAATATGCTTTAATAAAAGTTGATAAAATCTGTGGTTTAAAAGTTGTTGGACCTGTTAAATTCGTACTTAAAATTGATTGTTGACTTTAACTTAAATTAAAATCTGGATTTAAATTATTACCAAATATGGATTTAAATATATGATTTAAGTAACTAGGTTTTATTTTATTTTAAATGGGATAACTATACCTTAATTTAATTTCGATTATGACAATTTGTCCAATTTCATTGATTGGAATCGATAATATGACGATCAATAAATGATGATAATCACACGTAATCATTAATTGTTGATGTGAAATATCTACTACTTCGGTAAAATAAAGTATGAGTTCCATTTTCGTCAATTTAGGTAAAGAAATTAGACAGAATTGCTTAACTGAAATTAAATTAAAATATAATTATCCAATCAAATAAAATCGAAAACAATTATTTGATTGATCCTAGAGAGTAGGTATAATTTCGAGAATGTCCTCAAAACTAGTATGAATATGGACTACTTGAGATCTTCCTATTTTATTTTGTACAAAATCTCAGCAATCCCCTTCTAGACCTCAGCCAATGAGTGTGCTCCTGATTTCAGCGTGCCATCGGTTTTGATTGATTCAAACTTGAATGCAGGCAACTGATTTGGATTCTTGAATGACAGTTTTTGTTGCGCACCAGTCGTTCGATACATGTACTCACTGGGACAACGAGGCAACCAAACCCGACTAATATTCTTGAATACGACCGAGCAAAATTATTGCTTGGATACATTGAAGAGTGAAGAGAAAGATGTTTTTATTTGTGGGATCGAGCGACTAACAAGTGGATTATATGGAGGATGCTCTGCATATTCAATGATAGATGTTGTCAATAAATTAGGAAGTAGATTGAAAAGTTTAGGCAAGGTTACAATCTTAAGAACTCTGATGGAAAATCCGATGAGGCGAGTGGCTCATGTTTAATGAGGTGGGAAGAAATGGGCGCATCTTTGTCTAACAATAGCAGAAATGATGAGATCAAAGTAGAAGCCGAAATTTGTAGGTTCTCGGTGCTGGTTTTGTTGACAAGCCAAAGAACGTATGATATATAGTTGCTCCAGTCAATCATAACTACCTTAGAAATAAAATCTTCCTTTAGGTAGGAATATCGAGGATTTAAAAACTTGATTTTAATATTAATCTCATCGATTAATAACTATAATCTTATGCTGCTGATCAAGCAAAAGTTGAAGAGGATGTTCCATCCCACAAACGTATATTCTTGATTCTTGATCGAAAATAACTATCCATATGGCATGAAGAATGAGAAGAAGCATGTGCTTAGTGTTGGAAAGATATATAAAGATTAAAATTTGTGAATTAAAAATATCTCCAATTGTTGCGACGATTAGACGCGACTCTTCAAGTGTAAAAGATGCATAATGAAGAGTCGTGATATTTTGATAGGATTTGATCTAGACCACTAGATCATGACCTAATCTAAAATTGTGCGATCTAATGGTTGAAATGAATTTGTGCGAAAATATGCGACTGCTAGGAAGAGACAAATGAAACTCTATAGATAGGACCCTCCTAATTCCATTTTCTTCACTCCAAATGAGTTCCATATAATTATTTTTAATTTTTTCCATCTCCAATTTATGTCAAAATGATTTTCAAATTATTTTTGAGTTTCGTGGTATTTAGTATTCGATATCTTCCGTTCTAAAATAGTAAGGTCAAGATTTGGTTCGTGTGGCAAAATTAATCTTGTGCTATATTAATTCTAGAAGCATTGTATCTTGACAGACATACGTCGAAGATCCAATGAGGCGAGTGGAAAATCCAAAGTTACAATCTTAAGAACTCTGATGGAAAATTCAATGAAGAGAGTGGCTCTTATTTAATGAGGTGGGAAGAAATGGGCCCATCTTTGTCTAACAATAGCAGAAAGGGTTTTGTTGCATGAACAGGGTATGTACAAGTCACACACATTATAGAGGGGTGGGATAAATTATGTTATTAATTA